>NC_055995.1:68090516-68406207 GCF_018446385.1 Zingiber officinale
CTGGCACATCCCGACCTGCGATTCTGGCCTCTGGATTCTTGACCCGAGGATCTAGCCCCGGGATCCCATTCGTGCCTAACCCAACCCATCTTGTAACTGGGCCCTTTGAACTACACGTAGACCGAATTCTTGACCTCCACGTAGGTCAGACTTTTGACCCCACGCAGACCTAACTTTTGACCACCATGCAAGCTTGACTTCTGACTGCCATGTGAACTTGACTTTTGATCATCCCACGAGCTTGACCTCTGACCACATCATCTCTTCAACCTCACGATCATATACCGTATCAAAGACCATTCAAAATTATTTCTTTCAGCTAAGAGTCTTCATCTAGTTAACATCCGACTCATCTGTCTAATGCTTTAGATAAGATGACTTTAAATTTACACAAAATTAATCAAATTTGACTCCAAGATTGCTCGAACATGGGTCAAAGTCCAATTTTAAAGAAGTTTACGACCAAATGTTATAATTTTTTTTTACTAAATTTAGAATAATTTTTACCAATTAAACATTTTTAACCAATATTATTAATCACACTTCAAGAAATTTTAATTAAAATTATTTTATATTAAGGATAATTTAGAAAGAAAATTTAGGAAGGAATAATGCTCATATAATATACATTTTTTAAAAAACACGGATTTTTTTTATGATTATGAAAATAAAAGATGACTATCTAATCTTTTACTATAAATAAAAAAAATATTTTACTTAAAATATCAAAATATTTTCATTCTTTCGTTTTTTACTCAGTTAATATTCTTAAATGTGATTTTTTCCTTTAAAAGTATTATAAACTAATTTGCATCAAAATTGAAGTTGAGTATTTTAGATTTTTAATATTTTTCAAATAATAATTTATAAATTAATTTATAGCACATCCTATTTACGGTTGCATCTAAAAAGAATGAAACAACTCAAAGTGATCTCCTAAGATGATCTTAATCTCCGCTTGATGTCGGAAGAATAATCACGGATGAAATCATAAAGTCCTTCAAATTTCATGAGCCAAATCCCTCTCGGCAGATGTTCTCCTTACACCTTTGCCCACGATCACCTCCAACCCCTTACCTTTACGATTTCTCTTGGACGCTATATAAAGAGGAGAATCTGTTGATCTGTAACCAATTCTATAATGACATATACTGGAGGAAGATGAAGGTGAAAGGACACCCCTTTATCTTCCATATACAATGTCTAATATCCCCCACTCGTCCAAGTCAATCCATAAAGGTTAGCTTGTCACAAAGACTATATAAATCACATAGACTAAATGATGATTAAGTCATGAAGACCGGAGTAAAAAAAAAACTAATTAGACACGAAGACCAAATAAGAAATATCCATTCCATACATTAGGGAAAATAGTCTGTGCGACAGCAAGCACATTGAGCAATTATTATAAAGAAGATTATTACAACTTATATAGTTGCTCTATAGAGCGAATTAGAAACATCAATAACTTATCTTTATCCTAAATTAAATTATTTACATCAATATGAACATCTCTAACCCCTCATAATGACTATTACATAATTATTTATAATTACATTGTAGGTACTGAAAAAATATAATTGGTACTAGTGAATAAATGTCATAGATATAAATCAATCTTAATCTTCCTTTTTAGTTAGAATTAATTCATTCTAATCAGTCGCTTTCCTAGTTATGCTCTATAAACCAAATCATCCATAGCCAATAGGAAACATGCTAAAGTAGTAGACACTGATCAGAACTTTAAGTAGACAGCTAAATAGTTATTTATGGTAAGATTTAGATTAACTTATAATATCAAGGGTCTCACATAGTAGAGAAGCAGGGATCCATTCTCCTACTACCTTTATTGTCGTCATATATAGCACATGTGGTATGAATCACATTCTACGATATTATTCTTTTTACTAAAAAGAGTGCATATTTTTCTCAGAATTTAACATCATACAGATTTTGATCTAGACATATTTAATGTCTAATCCTGAATTCAATATATAAATTTCAATCTGGCCTTAAGCAGATTTAGTAAATGGTGGGTTCATTCACTCTGATTATTACATAAATAATTTCATCTTAAGAAAATTATCAAGATAACCTTAACTTATATGCATGTCTCTATTTACAGCTACATAAATTGTTCCATAAGCAACGGTTTACCTCTATTTATACTTAACAAATAAAGATGATTATCCATGTGAGTGGACCAATCTCAATCTGTTAACATGCTTATCGAGACCTTTTTTTAAAATATAACAAAGACATATATACTGAATAGATCATGACATTTTTATTTATTTAAATATTTTTACAATAAGTTACATTCTTCAAAGTCTCAAAGACCTCACATGTCCTTGAAATGACTCTTTAGTCAATGATCTAGTAAAAGGATCGGCAAGCATATTACGTGTAGGGATGTACTCAAGAACTATATTTTTTTTCTTGTCAACAATATCCCTCACAAAATTATACTTAATTTCTATATGCTTGTCTTTGCTGTGACATTTGGGATCTTTGGAAAAATTTGTACCACCTTGACTGTCATAGTATACTGTAACAGGACTTCCATTATCCTCAGCAATATTCAGATACTTTAGAAACCTTCTTAACTAGACAACCTCTTGCACAGCCACTGCACAAGCCACATACTCAAGCTTCCATTGTCGACAGGGCTACACAAACCTACTTCTTGTTGTTCCATGAGATGACACCACCATTCAGTGAGAAGGTATAGCCAGATATGGATTTTCTGTTGATTCGGCAGTAAGGTCGGGGGACCCCCTCTAGAGGGGAGACAACGCCACGTGGAGGTCAAAAGGCAAAATGATCAACCTAAGGTCTGGCCGATCGGATAGGAGTAGGGTTAATGATACCGGATGCGCCGGAAAGAGCGAATAACCCAGCGGTCCCAGCGGTTTAGGTCGAAGCCAATGTGAAAAGTATCCAGGCGTCAGGCAAGTGATGGCATAAGCTCGTCTCCGGAAATCTTCTGGACTCGTGACCATCGGATCTCCGGGATCGGGAGTAATGTGCCTTTGTTGAACAACCGACACTTTCGAAGCGAGGATACACGAACACAAGACTTGAGCGACGGTCAGCGACCGAGCTCGAAATAGCGTAGACGACGCCAAGGTGGTCAAAGATACTGCGAGACCATAAGGCGTATGGCGGTATGAGGGCATGCTCGATGGCGATCATCTTAAGTACGGCGTATGCACATGTGTGGGTAGAGCATGCACAAGCTCCCTGCTCATAGCCCACCAGTAAGTACCTAAGGTGATGCACATGTATCTCCCAGCTGTGCTAGGGGCATGGCTTGCGACTTCAGCGGGAGGTCGTGTGGGAATCTCTCCTCCGGCCGACTCTTAACTTGATGCCGGAGGTGATGGCCGCAGGGTCGGCACGGATCCACATCACGATTGAGTCACCGTCGCATCCCGGGTCCGGAAGGCGGTTCGCACGTCAAAGTGCACGTCAGAAATTGGCGAAGATGGAAGGATGAGTTGGGCGACCACAGGAACGTGAATCGCTCTCGTCAAACGAAAAACAAGGAGCTCGACCTCATACATACTGAAACAGCATCAGCGGGGCGGCGGCTAAGCTCGTGGGCCGGCGAAACAAAAGCGTAAGCTTAAGCTCGTGGAGCGGTCTAAGAGGGTGCCAGTATTCGGTTCAAGAGAACGGTTGCCTCGCGCCGAGATGATCGTGCAAGGTGCATCAAGGGGGGGGCCTTATGGGATGGGCGAATTAGACCCTTTAACCCGTTCCGTGTCGCAGCACAGCGAGACCGTACCGTAAGGAGGCAATCCACTTTTCAAGGAGCCAGCAGGGAATTAATGTAATGCAGCGGAATTAATCGATGAGAGATCTTCAACGGGCGTAACGAGGCAAGGCGCGCCTAAGCAGGTCAGATGATTTTGGCGTCTGCGGACCCAGGCAACGGCTATACCCAGACGCATACGCCATCATAGAGACGAGACCACTTGTATGTGCACACCCCAATAACAATTAGGCCACCGTACCGAATAGACCATACCGTTTCGCGCTACCCTACATCAGGCTGACAAGCGGACCTCCTTTAAGTAGCGATGGACTTTTCTCCGGATGCGGATCGAGACCCGAGCGAGCCAAAACAGACTTGATCCGCGAATCCGATGACTACGAGCTTACATCGGCGAGCTATCGGTGGATCGCGAATATGCCTCTGTCCACGGCTAAGCCGATGAATACGCACGCGCCTTATTGGTGGCCTGATTCAGCGGCCACCTCCAATGATGGCCATAGATCCACGGGAAACAATGACTGATCGTCTCACTCGAATCACTGGATCGTCACTTTATCGCTCGAGATAGGACATTGATATCATCAATGGAAGCCACGCGGAGCCCTTGCAAGGCCTGGCCAGCTAGCCCAGCCCCTTAGCCCTTGCGGCGCCTGCCTTGAAGGCCGCGGCGAAGCGGCGGCCCCGCCGCCTCATCAACATGCAGGGTCCCATGCCATCAAGAAGCCTTATTGAGACAATATGGACCCCTCAGTTTGCCCCAGACGACAACCCGATAATACCAGATTATTAGTCTTCCCCTTAGTCCCCTTCAGGTATCACCGCGTCCCCGTGCCGTCGTCGCATGCATCACAGAGATGGCGGAACACCATGAATGGTGCCTGATCATCGTCGAAAGAATCATAGGCGGTATCATCCTCGGAGCGAAAACAATCCTCGGGATCTAAGAGGGCTGGGGTAGTCCACCACGGAGGAAGAAAATAGAAACAACATATCCGGTGAAATCAACATCATTGCTTCATTTGGTGGGTGACTCCAGAGCAAGGAAGCAGACCTTCGAATGACTCAAGATTCATGCGGTCGGGTGTAGTCAGGGCGGGTCGCGGGCAGTCGAGAGAAGTGACTTCGGGCCGGGGGACCTCGAGGGTGTCAGAGTCCCACATAAGGGCGCCTCATCATCAAGCGGTAATGGCTAATTACTATTACATTTTCATTGATACGAGCGGATTCGGTCAACATCGTATTCAAAACTTTGAGCAACAATTGATGGGCGAGCTAATGCCGACAACAACCCGCCTCACGGGTTCGGGACGAAATGAAGTTCTAGGTCGGTCAGGTCAGACTAGCCATTTTGCTGGGAAGAGCCAGAGGGGCGAGGACCTCCAACCGTGGTGGACTCTCCCTCGGCGTATGTTATCACAGGAGACCGGGCTCGGTGAGTTCCGGTCTTCACCTTCTACCAAAAAAATTAAATTCCACAGAACCAAGTGAGAGAAGTACAAGGAGATCATTTGGCGGCTCGGTAATGTTCGTCGAAATGTCCGAGCCGGCAGAGTCCTACGGAAGATGCCGGATAGAGATAAGCTATAATAGATAAACCACCCTCTTTGGTTTATGAAGAAAAAGAAGTGCAGATCCACCCTTCCGGCGAGAGGCCACTACATTCATAGCGTCGGTTGGAGGAAGCAGGAGAGGAAATTAATCGATGTCTCGAGCTGTGATGTCTTGGTGTGGTCGGCCGTATTGGCTCAACATGTCAGGCTCCGGCGGTTCGTGGCGGTGGAAGGAGGAAGAGACTTCAGCGTCGGCGAGAATGTCATCATCCAGCGGTGGAGAAACTCTTGGAGGCCGGCCACATGGGAAGTGCGGTCCAGAATGAAGTGCGAGCGTGGTGCTAGTCTCAAGCGGGCAACAAGTGGAGCATAGCGACTTCCGAGATCTAAACAAGCTTGAGGACTTCTACTGCGATTGATCAATTGGTGGACTCCACGGTAGGGTGCGATGCGATATGCATGCTAGATGCTTATCGGGGTTATCCATCTTGAGAGAAGACCAAGAAAAGTCGGTTCGTCGGATGGCACGTGTAAAGTGATGCCATTTGGGTTGAAGAATGCAGGAGCAACATATCAGCGGCTGATGAACAAAGTATTTCGTGAGCAAATCGGGCATAACTTGGAAGTCTACGTCGACGATATACTCATCAAGTCAACCCGAGCGATCTTCTCAAGGACATGGAAGAAACCTTTCATGTTGGAGTGTATACTGAAAGCCTAAGCTTTGTAAACATTCATTATGAATAAAGAATCACATTTGGTCAAATTGTCTACATTTGTTTGTAGTTGTTCATTTAATTTATATTGTAGATAACATAGTATGTGGTGTCACATGCAGAAGATAATGTTATCAGTACCTTATAAATTATAAACAGTAGCTCATGACCAAAATGGAAAGGAACAAACCATTAGAAGGTCGTAGTGTAATTAGGTATTAGTTTATCTTGACTATATAATTACACTAGTACACTCAGAGTGTATTGAGTAGGACCATTTGAGGTCGTTTCTTTTATACTGACTTTATAAAGGAACAAAGACCTCGGTTATTATGGAAGTGTGTACTCTTAATCCTAATATAATAACAAGCATATATATTTGATATTTATTTCTTTAATTTATCAATGGGTGAGATTTAGTTCGATGAATCAATAAGCCCGATAAGTTGGGAAATGGTATCACTTATAGTGTGTGTTGTTGATTATAGAAGGAAGCTGTCCTAGAGATACTAGGTTGATAATGTCCTCAAGAGGAGCTCATAAGGATTGTCATGTTAAACTCTGCGGGTGGACCTAGTCCAGGACAATAAGGTTGAGTGGTACTACTCTTGGATTAGATATTAATTAAATGAGTTGTCGGTAACTTAATTAGTGGACATTCGATATCTTAAACACGGAGACTAACACACTCATAATAAGAAGGAGCCCAAAATGTAATTTGGGATTGGTGCGGTAGTTCAATAATAGTTCTCTAGTGGAATGAATTATTGATAAAATTAAGTTGTGTGTTCGGGGCGGGATGTAATTTTATCGGGAGACAAAACAATTCCTCCTCTTGGTCCCTATCGCAGTCTCTTGTTTATAGAGTACTATACCCACTATACCCACATACCCACCCCACCAGTACAAGCTTGGGGCTTAGCAACTATACGTATATTGAAGTGTGGCCTAGCTTGAACCCAAGCTAGTGAGGGCAGCCAAATTAAATTAAAAAGGAATTTTAATTTTAATTTTTATTATGTGGAAGAAATAATTTATTAAAGAGAATTAAAATTAAAATATCTCTCTTATAAAATATCTACAAAAGATTAAAGAAAGAGATTAGATCTCTTTCCTTATTTATAGATTGGTGAGATATTTTATTTTCTCTTTAAAATTATTCACATGTTAATATAAAATTAAAATTATAGAAATTTCCTTTTATCAACCATGAAGAGATTTTGAAGAAAAATTTTATTTTTAAATTTCGAAACAAATTAGGAAGTTTAATTTGTTGATTAAAACTTGTCTAAATTGTTTCCCCTTGATGTATAGATTAAATTGGAAATTTTATTTTATTTTCTCAATTAAATCATGTCAAGAAAATTAAGGAAATTTTATTGTAATTAAATTTCCTAATTTGCCTAAACCAAGGAATATAAAAGAAGGGTGAGGTGCCTTCATGAGATACAACCTCTATTCTCCCTCTCCTATTCTTTGGTGTGGCCGACCAACATCTTCTCCTTTTCTTCCTCTTTGTGGTGGCCAAACTCTCTATTGCTTGGAGCTCTTGTGGAGGCGGATACTGAGAAGAAGAAGAAGAAGGAGAAAGCTTGCATCTCTTGGAGCTTGGTTGGTGTTTTCTTCTTCCTTGGTGAAGCTTTATTTTTGTGGCGAACCTAGCTAGGAGGAGAAGAAGGTGGTTGGTGGTTTCTTATCTCGGAAGATGTCCACACAATGTCCGAGGTTAGAAGAGAATACGGTAGAAGATCAAGAGGTTTTTCTATAAGGTATAACTAGTAATTTTCTTTTCATCATACTAGTTATTTATGGAAATAATACTAAATACAAGGCTTACGATTCTAGTATTTGAATATGGTTTCGATGATGTGTTCTTTTGTTTTATTTTTCCTTGTGATTTGATTGTTCTTTTCGGTTAACCTAAAGTTATTTTAGGAAATTAAATATTAGCTTTCTATAAAAGGTTTTGTCTAGTCGGTGGTGGTTGCTCCCATATCCAAGAAGGTCATGTGCCTCGCCACGTCAGTACTGGGAACCAATTATGGAAATTAATATTTAATGGAATTAATAACGTAAGGAGACTTGGGTCGAACGTGTTAAGTTTCGCAGGAGATCCAAGTCAAAACCTAAAAGAACAAATAGATTAAGTTTTGGATCAAACGTGTTAAGTTCCGCAGGCGATCCAAAATTTAATTTTAAAGAACACATGGTAGCTAGGAAAAGGTTCAGACCTTTGTACAAAATTTTTGTACAGTGGAACCTATAGGTTTTCCGAGTAGCAACCAACATTTCAAACATTGAGGAAGTATGGAGTTAAGCTAAACCCTCAGAAATGCTTGTTCGGAGCAAAAGGAGGACATTTTTTGGGTTACATCGTGACCGAGCGGGGCATAGAGGCGAACCCTAGCAAAGTGAAAGCAACAAGATATGCCGCCCCCTAAAAATCTCAGGGAGGTACAACGCCTGACCGGTCGGATAACGGCATTATCAAGATTCATCTCTAAGACTGCCGACCGGAGCCTGCCTTTCTTCAGAATTCTGCGAAAAGCTACCAAGTTCCAATGGGATGAGAATTGCGATCGGGCATTCGAGAGCTGAAGGCATATTTGAATTCCCTACCAGTGTTAGCCAAACCGGCTGTAGGTGAGCCGCTCTATATTTACTTATCTTCAACTGAGCATGCCGTGGGCTTGGCATTGGTACGGTCGAGCGGCGGAGAACAACCTGTATACTTCTTGAGCCATATTTTAAAAGATGCTGAATCTCGCTACAGCGGGCTCGAGAAGTTGGCTTTGGCTTTGGTCCTAGCCGCTCGGAGACTTTGTCCTTATTTCCTGGCGCATACAATCATCGTCAGGACCAATAGCCCATTGGGAAGAGTGCTGCTGAACCCAGAAGCGTCCGGACGGCTCATCAAGTGGACAACGGAGTTGAGTGAATTTGAAATTCAATATCAACCCCGGTTGGCAATCAAGGCCCAATCCTTAGCGGATTTCATGACGGAGGTACAAAATCCCGAGCCCGAAGCTTTGTGGAAAGTGTTTGTGGACGGATCGTCCACTCAGCGAGGGAGTGGAATTGGAATCCTGTTGATTTCCCCTCAAGGTGAACGGATGCACCTTTCTGTCCGGCTGGACTACCAGGCGACGAATAATGAAGCGGAATACGAGGCCCTCATAGCCGGCTTGCAGGCCGCTCGACATGTGGGAGCCGGTCGGGTAACAATATATTCAGACTCCCAACTCGTCGCTTAGCAACTCTCTGGGTCCTTCGAAATAAATAACGCGAGGCTGAAGCTTTATGCCGAGGCCTTCGAAAGGCTTAAGCACCACTTCAGGGAAGTCATCATCCAGAAGTTACCCCGAGCGGAAAACCAGTCGGCAAATGAGTTAGCTAAACTCGCGAGTTCAATATCACCGATCGTCATCCAACAACCCATAGAGCAAGTATCCTTGGTGGCGCATATCGACCGAATGGAGGGTCTCACCTTCTCGAGCGACTGGAGGACACCGATAATGGAATTCTTGAGCTCGGGGACCACACCGTCCGATCGGGAGGAAGCCCATTTGTTAAGGAGGAGAGTCGGCCGGTTCACATTAGTGGGAGGTCAACTCTACAAAAAGGCTTTCTCCCATCCGCTCCTGAGATGTGTGAGCTTGGAAGACGCGGAATACATCCTCCAGGAAGTGCACCAAGGATCGTGCAGAGGACATCCGGGCGGGCGATCACTCGCTAGGAAAGTCCTGCTGGCCGGGTACTTCTGGCCAACCCTGCAAGAAGACGCCGCTCGGACTGTCGCAACATGCATTTCTTGTCAGAAGTTTCATTGCTTCTCTCATCGGCCGGCGGAGGAAATGAAAGCGTCTGCGGTATCTTGCCCCTTCGACCAATGGGGTATGGATATTGTAGGTCCCTTCCCCATGGCGACTGGGCAGCGGAGATTCCTGCTATTGGCAGTCGACTACTTCTCCAAGTGGGTCGAGGCCGAACCACTTGCGAAGATAACCGAGCAGATGATCAAGAAATTCATATGGCAACACATCCTCTGCCGGTTCAGCACTCCGCGTCGACTCATTTCCGATAGCGGACGGCAGTTCGTGGGAAAGCAGCTCAGAAAGTGGTGCGAGGGCTACGACATCGAGCAGCACTTCACGTCCGTGGCGTACCCCCAAAGCAATGGACAAGCGAGTAGCCAGGAGATCCTTGCATTCTTGAACTCCGCTCGACCATATGGGAGGAGGTGGGTGGATGGGGCGCCCTATGGGCCATCATCCTAAAGAGGAGCAGGAGTAATTCCACTTGGTATATGGGGTGAAGCGGTTGTCCCATGAATGTGTGGAGTCCTTCGGAGAACTACGGCGAGGGCAGCGGCGATGGATTGTGGACCTAATCGGCGAGCGGGCGAGCCAAGCCAACGTGGCATCTGACGCCGAAGGATGAAGCGAACTACAATGGCCGTGTGATCCGAGCATTCAGGTCGGCGATCTTGCGTGGAAAAATTGAAGCACGGAGATGTGGGCAAGCTCGAGAGCTCCTGGGCGGGACCCTTAAGAGTCGTCAAAAGCTCCACTAGGGTGCCTATTATCTGGGCTGAAGACGCAGGTAACTAGATCGACCATGAGCGAACCACCCGGCCTTACAAGGGGAATGAGGTCTTGTAATGTATCTTTATACTTTCCGTTCGTGTATACTTGAAATCGAGGAGTAAAATCAGAAAATTAAGCGTAAGTATAGGCATCGCATCGGCAGAATGGGAAGGCGCGAGCGGAAGCATATCGAGTTGGACTACGACTATAAACCCTCCCGCCGTCGGACGGCGTTACGCAAGCGACTATAAACCTCCTCGTCCGCGATCGGCGAAAGTCGGCGACGATAAACCCTCCGGGTAGGAAGGCAAGCTCGAGTCGGGTCGAGACGCCCTCTCCGGCGGAAGACGTCGACCGAGCAAGGACCGCCGAGTCAAATATCGAGAGGGACGGGTAAACTCCTTAAATAAGACCGTCGGAGCTCAGCGTTAAATATCGAGAGTCGGATCGGATATAAACCTTCCGGAAGACCGTCGACTCCGGCGTTAAATATCGAAGTCGGACCTTATAAACCTTCCTGGGAAGGCCCGTCGACTCAGGCCGTTAAATATCGAGAGTCGACATGCGACTATAAACCCCTCGGCTGGGAAGACCGCCGAGGCTTGAATCGACATTAAATATCGAGTCGGATCGGACTATAAACCCTCCGAAGGCCGTCGAGCTCCGGAGCGTTAAATATCGAGTCGGATCGGACCAAGCTATAAACCCGGACTCGTGGAAGACCTAAACTCCCGGCCGACCGTTAAATATCGAGTCGGACGGCTGACTATAAAACGGTAGGAAGACCGTCGAGCTCGGCGTTAAATATCGAGTCGGGATGACGACTATAAACCGACGGTTAATAAACCCTCGAGCTCCGGCGATTCTTAAATACGAGAGTTGGATCGTCCGACTCTCGAACTCGAGAGTCGGATCGGGTGACTATAAACCCGTAGCCGAAGCCGTCGAACTGACGTTAAATATCGAGTCGGTGGCGACTATAAACCCTCGGGAAGCCGAGCTCGACGTTAAATATCGAGAGTCGGCCGGCGACTATAAACCCTCCTCGGTAATGTTGTTTAGTGGTAATTCCAGTTAAAGCTATGCATGTATTCAACTAAGCGAGTCCGGCTGACCAAGTGTGCAAGCGGGCGGGTTACCAAGAGTACCCCGTAAACATCTAGCGAAAATCCCATTTGCGAAACGAGATATATTCAGTCGAGTGGCCTAACTATACAAAATACTTCGTGAAAATTCCCTTTCAAACACAATAGAGGCGGGATGAGAGGCGAATAACGAGGAGAAGTGGAGGAACGTGAACGACGGTGGTTGGTGAGCCGAGCGGACAGCACGCGTATTGATTAGCAAAAGAAAAAGCAAGCAAGAGGATGGCATATCATTAGAGGCCGTTAAGGCCGATCAGAGTGGTTACAAAATGCCTTCATTCCAGGAAATCATAAAGGTCCTTTGGGATGGTGTTGAGGAGCGTCGCTTGGTCTTGGGCCGGGATGAGGACGGAGTCGGGAAGCTGACCCTTGGACTTCAGGTAGTCGCAGACTTTCTCCGAGAATTCGGCCGAACGGATGTAATTTAGCCTCAAGGCGGCGACCCGGCCTGGCTCAGCCTCTTTGTATTCCTTGAGGGCCGCTCGGGAAGCATCGGCGGCTGCCTGGTGTTCTTGCAAGGTAGCCTCAAGCTTCGTCACCTCATCCGATCCGGCCACCTTCTCGCCGGCCAGCTGCTCCATCAGCTCCTTAACCTATTGCTCCAGGCCTCGAGCCTCGACGTTTTTCTTCTCCAGATCGGCGATGGCCGTCTTCTTCCGATCGGTGGAAAGAATTATTTTCCGATCGAGTGTCTTCGCATGTCTTTCAAGTTCTGCTAGAGTATAGGCCTGATCGGTCGTCTTCTTCCGTTCCGCCCCCAACAAATCCTGGGCCTTCTTGAGCTCTTTCTGCAGCTCGGCGTATGAGGGGCCTTGGGAGCTGGACGGGCCGCCCGAAGCCTTCAGCCTCTTTATCTCTTCTTCCGCCATAGCCAAGCGGTTGGAGACATCGATCTCCTCCACCCATCTCTGGCATGAATAGGAATATTAATAGCCGATCGGAATTACGGCATAAAAAACTTCGGAAGAAAACACACTTACCCCAGTGGCCTACTGCATATGGCTGTTGGCCAAGTTGCCACATCTCGGCAAGGGGCCCCTTCATAGTAATCATGTGCTCGGGCACAGTTGGCCGAGCGGACTCGGCCATAAGCTCTTCGGTAGGGAGATGCAGCGTGGCTCTGATCGTACGACTCCGGCCGGGAGTTGTGTAAGCAGATGCAGAACGATCGGAGGACGGAGTGGAGAACTTGGATAAAATAGTCGAGCGTTGAACTTGACGAGGCACAGAAGGAATTGAGCTGACCGGCACCGCCTCGATGGGATCCGCGGGTAGGTCCAGGTGAGAGGGGGTCTGATCGGATGAGATTGCCTCAATCGCTGGGCCTTTGCCACGAGAAGCGTTTCCCTCTCGCTCAGGCGCCTGGATCGCGGAAGTGGCTGATGGTAGGGGAGTTTCCGGCCGCCGTCTTTTTTGCCTAAGCGGGCGCTCTTCCTCCTGAATAGAACCTTCCTCCCGGACGGAAGGCCCTCGGCTAGAAGTTGCGCCAACCGCTGGCTCCGGGAGAGAAGCCTGAGCGGCCGACTCCCCCGCATTCGTTTCGCTCTCTCCCTCGTGAGAACCGACCGGGGTGATGCCCAGTTGCTCCATCTCCTTGGCGGCTGCCGCCTCAAGTGCGTCGGCTTTCTTCTTCAAGATACCGGCCATTATTGACTCCATAACAACGTTTGCTGCAAAGGAAAAAGAAGAAAATCAGTTAGCAATTAAGGTGAAAGTTCAAGTAAAATTCTTACCAAAGCTGCTCGGAAGAGGAGTCCGGATCGGACTTAGACCAAATATGTACATTACGCCCTCCGGCAGAAACTTATTTATGTTGAACTTCAGACCGGCCAGCAGGTTCGCAGCCTGAAGATAATCCGATCGGGTCTTGAACCGCTTTAACTCAGGAGAAGTGGGCGGTCCGACCTGCCATTTGGTTAAGAAGGGAGCCCGCTCGGGGAGACGAAGATAGAAGTAATACTCCCTCCAGTGTTTATTGGAGGAAGGAAGTTTATCAAAAAACATAAGGCCGGGCCGGGCTTGGAACATATAAGTACCCGGTTCGGACTATTTGGGATAATAAAAATAATAGAAGATCTCCGGTCGGAGAGGAATGCGGTGTATCTTGAATAACACCACAACACCACAAAGAAGGCGGAAAGTATTGGGAACTAAGCTTCCGAGCGGAATGCCAAAAAAGTTACAGACATCCACGATAAAGGGGTGAAGAGGGAACCGCAGACCGACCACGAATTGGTCGCAGAAAAAACAGATACCTCCGTGCGGCGGTTTGTTCGGCCGAGCGGAGGGTGAGGGTAAAACAAGTTCAAAATCGGATGTGATAGCAAAATCATTAAATAAAAACTCGGCATCGCGCCGATCGAACCGCGACTCCATGGTAGTATACCATGGGCCGAGAGCTAGATCCGGGGGCTGAGAGGAACTGGCCATAGTCCGAACGGGCGAAACCATGAAAGGAAAGGAAAGGCAAATGATAGAAGGAAGAAGATGACAAATAATACAGTGACCAGAGAGCGAGAACTCGGCAAAAAATGCGAGGATAACAGAGAAGGGGTAAGGACCTTACAAAGAAGCTGAGGATCGAAAGGAGGAGGCTGGAGATCGCCGGAAGTCTGAAACACCAGAGGAAGATGTGGAGCACGAGAAGGCACAGATGCGGTGGGGGAGAAGGTGAAGGCTTTATAGGGTTAGGCTCGAGCGACCTCCACCGTCGGATGCAGGTCACGGGAACCGAAGCACGCATCGGTCCATCCATTTTAGACCGCCTCAGTCTCGTCGTACACCACGCCACCGTCGTACGATGACGGCAACAACACCACGTGGCATTAACTCTTGGGTGCATTTAATGGACGTGCTCGCGTGCCTGAGATTGGCGTAAATTCCGGAGATCCAGGAGGGAGGGTGGCGATGATGGTAGCTACCCACAGGCGGAGGATGGTTTCTTGGATGCGCCGCTCGGGACTACGGGTCAGTCGGACTAGCGCCTCCTTGACTAGACTTGAAGGGAGGCAAGTGATCCGGCGGGAGTCAACGCCACGTGGAGGTCAAAAGGCAAAATGGTCAACCTAAGGTCGGCCTATCGGATAGGAGTAGGGTTAGGGGATGACTTAGAAGCGAAGATGAAATCAATAACGCAGGTCCGGCCCGAGCCTTAGGTGAAAAGGGTAGGGCGAGTGTAGTCCTCGGCAAGGCATCTCAAGATAGGCGGGCATAAGCTCCTCGAGCCTTGTTGGGATCTTCGATCGGACCAATCACTCTTGTCGGGGAGTAATGTCTTGAGCAATTTGGACACTCGCGTGGAAGAAAGGAGACCAGCGACAAAGGGAATAGTGGGAGCATCATCCTCGAAACACTTGTCACCGAGCAGGGTATGTTCAACGACGAGGCCATAATGTAGAAGCCTAAGGCGAAATGGCATGTCCCATCAAAGAGATACTTGGGATCTGGTATGGTGTCGGCATGCTGACAAGCCCATACTTGAGGTAAGGTGAGGTACTGCGCAATTTCCGGTGGGTGCAAGCCTCCCCATAGCTCTATATATGAGAGCCCCCCAGACTTCACAGATGGTATGCAATCTCTGATTCTCAACGCCACTTTTTCGCTTGCCTCTTGCCTGACTTGAGCGTCGGAGGGTCGTCGCCGGGAAACTCCTCCCGGCCCGACTTCTTTGTAGGTAGCGTCGGAGATCCACATCACCAGCCAGAGATAGCGGAGAGCGCCACGTTCCCAGCATCCATCCACTCATCACTCGGACAGGATCATCTGTCATCAAGGTCCTCTGGCCAATCTGTATCTGTGTAACCACTTAGACTCATATTTGATTCTTAGAAACAGAGGAAATAATCCGCTATCCCTTTGAGATATCTGAATATCCTCTTCACTATTTCTAATGTCTTGATCCTAGATTTGACTGGAAATGACTAACTAAGCTAATAATATATCTTATATTAAGATGAGTACATAACATAGTGTACATTAGACTACCAATAGCACTGGCATATGATTTTTTTCTTCATTTTGGCTATTTCTTAAGGAGTCTTGGGATACATATTTTTGCTTAAAATAGTACCTCTCGCTACAGGTGTCTGTTCAATATTGCAATCTAACATATTGAAGTATTGTAGCATTTTAGTGATATAAGGCTCTTGAGACAAATCCAAAAGTCTTTTCGATCAATCTCAAATGATCTTCACTCCTAAGATGTACTCAGCTTCTCCTATGTCTATTATGTCAAATTGTGATAAAAGCAATGACTTGACTTCTAGCACACACTTCATGTCACTTTCAGCTATTAACATATCATCAACATATAATGATAAGATGACAAACTTTCATTTTTTTCCTTTCTTAGCTAAACACAATAATTCTCATTGATCATTTCAAAATCATAAGACAAAATGACTTCATTAAATCTTATGTTCTATTGTCTTGACGTTTACTTTAGCCCATATATAGACTTCTCAAATTTACATACTCTATTCTCTTGGTCTTCAATAACGTAACATTCTAGTTGTGCCATATAGATTTCTTTATCAAAATTACCATTAAGGAAAGCTGTTTTTACATCTATCTAATGTAATTCCAAGTCAAATTGTGCTACTATAGCTAGGATAATATGTATTGACATAAACTTCACAATTGGAGAGAATGTCTCTTCAAAATCAATACCCTTCCTTTGGGTAAATCCTTTTGTAACTAAACGAGCTTTGTATCGATTAATCGATCCATCTACTTTCCTCTTTACTTTGAGAATCCACTTATTCTCAATAAGTCTTTGGCCCAGAGGAAGATCGACTAAATCTCAAACTTGATTCTTTCTCATTAACTCTATCTCCTCATGCATTATAATTTTTTATTTTCTCTTACTGAGCTTCTCAAAGCTTCCTCAATTATTCAAGGTTCTCATCATCAACTGGGAGAATCAGTAATGCCTCATTCTCAATGTCAAACTTTCTTCGAGGAATAATTTGATGACTACTTCTTCGTAGGTTAGATTATTACAAAACTAACTCATTCAGTGGTAAATTATTCCCACTAGGTTGACTAAATTCAGACATCTCCTTATTTATGGATAAAGGAATATTATCCTCCTCCTCTATCACATATAGAGGAATTGTCTTATCAACTTCATCTCTTGTTGGGAACTCAGTTTCGAGAAAAGTAGCATCTCTTGACTCTATTTTAGAGATGGTTCTATCTTATCGCTCATCAATGAAGACATAACTCTTAGAAGTATCAACTTATAAAGATACACTTCTTATCTTTGGGTCACAATTTTCCATATTCGTGAGTCTTATCATAAATGTAGGCAGCTGCCCCCCAAGATCTCAAATTACTGAAATCTAATTTTCTGCCTGTCCAACGTCCATATGGGGTAGATGAAATTGACTTTGAAGGCACTTTGTTAAGTATATAGCCCGCAACTAATAATGCATTTTCCCAATAGGAGATCAGTAAATTTGCCTGCACTATTATAGACCTAACCATTTTAAGAAGAGTCCTATTTCTTCTTTCAGCAACCCCATTTTGCTATGAAGTTCTAGGGATAGTTACTTGTCTAATAATCCCTTTCTCATTATACATTGTCTTGAACTAGTCAGACAAATATTCACCTCTACGATCAGTGCACAAGGTTTTAACCTTATGTTCTAATTGATTCTCAACTTCATTCAAATAATGAATGAAGCAATCTAATTCTTCATATTTATGAGAAATCAATTACACATGACCAAAATATGTAAAGTCATCAATAAATGTAATAAAATAAGAACTCTCATTTCTAGCCTTCACATTCATTGAACTATAAATATTCGAATAAATTAATTGTAATGGTGATTCAACCCTAAAAGATTTACGAAATGGTTCCTAGTTGCCTTTCTAGCAAAACAATGCTCACATATAGACAAGTTAATCTTGTTGGTACAATTTACACTAACGATCTAACTCAAGGTTTTGATGAATGACAAGTGAGTTAAGTTAGGTGTTGTCATGGTCTAACCTTGTTATCGAGTGTGCAAGGTTGACTAACCATAGTCAGGATGTTCGATTCTTGATTGGTTGAAGACTGGATGTGTGATTCTGGTAAGTCAGGATATTTGATTCTCGATAAATTGAAGTCTAGATGTGAAATTCTGGCAAGGGTCGGGATGTGTGATTCCCGATTGGAGAAGATTGGATGTGCGATTTCGGTAGGTCGGGATGTGCGATTCTCGATTGGACGGGACTGGATGTACGATTTCGGTAGGTCGGCATGTTTGATTCCCGAAGTCTAGATGTGTGATTCTGGAAGGTATCCCTATAGCTAGTAAGTAGAGGTAAGTTACTAGAGGAGAGTAACTAAGTGAGGACGCATCCCTGTTCGATGGGACAGTAGGCGTCAGTCCAATTAAGTTCATTTGAAAACTTAAATTGAGACCCTGACTAGATCCTGGTCTTAGGGAGATAGAATCTAATTACTACTTCTTACTATGATTGTGCTAAACTCTACCTTGCAGGGTATTCTTTGTCTTGTTGGACTAACATGTTTTGTAGGGTAAAAGGAGCACAAAAGACCTTAGGTGAATAGTACCTGAGGCGCCTTTCATGGTATGGAAGGCGCCTTCGCACTGTTCATGGGAGACACCTTCAAGGCTATGGAAGGCATCTTTTGTAGGATAAAATTTAGATTTTATCGTAGATAAGGACCGAGCTATTCAGGATTAGATTTCTCATATTGGAGGTGCCTTTAAGGATATGGAAGGCACCTTCAACACCCTTTATAAGGGTGTTTCACCCAAGCTATCAAACACAACTTCTATACGAGCTTCTACGCGTCCGATCATCTTTTCGACTGTTTCAGCTTGCTGTTGCTACCCTGCTATGACTCTGCTACACCCGACTACCGCTGAGAAGACAACCAAACACCGAGCTCGAGCTGACCATCTGCGAAAGTGTTTGGCAACGATAATTTAATTACTATACTTAATTTCTGTAAGTGAAAAGTGTAGCTTGTTACACTCTTCCAATTTTTGTGTATTTGATTCCCTCTTCTAACGGTTCTGGAGGAGGTTTTTAGTGGATTACCCATCGATATGTTTGCGAGACCTGGGTCTTGGAGTAGGAGTCGCCGAAGACTCCAAACCAAGTAAATCTTTGTGTTCTTGTCTTTTACATTTTTGTCTATTTCTTTTTCCACTGCATACTTTTATTTTAAAAATGAAAATAGATGTGTTTTAGAAAATCATGTGATTCACCCCCCCTCAAGTGCGTCTCGATCCAACAAGTGGTATCATAGCATGTTATGCTCTGAATTGGTACAACCACCAATCAAGTCGGGGGGAACCATTTTTTTTTGGATTTTGATTTTTCGTAATTTATTTGACTTGGTAAAATTTACCATTTCAAATAACTATTTCTCGTTCAGCTCTTACTCGAAATCAGTGTAACACCATTCGAGTTGTAATTTTTTTCCTCAAACACTACTAATCCAAGACCAAGTCTTGGTATCTTTTTCTAGTTTTCCTTTTTTAGCAATCAAAAGACTCAACTTGAGGGATACAATACCGCTCATCCTCCTCTCTCCAACAGAAATGACTTTCTATACTAGAAGAAGAGGATGGAAGTTTACTTGAAGACAGACATCAAGCAATGGTTCATCATCCGATGAGGGTATTGGGTGCCTATAGATGAAATAACAAGGGCACCACTTGATCTAGAAAGATGGAGTTCAGAAAACAAAAAGAAAGCCCGGATCGACTCCAAAACATTAAATACAATCCAGTGTAGACTCATAAAAGAGGAACTCAACAAAGTCAGCCCACACAAGAACGCAAAAGAGCTTTGGGACAAGCTCATCGAGCTACACGAAGGAACTCTCGACTCAAAGGTAACGAAACTTAACCTACTGCTTAATTCTTTACTTAACATTAAAATGTAGGATGGTGAGACTGCAAATTAGCTCCATGATCGAATCAAGGACATCCTCAATGACCTTCACCTAATTGGACACCAGATCAAAAATCGAGACATAATAAGGTACACTCTTAACTCGTTCCTCCGAAATGCACTATGAGCATCAATCATAGATGTTTATAAGGTTTTGAGGAACATTTCTAAATTAAAATTAGATAAATTATTTTGTGAGTTAGAGCTGAATGAATAAACTAATGACCCCAAGGTCAAGAAGGGAATTGCTTTTCTTGTAGGTACATCAAAGGGAACTAAACCTGAAGCTGAGACTGAATCCGAATCAGAATCAGACGAAGAAGAGCAATTAGTGAACCTAGTAAGGAAGATGTTCACTAGACACAAGAAAACCCTCACCAAACAAAACATAAAGAAGATGTCTAAGTCTACATCCAACAGCACAAAAGAAAACGTCATGTGCTACGATTGCAACAAAAAGGGGCACTTCAAACACGAATGCCCGAACGAAGACCAAAACAAGAAAAAGTAGAAGAAAGCATTAAAAGTGACTTGGGATGAGTCTTTGTACGAATTAGGAGCAGATGAACCGAAGCAAGGAAGCTACCTTGCACTGATGGCAACCGGAGGCGATCAGATTAAGGGGGAGGATTTGCTTGGACAACTTAAAAATGGTTTAAATTTTGTACTTTGAAAAGTTTTCTTTAAAATTGCTTTGAAAATCTTTCTTAGAAAAATGTTTTTTTCTTTAATAAATTACTTTGGAAAGTTTCCTTTAAAATTGCTTTCAAAATCTTTCTTAAAAAAATATTTTTTCTTTAACAAATTACTTTGACAATTTTCCTATAAAATTGCTTTTAAAATCTTAATTGAAGAATTTTTTTTTCAATTATTTTGAAAATATTTCTTACTTTGAAAATCTTTATTAGAAATTTTTTCTTTGCAATTACTTTATAAATATTTACTCATAAATTTAGAAAAAAAGTTTACTTAGAAAATTTTGAAATAGTTTACTTAGAAATTTTTTGAAAAAGTTCACTTAAGAATTTTTTTCTTCTTACTTTAAAAAAGTGGACTTAGAAATATTTTTTAAAAAAGATTACTTAAGAATAGTGAAGAGATTTTCCTTGAAAGTTTTTTTTGACAAAGTCCTACTTGGAAGACAATTTTGCCAAAAATTTTACTTACAAAATGCTTTTAAAAATTTCTAAATTTTTTAACCGAACTTTTGTTCAAATCTCTCCCTAAGTCTGAGATATAAAAAATATTTATGTTTAGTTATATTTTTGTGAATATTTTTATGCCTATCTTTTTTTTACCTTAGTTTTTTTTTTATGAATACCAAAGGTGAGGGTAAGGGTTAATATAGAAAAAATAATAAACAAGCTTGATCAACTAATTCAAATTTTGCTTTTTGCATATTGTAATATTGTTTTTTTCTAACTCTAATGCATGTTGTCATTGTATCAAAAATGGGATGATTATTGGTGTAATTTATATTAATGATCTAACTCAGGTTTTAATAATGGTAAATGGATTGAAGTTAGAGTATTTGTGGTCTAATTACTTTACCAAGTGTGTAGGAGTTGGCTGGTCTAAAGGACCTGACACTAGGCTGAAATCCAGCTAGGTCTGCGGGATCCGTAGTTGGTGAGAAGTCTAGATAGGTCTGCAGGACACGATATCTGGCGGGAAGTCTGGTTGTGTCTGCGGGACCTGACAATCGGCCAAAGTCCAATTGGGTCTGTGAAGCTGACAACTGGTGGAAAGACCTAGTGGGTCAAAGGTAAGTTAAGTGACAATAGTTGGTAAGTAAGAGATAAGCAACTAAGAAGAGATCCTGTGAGGATGCATTCCTGGTTGAGGGAACTATTGGCGTCGGTCCAATTTAGGTCAATTTGGAAAATCTAAGTTAAGATCTTGACTAGATCCTAGTCTTGAGGAGACAAGATCTAATTACTACTCCTATCTTACTATATTATGCTAACTTTATTTTACAGGATAAATATATTTTTGTTGCCCAGGACTAACTCTTTTATGTAGGGAAGATGGCTATAAAAACGAGTGTATGGGTACCTAGAAGGGATTCGGGTGCCCGGAGCTAGTCTGGGTGCTCGAACCAGCCTTGCTCGGGCGGCCTTGGAAGGCACTCGGGCAATTCGAGCGCCTAGAGCTGGTCCAGACTCACGGACCAAAAACATCATCTCGAAGTTGATCTGGAGCGCGACGACTGGCTGAACTCATGTCAATGGTCTGGACGCCCGAAGGTAGATAAACTTGATGGGTCAAGTTTTGACAAGAGATCGCCACATTAGTAGTGGTCCAGGTGCCTAGAATGAGCCTATAAAAAGGCCTTCGACTAGCAGCTTTAGAACATCATCTGTTGCAAGTTTCATTCTTGCGTGCTGCTCCAAAAAGGCTCCTACGACACCGAAAGACTGCTTCAAAGTTCGAAGAATGAAAGATTTCAAATTTTTTTTCTGTTTGTCGGTAACAATTAATTTTAGTTCTTATACTCAATCTTTGTAACTCATTATTCGAATCGATAGTGATTGCCCAATGAAAGGACTCAATGAGTGCGGGGCTTGGAGTAGGAGTCGTCAATGGCTCCGAACCAAGTAAAAAAATTACTTGTGTTAATATGTTTTTGTTGTGTAACTTATTTTAAATCACGATTTTGGAATAACGCTATTCACCCTCCATCGGTCTCTAGCATCTTTATGATCCAACACCCTTTAGAATGATCCCATAGTTGGTGTTCTATATCACTGAGATGTTCCGGCAGTGACTAATTAAACAAGAGCCTATCTTCTGTCTTTGTCTTGGACTGGAAACTCTTCTCATTCGAGTTTCTAGAATATTTGATCGAGCAGATTGATAAGCCATCTCACCCCATGATATGGGTTATATTCTAGGTCCTTGATCTCCTCCCAAAGATCATGTTATCATTCATAGCGACCAATCATAGTGTATATTGTTCGTGGTATCTAAAATTAAAAATAATGATGTTAGTATAAAACCGACAAACTAGTAACCAAATCGGTCAAATTCAATTCTCACTAGAACCAATATATATAGAATACATAAGCAAATAAGAAAATATAAATTTTCTTTATTTAGAGAGTTTCAGTTGACTAACACATTGGATCTGTTGACCATTTCCTGTGTTCGATCTATTTTCCAATCAGAACTAATCTAATTGGACAAGGATATCTTATCTATCTTTATATCTAGCCCATTTTATCAAATCTTGACCCATTAGGAAATTTGACTCATTTAATCAAATTCGACCTATTAGAACAAATTCGGTCTAATTTGATCAACCTAACTCATGTAATTAAACAAGCCTAATTAATTCAATAATAAATTGATCTGGATAAACTAACCAATGGTATGAATCATACCTTGATATTATTGAATCAAACAGATTTAGTCAAATCAACTAATGGTTTGAACTAGACCTATATTTAATTAGATCAAACTAGTCTGGTTCAATTTTTAATTAATTAAACCTTAATTAATCAATCTCAATTGATTAAATAAATAGTGAATACATAGATTAATCAATCTCAACTAAACCAGTTGGACAAATTGTTCATGCATGGTTTACTGTTCATGATTCTTATTTTATTTTATTTGAATCGATTAAAAATTCAATCAATTAAATTTCAATCAACTAAAATCATGACAAAATTACTGTGTTGTCAAAAATATTGTAGTATCTTTTTCTCTGCTATGATGAATGTGATGGCTGCCGAACGCCGACCTTTCAATGTAGTAGTGGGCGCTCACTGGCCACAAACACCCGTCACTAGCCCCTCACCGATGCTTGCATTAATTCCGGTGACCGATGCTTGCATCAGTTCCGGTGATGGAGAGAAAATGACTCAGTTGTTTTTTTCAAAAAAAAAAAAATTTGACTTGAATCAATTGCATAAATTTATTGTCTTTTATCAATTTAATCGATTAAATTTCTTCTCTTCTCTGTCACGATCGCGATGCTCACTTCTTCTGTCGCAACGAACACGATTGCAACAACTATCGATCGTCAGCCTCCCGATGTGATTGCAGACACTCTCTGACCTCGGAAGCCGATAGACAGCATCCTCTCGAGGCTCAACAATGGCGGTAGATTGTCACCCAGTCGCGATCTTGCCTGGCGACGATGGAAGAGACAGCAGGGAACATTAGCAGTATTTTTTTTAACAGAAGAGACAAGTTTCATGCATTTTTAGAACTAAGGCACTGCTCTAATACCATTGTTGCATCTAAAAAGCATGAATCACAGAACAAATATGTAAACAACTCACAGTGGTCTCCTCAAATGATCTTGATCTCTGCTTGATGTCAGAAGAACGATCACGGATGAAATCGAAAAACCCTTTAGATTTCACGAGCCAAATTCCTCTCGACAGATTTTTTCCTTGCACCTCTGCCCATGATCACTGTTGGTGCAATATCCTTTAGGTCAAGGTTGACCTGGTTGACCAAGCTTGAGTCTTGGTTTGGATTTCGATGTTTGACAATGAAAGGTTGATTGCAGAAGAGTCAAGTAGGTCAAGGTTGACCGGATACTTGATTGTGGAAGTCCTGGTGAGTGAAGCTAGCCAGTATGAAAGTCCTGGTGAGTGAAGCCAGGTGAAAGTCCTAGTGAGTGAAGCTAGGCAGTATGAAAGTCCTGGTGAGTAAAACCAGGTGAAAGTCCTAGTGAGTGAAGCTAGGCAGTATGAAAGTCCTGGTGAGTGAAGCCAGGTGAAAGCCCTAGTGAGTGAAGCTAGGCAGATGGAAATCCTGGTGAGTGAAGCCAGGTGAAAGACCTAGTGAGTGAAGCTAGGTAGATTGAAAATCCTAGTGAGTGAAGCTAGGTGAAAGTTCAAGTAGGTCAAGAGAGTGATCGGATACTTGGCATGAAAGAAAAGTCCAAGTGGGTCAAAGGGATTGACCGGACACTTGGTGAGGGAGTCCTAGCAGGTCAAGGGAGTGACTAGATGCTAGGCATGACGTACCAACAGGTTAAGGTTGACCGGATGTTGGTTTGGGAGGTTTGGGACTTGGTTTTGGGCAAAAACCAAGTGTTTGGATGATCGAGGCTGGATCGATCGTCGATGGGATCGATCGCATGGGATCGATCGGGATCGATCGAGCCTCATCGATCGGTGAGCAGTCTGACGGAAGGATCGATCGACCGTTGGGATTGATCCAATTGAGATTTGGCAGTGACATATGGTAAACGTGTGAGCCTCTGTAGGGAGAGCCCGGATGCGATCGATCGATCGTCGATTGGATCGATCCAAACTCTCGCGATCGATGAAATCGATCGATTGGGATCCGACCGCTTGAGTCGTGATTTGAAGTGAAGCGCGTTGTCTTCGGCACTTCTTCACCGATTCATTTCAGATCTTCACTAGCTCCTCCACAGCTCTTCTCAAGCTCGAGATCGCCAGTTCTTGAAGGTTCTTGGAGGCTCTTCCAAGTCAAGAGGTGGATCAAAGCAAGAAGAAGAAACTAGGGTGAGGGTTTGTGCACTCATTGTAAATTTGTAAGCTTGTATTTCTTTACTACCCTTATCTTCTTCTTGTATTGAGTCTTGTAGGGCTTCTCCGCCCTTGGTAGTTACCATAAAGGAGAGTTTTATTTAGTGGAGGGTGTGTGTGTAGGTATGGATCCTTGGACTAGTCACCACTCGTGAGGTGGATACCAAGTAAACCAACCGTGTTAGCGTTGTGTGATTTGTTTCTGTATTTTCCGCTGCACATCTTCGAAGAAACAAGCAACGCCGAACACCGAGCACACGACCTAACAAGTGGTATCAGAGCAAGGTTGCTCTTCACCGGAATCACCGCCGGAAGGGGCAAACATAACAAGCAAAGCTAGAGGGTGAAGAAGTTGGAGCAAATTCATCAAAGTCAAAGAATTCAAGAAGCTCAACTTCAAGATGCAATTCCAAGATGAACTTGGATTTGATACAAGGGTGGCTCCACCATACACTTCCACGAGCTTCGATTCTTGGAAATCAAGAATCGAAAATTTTCTTATGATGGAGATAGAGCAATGGTTTGCTCTTATGGAAGGCTTCAAGGCTCCAACAAACTCCAAGGGCAAGCTTCTCAAGAAAATCAAATGGAGCTCGGAGCAAGTCCAAAGGTGAGATGCCAATGACAAAGTGACCAAGCTTTTGGCAAATTTATTGCCAAGCACCATCCTTTGCAAAATTGGAGAATTTGAAGATGCAAAGGATTTATGGAGCAAATTGGCCAAGCTTCATGAAGAGATCCCTCCACAAGAGCAAGAAGTATCCAGAGAGGGTGACTCTTTGGAGCAAGACCAAGAGGAGGACTCCGAGGTTGAGAGATGCTCAACCTCCGAAGAAGAAGTCCAAGAAGAAGCTTCATCCTCAAGGGAATGCATCGAAGGGAACAAGGAGGGAGCATACTCCTTATTTCATATTCAAGATGATGAAGCCTCCACCTCTAGGATTGAGGGGGAGCGATCCTTGGTGACGCCGGATCAAGAAGAAGGAGAAGCCTCTACATCCGAGTCAAGAGACGAAGAGGAGGAAGAAGATTCTACCTCCATAAGTCAAGAAAAATCAAGTGGAGGGGAATCAAGGTCCGATCAAGAGGAAGCTTCCACCTCCGGATCCAAAGGAAAAGATGCCACCCCTACAAGCAAAGGTATAAATATTTCAATTAATAATAAAAATCATATTATATGCTTTGAATGTAGGAAACATGGGCACTACAAAAGCAAGTGCCCTAAATTGGCCAAGAAGAAGGGCCAAGTGGCACCTAAGGGCAAGGAGAAGTCAAAGGAGACCATCCCCGGAACAAAGAAGAGCAAGGAGCACATTGTGTGTTTCTCTTGCAATCAAAAGGGGCATTACCGGAGTCAATGCCCTAAGGGGAAGAAGATGGTCAAGGCTCAAGGAGGAAGCTCAAGTCAAGGGGGAGCCTCTAAGGTAAAAAGGAAGGTAACTTTTATTGAGCCTACCCCTTTACATTATGGTAAAAAGCATGATAGTTCTAATTTTTATCATTTTAATGCAATTTACCATAAGAATAGAAAGCATGAGGGATTTAAGGAAAAGCATGTGGCCCTACATGCCAAAACCACCCAACCTAAGGTTAGGAAGGTAGATAGACACTTGGGTAGGAACACTAAGGATAATAGATACATGCCCAAGAACAAAAATGCTCATGGACCAAAACCTAAGGATTTAATGATAGAAAATCAAGTCTTGAGGTCAAGACTTGATAAAATGGAAAAGACCCTAAAAAGGATGGAAAATATCCTACAAGGGCAAAATGAGCAATACCTAGGGCTAGGAAAATCAAAGCCATCCAATGGCCATAGAGGGTTGTGATACAAACCAAAGGCTAAGAAGGATGTGCCCTCGTACCATAGAGTTCCATATAGTTATGGAACAAACCCTAGGTCCAGTGGTCAAGCCAAGAATACTAGGGAAGTCATCCCTAAGAGTATTTTTGCGATAAATGTGACTAAGACTTCTAAGAAGTCTAAGAAAGTCACTAACAAGGTCACAAGGGAGGCTATCCCTAGAGTTGACCTAGAAAATGTGACCAAGGCTTCTAAGAAGCCCAACAAGGTCACTAGGAAGGTATATCTAGGGTAGTAATCCCTAGTGAGTACCTAGAGCATCCAAGGAGCACCAATAGGTGTTGGATTCCTAGGAGCATCTTCTCTACCCCATAGATGGGTTAGAGAGTGTCAACTTCGATTAGAATGGTAGTTAACCCAACTTTGAGGAAATTGACACTCAAGGAGCATTTTCAAGGTTTTTGTTAACCTTTGAAAATGAAATGGAATTATTATTTACTCTTTGAAAGAGTAAAATGTGCCTAATGGTGAAAATTTTGATTTTATCTTAAATGGCATAAATTGAGAAAACCTATAGAAATACCAAGTTGGGATTTTGGTATTCTCTTAGAAATTTAAGGCAATCCGGGCCTTGATTTACGTTTTTACTCTTGAGGAAAAATGGAATATGCCAACATTTGAGGATATGCTTAATGTTTAAGTGGCATAAACAAATCAAGAGAAATGGAAATGTCAATTTAGGTTTTGGCACTTCTTTGAAGCATTTAGGGCAATTTAGGTTTAACGTTTTAAGTTAAAACAAGTGGAAATAGCTAAGTGATTAAGGATACTTAGATAGGAAATCTAGGTATATTTTATTTATGCTAAAGCTTGCCATGATTGTTTGCCCATCATATGCCATGACATCATGTCTATTTTTGCATTCATGTTTTATTATGAAAAATCTAAAAATACCATGTCATGACATTCATACATCATGTAGCTATAGGATATTTTCTTTTGAAAAATTAGTTCCTTTTGATGTATGTCATAACATAATCATGCATTAAGTTTAATTCCTTGTAATTAAGGACAAATGGCATTTAACAACACTTATTAACAAGTGACATCCTAGGTGGATGTCTAATATCTCTAAAATACCTAGATAGATATGCATGATCCCTAGAATAGGGCAAAACCAAAATCTCACATCTCACAAAGACCTATAAGATGACTTGTATGTGTTTTAGTGCACATTAGATACAAGTGAGATGTAAGGATGATGAACAAAACTCAACATGTTGATTTAGTGCATTCTTTTGAGTTTTAAGTTCATCAAAACACATAGTTATGTGTTTTCCCATCATTGGGAAAGCTAATGTACAAGTCATGTGCATTAAGCCCAAGGAACATGGTGGGATATTGGTTTGAAAATGTTTTCAAAATGATTTTGGAAAACCTTGGTGAAGGCTATCTTTTGATAGTAATCACCATTGAATAGTTAGACACAAACTTGAAGAAAACACTAAAATTTTTGCAAGTTTTCAAGTTTGTGTCAATTTTTGAAAATATGAAGTATTTTCATAGAAAACTATTTTTCCTTGATAGTATATGCCCTAAATAATGCCTACACGAAATTTCATGATTTTTGAATTTTTGTAGAATTTTCTAGGGGTTTCTGAAGTTGGCTGATTTTGAAGTTCAGCAACTATCAGAGCTCCGATCGATCCATGGATTGATTGGAGTGCCTGAATCGATCCATGGATCGATTCAGAAGGCAAGTCTCCCACGAGCAGAAGCTCGCTGGATCGATCAGTCGATCGATCCAAGAAGTCTGAATCGATCAGTGGATCGATTCAGAAAGGTTCAATCGATTGGAACCCAACTCCAATCGATCCAAGTTGCTGATTTTGGCTAGGAAAGCCTGATTTCAGCATCTTTAAACCTATTTTAGTCTAGGTAACCATTCCAAACCCCTCAAAATACATTTGTATACATAAAAAGGGTGTTTTCGTGTTGAAAACAAGGATGGATTGGTTAAGGAAGACTATATTGAAGTCTAGGGTGAGGTTTGTTTCAAATTTTGAATATTTGAACCTCAAAGCTTCTAAATTTGGGTTTCCTAAAGGATTAGGGATTCCAAGTCATTGTTGGTGCAATGACAGAAGTTACCACCATGTCTTTAGGGGGAGGGACTCTTTAAAGGCATGAAAATTATTTTTCATGAACCTTGGAAGGTGGTTAACCTTCCGTTAAGTGGATAATGCTCAAGGATGGGCATTTGCCTACATTGAGGAAGAATGTAGGGTTAAGGATAAATGAAGGGTATGGGACCTTCATTTGGGTCATTAGACCATGTTAATGCTCCATAGCGAGCATTATTTGAAAATGAAGGGAATGAGTCCTTCATTATCGTGTTGGTCACAACGAGTGAAGTTGTGAACAACGATGAGCAACTCTTCAGGGGGAGAGTTTTCAACAATGGAGCATTTGTTGAAGTGTGCCCAAAATTGAGGCACGGGTTGATGTGTGCTCAAAGATGGGTTGATGTGTGCCAATAGGGGGAGAATGAAAGGACTGATGAAAGGAGGTAAGTTAGGCTTTCATTACCTAGAGGGAGTTTGCCCTCTTAGGGGGAGAATGAAGAGCTTAACTTATGTGTTCATTACCTAGTGGCATGAAGAAGGAGGCTATGAGATTAGCCTAACTTACATGTGGTATTGTAAGTGTTATTGTTGTATTGTCAAACATCAAAAAGGGGGAGATTGTTGGTGCAATATCCTTTAGGTCAAGGTTGACCTGGTTGACCAAACTTGAGTCTTGGTTTGGATTTGGATGTTTGACAATGAAAGGTTGATTGCAGAAGAGTCAAGTAGGTCAAGGTTAACCGGATACTTGATTGTGGAAGTCCTGGTGAGTGAAGCTAGGCAGTATGAAAGTCCTGGTGAGTGAAGTCAGGTGAAAGTCCTTGTGAGTAAAGCTAGGCGATGAAAGTCCGGTGAGTGGGTGAAGCCCTAGTGGTGAAGCTAGGCGATGGCCCTAGTGAGTGAAGCCGTGAAAGACGTGTCTAGTGAGTGAAGCCTGAAAGCAGAGTGGTAGAGGTGAAAGTGAGTGAAGCTGGTGAAGAGAGTCAAGTAGGTCAAGAGTGACTGGCTTGACATGAAAGAAAAGTCCAAGTGGGTCAAATTGATGGACCGGACACTTGGTGAGGGAGTCCTAGCAGGTCAAGGGTGACTAGATGCTAGGCATGACGATCAACAAAGTTAAGGTTGACCGGATGTTGGTTTGGGAGGTTTGGGACTTGGTTTTGGGCAAAAAAGTCCGTGGATCGATCGCTGGATCGATCCGCATTTCGACAAAGCCTCGATCCGGGATCGACGGTGGATCGAGTCGGTCTCAATCGACGATCGATCGGCCGCACGCGATAGCGCGATCGATCCATGGATCGATCCGAGTTTCTTTCGCAAGCAGAGCGCTGGATCGATCCGTGATTGATCCAAAGCCTCCCGATTGATTGGGAAAAATCGAATCGATTGGGATCCACATTGAGTCGTATTTGAGCCGGCGGCGTTATCTTCGCTTCACCGATTCATTTCATATCTTCACCAGCTCCTCCACAGCTCTTCTCAAGCTCGAGATCGCCAGTTCTTGAAGGTTCTTGGAGGCTCTTCCAAGTCAAGAGGCGGATCAAAGCAAGAAGAAAAAACTAGGGTTAGGGTTTGTGCACTCATTGTAAATTTGTAAGCTTGTATTTCTTAATACCCTTATCTTCTTCTTGTATTGAGTCTTGTAGGGCTTCTCCGCCCTTGGTAGTTACCATAAAGGAGAGTTTTATTTAGTGGAGGGTGTGTGTGTAGGTGTGGATCCTTGGACTAGTCACCTCTCGTGAGGTGGATACCAAGTAAACCAACCGTGTTAGCGTTGTGTGATTTGTTTCTGTATTTTCCGCTGCACATCTTCGAAGAAACAAGCAACGCCGAACACCGAGCACGCGACGAGCTATTCACCCCCCCTCCTCTAGCTACTTTTGGTCCTAACAATCACCTCCAATCCCTTTGTTAGAGTGTATACTAAAAGCCTAGCTTTTGTAAACATTTATTTGTTGAAATAAAAGAATCACATTGGTCAATATATGCATTTATTTATTACATATAATTGTTCAATTAATTTATATAGTAGACAACATGGAGTGTGGTGTCACACTCAGAAGATCATGTTGTCGGTTCTCTATAAATTATAAACAGTTGCTCGCGACTAAGATGGAAAGGAACAAACCATCAGAATAGTCGTAGTGTAATTAAGTATTAGTTTATCTTGACTAATAAATTACACTGATACACTTTAAGTGTATTGAGTAGGATCATTTAGGTAAGTTCTTTTTGTACTGACTTAGTAAAAGAACTAAACCTTAGTTATTATGGAAGTGTGTGCTCTTAATCCTAATATAATCACAAGCACATATATTTAATATTTATTTATTTGACTTATCACAGGGTGAGGTTTAGCTCGATAAATCAATATGCCCGATAAGTTGGGAAATGATATTACTTATAGTGTGTGTTGTTGATTATAGAAGTAATCTGTGTCCTAGTTATCTAGGTTGAGAATGTCCCCAAGAGGAGATCATAAGGATTGTCATGTTAAACCCTGCAGGTGGACCTAATCCGACATGACAATAAAGTTGAGTGGTACTACTCTTGGAGCTAGATATTAATTAAGTGAGTTGTCAGTAACTTACTTAATTAGTGGACATTCGTAATCTTAAACACAGGGAGACTAACACACTCATGATAAGAAGGAGCTCATAATGTAATTTGGGATTGGTGCGGTAGTGTGGTAATAACTCTCTAGTGGAATGAGTTATTATCGATGAACTTGAGTTGTGTGTTCGGGGCGAACACGGGATACTCAAGCTCATCGGAAGGCCAAAACCAATTTCTCCTCTAGGTCCTTGTCGTAGCCTCATTATAGCCTCAAGTCCATCCAAATGTAAAGCTCTTCTTGGTGATCAAGAAGTGGGCCGGTCCAATGCTTGGTGACCAAGCAAGGGCCGGCCACATCCTCTCCTATAGGGGTCGGCCCTTTGCTTGGTGACCAAGCATGAAGGGGCCGGCCACAATATTCAAACAAGGAGGGTTGTTTTTGAATTTTTAAAATCTTCTCTTTGTATAAAACTATAAGTTTTAAAAGAGAGATTTTAATTTTTTAAAATTTTCCTTATTTGAATTTGGACACATGTTTTAATAGAGAGTTTTAAAAGTTTTAAAACTTTCCTTTTTTAACCATCCTCATGGTTTAAGAAAAAAGAGAGATAAGTTTTAAAATTTAAATTTTCTATCATCATGTTAAAAAAGGAAATTTTATAAGAGAGTTTTTTAAATTTAAAACATGGTTTTAATTTTTAGAAACTTTCCTTTTTTAACTCCTACATTAGGAAAGAGAGCTTGTAAAATTTTATAAGAGTTTTTTCTTATAAAATTTTATAAAAAAAATTATTATTCCTTTCCTAAATATGGTGGCCGACCACCTTGCTTGGTGCCCAAGCAAGGGGCCGGCCAAACTTAATTCTAAACCATATAGGATTGATCACAACCATTGATTGGTGACTGATTCAATCAAGAGGAAAGAAAAGGAAAAATAAAAAGGAAAAAGGAAAAACTCTTGGATAATTTTATTTTTTGTAAAAGGTTTTTCCTTATTTGCCTTGAGCAAGTAATATAAAAGAAGGGGTGAGGGGGCTTCATGGGATTCAACTCTTATTCTATTGCTTGGAGGTCTTTTGGTGGCCGACCCTCTCCCTTCTCCCTTTCCCTTTGCTCTCTTCTCCTTGGTGGTGGTGGTGGCCGAATCTTAGAGGAAGAGGAAGGACTCTTTTGGGTGGTGTTCATCTTGGAGGATCGTCGCCCACACGATGTCCAAGGCGAGGCGAAGAATACGACAGAAGATCTCGAGGTCATTAGCTTACAAAGAGAAGGTATAACTAGTAATTTTTTTCCGCATCATACTAGTTATTTTCTTTGTAAGAATTCTAAATACAAGAGGCAATTAGATCTAGTTTTTCGAATTTATTTTTTGAGTTTGTGTTTTCTTATTTTTCAAACTTGTGATTCGATTGTTCCTTTTGGTTAACCTAGAGTTATTTAAGGAAATAAATATTAGTTTTCCTTAAAAGGCTTTGCCTAGGCGGTGGTGGTTGCTCCCATATCCAAGAAGGCCATGTGCCTCGCCATGCAGTCCTGGAAGCCAATTTTAGAAATTAATATTTATGGAATTAATAACCTAGGTAGATTTGAATCAATAGTGTTAAGTTGTGATTCAAATCTAAACCATTAAGAATAGATAAGTTAAATTTGGAATCAATGATGTTAAGTTCCATCTGCGATTCCTAATTTAACTTCTAAAGAACACAATAGGTTATTTATGGAAAGGTTCGACACTTGTACAAAAACTTTTATACAGTGGAACTAGTACGTTTTCCTAGGATTAACCAACAATTGGTATCAAAGCTAGGGTTTGCCTCTGTGTGTTTAGAATTCAAATAGGTTATGCACATGTCATACATAATTTAGGCAGGAAAATAGTAGGATGTGCTAACTCTTTGGTTGCAGGCTCCAACTATTATGGCTTATTGTATTGTGTGTGATTGGACCCTTGGGCATGTCAAGGGCATCATTTGTGTGCATGATTGTATGTATAAAATACAGCAGGAGCTGTATTAGTTTTTAGAATTTTATTTTTGTTCGATCTAGAATACATGTACATTCCCTTGTGGAATATAGGATCGATATATGTAAAATCCTATTTTTGTTGCGGATCGGATTCTTGCGAGGCGTGGTACTTTTGGAGCACCAGAGGCGCAGCGGAATAAGAAGCAAGATGGATGCGACAACTCGACCCGATGGCGGTGGCTAAAGATGGCAGCAGCTAGGGTTGGCGCATACTGAAGACAGTGATGGAAAAGGCTATAATAGTTGAAAAATTAATTTCTAAATTTATTGCTTTTATTTACTGTGATGTTTATATGCATGTGATGTATGCTAGGATAGGTTAAAAATCCTCATTTTTAAATAACTAAGTGGGAGAGGGATTTTAATAAATCCCATGGTCTCCATTACTGGTTTGTAAGTGATGCAACAAGCCTGCGTGTTGGTTCTGAGTGACTCCCTCCACAACGGATGGGTTTGTTGTGGATCACTAGAACAAACTTCCTTTTATGGATGGTTATAGGAAATTATTTGGGAGCGTGTGATCTTCTCCAACTGAAGGGGCACAATCCTATTTAATGGACTTAGTATCAAGTAATGGTATACACTTAGACGCATTCAATAGTATCCTCCTCAACGGAGTCACTGTTATTGTCTTGTGTGACCAAAGTGAAACCAACTATTAATTTTATTTGTCATAAAGTTAGGATGACAAGATAATAAAATTAATGGGTCACACCCTCCTCTTACAAATGATGAATTTGTATACGTCCACACTAACGTGGCATGCAATATTCACGGTGATTTGAGGTGTTGGTTAATTTAAAATAGTATTATTTGAGGAATCAATATTATTCTAAATTTAGAGTCTTGACAAAAGTTTATTTTTTTTTATTCTTAGGATGACTTTCAACCCACTAGCCATTATACTGAAAGAGAACAAACTTACTGGTCCCAACTATATTGATTGGAAAAAAAACCTGGACATTGTTCTTACTGTTGAAAGTTATAAGTTTATACTGATTGAGGCTTGCCCTGATGCACCTAACGGTGACTCTACCCCAGAGGAGATTGAGTATCATAAGAAATGGTTAAAAGCTGATGAGATAGCGCGGTGTTACATTTTGGCATTAATGTCAAATGTATTGCAACATCAGCATCAATATTTACCAACAGCTTATGATATAATGAACAATCTCAAAGAACTCTTTGGGCACCAGAGTCGGACTGCTAGGCAAGAGGCAATGAGAAAGCTAATGACAGCCACCATGTCTGAGGGGACACCCGTAAGGGATCATATCCTCAAAATGATGGCTTATCTGAATAAAATACAAGTCCTTGGAAGAGAAATCGATGGGGAAACCCAGGTCGATATAATTCTCCAAACGCTAACCAGAAGTTTTGAGCAGTTCCGCCTGAACTATAACATGAACAAAAGAGAGTATACGTTGGTGGAACTTCTGACAGAACTACAGGCAGCAGAAGAAATATTTCATCACAGTTCTCAGATTCACTATGCTGAAAGTGGTTCTACTTCTAAGTCGAAAGGCAAGAAGAAGAAGAAACAGGTCTTTTCAGCAAAGAAGGTGAATAAACCTCAGAGTACAGGACAGAAAGCTTGAATGAAGAAGCCGAAGGGCAAGTACTTCATCTGCAAGCAGTTTGGACATTGAAAAGTGGACTGTTCTCGTAGGAACCAGAACAATAAAGGTATATCTCATACTCTAGTAGTTGAAACATGTTTAGCGGTGTTATCTACCAGCACCTGGTGTGTAGATACGGGAGCCACTGATCATGTCTGCAATTCTTTGCAAGGGTTCCAAGAAACCCGACGACTATTTGATGGAGAGATAACTGTTTATATGGGCAATGCTACTAAGGTGGCGGCTATTGCAGTGGGAGACGTCTACTTATCTTTTGATAGGAATAGAAATTTGATTTTAAGAAATTGTCTTTATGTACCCAGTTTTAGAAAGAATTTAATTTCAGTTTCTAAACTGTATTTGGATGGATATTCAGTTTCCTTTAGTAACAATGTCGTTATAAAGAGAAATAAGGTGATTATCTGTTCTGGTGCATTGGTTGACAATTTATACACTTTAAATCCAATTTCTCCCACAAAGCAAAATATGAAAATTAATAACACATCTTTTAACTCTAATAAGAGAAAAGAACCTTCAGAGATGAAGGCATCTAAGGCTTGGACATATTAACTTAAGTAGGATTCAAAGGCTTGTAGCCGATGGACTCTTGGGTTCATTAGAGTTGGAAAACTTTCCAACATGTGAATCTTGCTTGGAAGGAAAAATGACCAAGAGACCTTTTAAGGCCAAGGGGTATAGAGCCAAAGATGCATTAGAACTAGTTCATTTTGATTTGTGTGGTCCTATGTCTATCCAAGCAAGAGGTGGTTATGAATACTTCGTCTCTTTTATAGACGATTATTCAAGATACAGATACATTTACCTGATGCGTCACAAGTCTGAATGCTTTGACAAGTTCAAAGAATATAGGGCTGATGTGGAGAAACATCTTGGTAAAATTATCAAGACACTATGGTCTGACCGTGGTGGCGAATACCTCTTTGGAGAGTTTAGGAATTACTTATCAGAAGTCGGGATTCAATCCCAACAGAATGGTGTGGCAGAACGAAGGAATAGGACTCTTATGGAAATGGTTAGATCGATGATGAGTTATTCAGAATTACCAAATTCGTTTTGGGGATATGCTTTAGAAACAGCAGTATACATTCTGAATATGATACCTTCTAAAACAGTTCCTTCTACTCCCATGGAATTATGGAATGGGCGTAAGCCTAGTTTGAATCATATCCGGATATGGGGTAGTCCAGCACATGTGCTGAAGGGAGATACTGATAAGCTGGAATCACGTACAGAAGTTTGTCTGTTTGTGGGATATCCTAAGGGAACGAAAGGTGGTTTGTTTTATAATCCTAAAAATCAGAAGATCATTGTTAGCACCAATGTTTGATTTTTAGAAGAAGATTATGTAATGAACCATAAGCCCATGAGTGAAATAGTTCTAAAAGAAATTAGAGATGACACGTCTACTTCAGTACCAACAGTACAAGATGAAGTACCACAAGAGACTGCAACACGTGTCACACATGATACACAACCACAGACAGTGCCTCGTCGTAGTGGGAGGGTTGTAAGGCAACCTGAGAGATTCATGTTTTAGGAGAGTCTTCGGACTTGATCCCGGATAAACATGAACCTAATCCCCGGACATATGATGAAGCACTCCAAGATATAGATGCAGTATCTTGGCAAAAGGCAATGAATTCTGAAATAGAGTCTATGTACTCTAATAAGGTCTGGGAGATTGTAGAACCACCTGATGGTGTAAAAGCCGTTGGATGCAAGTGGATCTACAAAAGGAAAAGAGGGACAGATGGAAAGGTAGAAACCTTCAAAGTAAGGCTTGTTGCCAAAGGGTATACTCAGAAAGAGGGAATCGACTATGATGAGACTTTTTCGTCGGTAGTCATGCTTAAGTCTATCTGGATACTCTTGTCCATTGCCGCTCATATGGATTATGAGATTTGGCAAATTGATGTCAAGACAGCTTTCTTTAACGGAAGTCTTGAAGAAAACATCCATATGAAGCAACCAGAATGGTTCATTGAAAAAGGCAAAGAGCATCTAGTGTGCAAGCTTAATCGGTCCATTTACGGATTGAAGCAAGCTTTAAGATCTTGGAACATCCGATTTAATGAAGTAATCCAGTTATATGGATTTATTCAGTGTCCGGATAAGTGTTGTGCATATAAAAAGTGTAACGGAAACATGGTGGTATTTCTTGTACTATACGTAGATGATATTTTGTTAATTGGAAACAATGTCAAGGTATTATCGGACGTAAGGGTATGGTTGTCCAAACAATTTGATATGAAGGACTTAGGAGAATGTGCACACATTCTTGGGATCGAAGTTATAAGCGATATAGATACAATCCTTGCTCTTTTTAGCATGCAAAACTCCAAGAAAATTTTCTTACCTTTTAGGCATAGAGTAGTCTTATCTAAAGAGATGTCCCCGAAGACATCAAAGGAGATTGAGGACATGAAGGCAGTTCCTTATACTTCGGCTGTAGGAAGCCTTATGTATGCAATGTTCAAAGTAACCCTGGACAAGGACATTGGACTGCTGTGAAGCATATTTTAAAGTACTTGAGAAGGATTAGAGATTATATGCTAGTATACCAAGCAGACGATTTGCTCCCTGTGGGTTACACGGATTCAGATTTCCAATCAGATAGGGACAATAGTAAGTCTACGTCAGGCTATGTGTTTACTCTAGGAGGTGGAGCCATTGCATGGAGGAGTGTTAAGCAGAAATGCGTCTCGGACTCAACCATGAAAGCTGAGTATGTGGCAGCCTCTGAGGCAGCCAAAGAAGTTGTATGGCTCAGGAACTTTCTAATGGACTTAGATATGATTCCTGGTTTGCCCAAAAACATCACAATTTATTGTGATAATAGCGGTGCAGTTGCAAAATCGAAGGAACCACGAGCTCATAAGGCAAGTAAACATATAGAGCGCAAGTACCACCTGATACGAGACATCATCAAGCGAGGAGAAGTTGTCGTCGCCAAGATTGCATCAGAAGATAACCTAGCAGATCCTTTCACAAAGGCCCTTCTGACGAAAGCTTTTTATCGGCATGTGGAGGGGATGAGAATCAGATGTAAGGTAACAGATATGGCAGGTTAGTCTTTTAGTATAAGTGGGAGATTGTTAGAGTGTATACTAAAAGCCTAGCTTTTGTAAACATTTATTTGTTGAAATAAAAGAATCACATTGGTCAATATCTGTATTTATTTATTAAATGCAATTATTTAATTAATTTATATAGTAGACAACATGGAGTGTGGTGTCACACTCAGAAGATCAAGCATGGACCCCCAAGTCCAAATTGATTAATCAAATTGGACTTGGTCAATATTGGATCCCGAAGGATCAAATACACTACCTCGATAGACCATATCGAGGCTATGATCCAGGGGGAGCAAAAACAAAAACGATATTAATAAAACGAACTTAATTCAAAATTAAATTAAAATTTTGAAATTAAATTAAAAATTAAAAAATTCGAAATTAAATTAAAAATTAAAAAATTTGAAATTAAATTAAAAATTAAAAAATTCATTCAAAATTCAAAATTAAATTAAAATTCAAAATTAAATTAAAAATTCAAAATTAAATTAAAATTAAATTAAAATTAAAATTAAAATTAAAATTAAATTAAAAATTCAAAATTAAATTAAAATTCAAAATTAAATTAAAAATTAAAAATTAAATTAAAATTCAAAATTAAATTAAAAATTAAAAATTAAATTAAAATTCAAAATTCAAAATTCAATTAAAAATTTGAAATTCAATTCAAAATTAATTCAAAACATAGAAGGAGGATCCAGAATAGTTGGTACCCCCAACTAAACTACCCGACTGGATAACCGAACTTAATCTACCCGAAATGGGTAAACAAGAGTAGACCACCCGGCAGGGTAATTAAGGTTAGACTAAAAGGAGTTAGGTTTAACTTGACCCACGGTACTGATGAAGTATTGGATGATAGTACGTTGGGGAAGCTTAGTCATCGCATGTCTAGGAAGATATGACTTCGACCTGGTGCATTTGGCTAAGTGGAACTAACCGAAGCTACCCTTTATGGATCCTAACTAGTTAGACCAAGGTTTTGTACTAAGTTCAATGGGTAGGACTATTTGGAAAACCTCGAAGGCATTGTTACTTTAATGATGTCCTTGTGACTCACCATAGCCCAGAAGTTTATCCAAAGAATGCGTACTTGTTGAACCCAAAACTAAACCTAAATCTAACACAAAGTTAAACTAAACCCTTAAATTGAACCTCAATTCATCTCAAAACAATTATAGGAGTACCTGATTGAAAATTTAGATCGGGTGAGATGACTAAGGAATTTAATATTCAAATTCAAAATTAAACTCGTAAGTATAATTCAAAATTAGATTCATAATTAATATTATTTTTTCAAATAAAATTATTTTCAAAATTATTTAAAAATTATTTTCAAAATCAATTTCAAAACTATTTAAAAATCTTTTCAAAATCTTTTAAAACTTAATTTCAAAATTCCTTTAAAAATCTTTTCAAAATATTTCAAAATTATCTTAAAAATCTTTTAAAACTTAATTTCAAAATTCCTTTAAAAATATTTTCAAAATATTTCAAAATTATTTAAAAATTAGTTTCAAAATCAATTTCAAAACTATTTAAAAATCTTTTCAAAATCTTTTAAAACTTAATTTCAAAATTCCTTTAAAAATCTTTTCAAAATATTTCAAAATTATTTTAAAATTTTTTTAAAACTTAATTTCAAAATTCCTTTAAAAATCTTTTCAAAATTATTTTAAAAATCTTTTAAAACTTAATTTCAAAATTCCTTTAAAAATCTTTTCAAAATATTTCAAAATTATTTTAAAAATCTTTTAAAACTTAATTTCAAAATTCCTTTAAAAATCTTTTCAAAATATTTCAAAATTATTTTAAAAATCTTTTCAAAATATTTCAAAATTATTTTAAAAATCTTTTAAAACTTAATTTCAAAATTCCTTTGAAAATCACCTTCAAAATCTTTAAAAACTCAATTTCAAAATTATTTAAAAATTATTTTCAAAATCAATTTCAAATTTCTTTTCAAAATCAATTTCAAAATTTAAATTACTTTTCAAAATTAATTAACTTAAAACTTAAGTAACTTAAATTAGTTTTCAAAATTTAATTAACTTAAATTATTTACAAAATCAATCAAACTTAATTTTCAAAATCAGTTAACTCAAAATCATTAAACTTCAAAATAAACCTAAAGTTAAATCTTTGTTTCAATCAAATTCAAACTCAAACTTAATCACTTCACTTTCTTTTCATCAAATAGAATCCAATTTAAACACTTTATGTGTAGGAACATAAAGAATTGGATCAGTGGATGTTAGATAGTGGATGCTCCAGGCACATGACTGGAGATAAACTAAAGTTCACAAAGCTCACACTAAAGAATTTAGGGTCTGTTGCATTCGGCAACGACGACAAACTTAAGGTAATCGGAAGAGGTAACATCGAACTTAGTTCCGATTTTATTATTCGAAAAGTTCTATTAGTTGAAAATTCAATTTTAATCTTCTAAGTATAAGCCAATTGTGTGATAGTGGATATTTAGTTACCTTTGACAGATCTAGTTGTTTAGTTAAAAATATTGAAAACCCTGAAATCACACTTAAGGGGCTTAGGAAAAATAATATGTACTCAATTGATCTACCCACTTCCTCATTAAAGTGTTTTCTAACACAAAAAGAGGAAACTGAGTTGTGGTACAGAAGATTGGGTCACACTCACACTAGACTCATTTCAAAAATGAGTCAAAATGGTCGAGTTAAAGGTTTTCCCAAATTAAAATGTATTGAAAACTCAATCTGTAATGCTTGTCAACAAGGAAAACAGACCAAGTCAACCCACAAATCAACTAATCTAGAAAGAACTAACTCCTTACTTGAGCTCCTTCACCTTGACCTATTTGATTCACATGGAGCCAAGTCACTAAGCAAGAACCAGTATTGCTTAGTAATAATTGATGACTACTCTAGGTTCACCTGGGTAAAATTTGTAAAAACAAAAGATGAAACTTTTGAAGAATTTAGTAATTTTTGCAAGTTAACAAAAAATGAAAAAGATACTAAAATTAAAAGAATAAGAAGTGATCATGGGGGGAATTTGAAAATCATAGGTTTACCCAATTCTGTAAAATCAATGGATACCAACATGAATTTTCATGTCCTAGAACCCCCCAACAAAATGGTCTAGTGGAACGTAAAAATAAAATCCTACAAGAAGCCGCTAGAACCATGCTAAATGAATATAACTTAAGTCATCAATTTTGGGCCGAAGCCATAAATACAGTAAATTATATTCAAAATAGAATTCTAATTAACAAATATCACAATAAAACTCCTTATGAAATGTATTATAATAAAATTCTCAACCTAAACTACCTAAAAGTTTTTAGATGTAAAGTTCATATTTTAAATACTAAAGATTACTTAGGAAAATTTACACCCAAATCAAACCAAGGAATCTTTTTAGGGTACTCCACAACCAGTATGGCCTATAGAGTCTATAACCAAAATACCTTAAAAGTTGAAGAAACAACTAATATAATATTTGATGAAGAAAATAATCTACCTAACTTAAATGAAAATGTTGACATTAATCCAAGAATTATTGAAGACGATGAGATTCATCCCAACACTAATAAACTAGAGGAACCAATTTCTGACCCAAATATAAGATCAACTAGAGCAAGTACCTCTCACCCACCTGACTAAATTTTGGGTGATCCAAACCTAGGAGTCAGAACTAGATCCTCATATAGGAACCTGAGTCAGATTGCCCTTATTTCAAAGATTGAGCCTAAGACTATAGAAGAAGCCCTACCCGACCCAGACTGGATCATTGCTATGCAGGAAGAGCTAGCACAATTTGAAAGAAACCAAGTCTGGGAACTTGTACCTAAACCCATAGATAAGTCCATAATTGACACCAAATGGGTATTTAGGAACAAATTGGATGATCAGGGTGAAATAGTTAGAAACAAGGCCAGACTCAGGTTGAAGGTTTAGATTATGACGAAACCTATGCACCAGTAGCTAGACTCAAATCCATTAGGATGCTGTTAGCCTATGCAGCACATAAAGGGTTTAAATTGTACCAAATGGATATAAAATCCGCGTTCCTAAATGGGTTCATTAAAGAAGAAGTCTATGTAAACCAACCCCTAGGATTTGAGGACCTAGACTATCCTAATCATGTATTTAAATTGAAAAAGGCCTTATATGGACTTAAACAAGCTCCTAGAGCATGGTATGAACAGCTATCCAATTACTTAACATCCAAAGGCTTTAACCAAGGTCACATAGATCCGACTCTATTTGTAAAAACTATAGAAAAAGATATCTTCATAGCCCAAATCTATGTTGATGATATAATTTTCTGCTCAACTAACTCTAAATTTCTAAAAGAATTTGTTAAATTAATGGAAAATGAGTTTGAAATGAGTATGGTTGGAGAACTAAATTTTTTCTTAGGTTTACAAATTAAACAAACGAAAGATGGAATCTACATTTACCAAACTAAATATGCTAAAGAACTAATTAAAAAATTTGGCATGGAACATTCTAAAATCATAAATACCCCAATGGCCACTAACATCAACATTGAGTCAGACCCAGAAGGTAAATCAGTAGACCCAAAGTACTATAGAAGTATAATAGGAAGCCTACTCTACCTAACTGCAAGTCGACCGGATATAATATTTACAGTTGGTATGTGTGCAAGATACCAATCTTGTGCAAAAGAATCACATCTAACATACGTTAAAAGAATACTTAGATATATAAAAGGCACCCTCAATATAGGACTTTGGTACCCTAAAACTAGCACCTTTGACCTATTTGGCTATTCTGACTCTGACTATGTCGGATGTAAATTAGACAGAAAAAGTACAAGTGGTAGCTGCCAAATACTAGGTCAGTGCCTAGTAAGTTGGTCAAGCAGAAAGCAACATTGTGTTGCTCTATCCACTACTGAAGCTGAATACATAGCCCTAGGAGAGTGTGCCTCTCAACTTTTGTGGATGATGCATACCTTAAAAGACTATGAATTAGAATACAAAAATACAAAAATCTTAATTGATAATATAAGCTCAATTAATCTAACTAAAAATCCAATTCACCACTCTAGGACTAAACACATAGAGGTAAAACACCACTTTGTAAGGGATCATGTAGCTAAAGGTGAACTTGCACTCAACTATGTTGAGTCCAAATCAAATCTAGCTGACATTTTCACAAAACCCTTACCTGAACTTGAGTTCAGTGCACTTAGAAGACAAATAGGAATGTGCTGGGTAGAATAGATATTAATTTTCAAAATTCACTGTCTTACTTTAAAACTCATTCTTTTATTCTTTTGAAAATCTAGGAAAAATAATGATTTTAAAATCCCATTTTCTTAGAATTTTCAAAAATATGACTTAGCCTAGACTCTCCCCCTAGAAATCATGTTCCCCTATATTTAAGCCAGAGCATCTCACAAACACCTAGGTATACCTTGTTTGTGTTTGTAAAACATAGAATGGTGTGAGATGCATAGGGTACAGCCTGGACTCAAGAATGCTTATTTCTGTGCATCAATATGAGTCTGGGCATTAAATACTTTATTAACAGTAATCAAGTCAAGTCTTCCAGCCTTAGTCAAATCTAACTGGACTAAATGACTTAACTTGAATAACCAAGTGAAAGTTGCTACCCTCTAGGCAATCAGCAAGTAGCTAAAGGTTAGACAGTTGGTGAAGGAAATGGAAATATTAAGCTTAAGCATGCTTGCACTTTAGGGCTCTGATACCTGATCAAAACAAATTAATAAGTTAACAACTATTTAACTTAACTCATGCTTGGACGTAAGGACTAACTAAACTTGAACATAAATTAAATATTTAGTTACTCCCTCTTCGTCCTAAAATTTCATAAATTCTTACTCCTATTTTCTTCAAAATTAAGTTTTTTTAAGTACCTTTTCAAACTAAAACTACATTTTCAAAAATTTAATGTTTGCAAAAGGCTTAGCTAAGTGACTCATATAGCAACCCTCAAACTTAGCCATCTTTATGAATTTTTGCTAAGTTACCTATTAGATTCATTCTATACTTAGCTAAAAGTATTAAAAGCATATTTCTTTACTTGCAAAATTTAACTCATGGCTTTCAAAATTTTTTTTTGCTAAGTAAAAAGAGCCTTCAAAATAATTTGCCTCCAAAATTCTTTAAAATCTAGCTAAGTTTCTCTAACTTAGTTAAATATTTTTTTTTCTTCTCTAAAACCAACTAAGTTTAAAAAGAGGCTAAGTTCATCCTTCAAAGTCATCCATAAATTAGCCTTTTTAAATTAGAAGAAAAATATTCCTTTTTAAGTCCTCTTTCTCCCTTAACTAACAATTTTTTCAGTAAAATTTTATTATAAGCTAAGTAACCCACAAGCATTTTTTTTTCAAAGACTAAATCTGTTTTTTTCTAGAACCTTAAAACTTGCTTTCAACTGGCTTATTTTTTGATAAATGGCAAAGGGGGAGAGTAGGAAATTCAAAATCTATCTAATTCAAAAGTAAAAGGAAGCCCTGTATTAAGGGGGAGCTTCACAAAGTTTAAGTGTTAGCTTAAGTTATGCTTTTATTTGAATTTATATACTTAAGTTTGCTCACTTAAACCTTTTAAATATATTTATGCATTTGTTTTACTTAACTTTGAATTTGGGTTGCCATAATCAAAAAGGGGGAGATTGTTGGTGCGGGAAGCATCCGACGATCGAACCTGAGTTTTGATAATGGCAAAGGATTCAAAGTTAAGGTGTGTTGTGATCTAACGTGCTTGATTGAGTGTTTCAGGTAAGTCCTAACTGTGGTTAGGCAAGGTAAAAACCCTAGGGGGTGGTAACCCTAGGTCATAGGGGGTGGTAACCCTATGCGAAAAGTCTTGGTGAGTCGAGTGCTTCAGGTAAAAGTCCTAGGGGGGTAACCCTAGGTGGAAAGTCCTGGTGTCGCGAACCAGGTGAAAGACTGGACCAGCCGAGAAGCGGAAGTCCAGCAGAAAGTCCAGAAGCATCGAGCACCGAGCAAAAGTCCAGTCGATCTGGAGGATCGCACTGGCAACAGGTAAATCTCCTGAGTGGAGTAGGTGAGGACGCATTCCCCGTAGAGGGAACAGTAGGCGTCGGGTCGACCTAGGGTTTCCGGTTGGAAATCCGAAGTCAGACCCGGACAGTCCGATGACTGTCAATCACTTGATTTACTATATTTTATGTGTGTTAACTTTGTCTTGCAGGGTATGTGTGTGTTTGGTGAACTAACATGCTTTGCAGGGACAAATGAGCAACTCACACCTCGGATGAACAGTGTCTGAGACGCCTCCATGGAGCTTGGAGGCGCCTCGGGTGCAAGCCGAGGCCAGCTGTCCAGAGGAGTTGGAGGCGCCTTGGACTGTGGCTTGGAGGTGCCTTGGAGTGGCGTTGGAGGCGCCTTGAGGTAGATAATGAGCAGCAGTCAAAGCTTGATCGACAGCAGATTAATCGGGATAAAACCTTGGGTTGGAGGCGCCTTGGGGCTTAATGAAGGCGCCTTGAACACCCTTTTTAAGGGGGTCTCGACCAGCAGCTCAATATAACTTTTTCCAAGTGATCCTCTTGCTGCGTGCTGCTAAATCGACGAACCGGAAGTGCTGCGACTTGACACTGACGACCCGGAGCTTCGCTTTTTCATCCATTGTTGTCGGTATAAGATTTCTGGTTTAAATTAAGCTATAAATTATTATACTTGTAAACCTTATCGAGCTTATAGTTGTTGCCCATGGAAAGCGATCAAGGATCGCGGGCCTTCGAGTAGGAGTCGATCTAGGCTCCGAACGAAGTAAATCCTTGTGTTCTTTCTGTTTGTTTTTCTTTATTCCGTTGCGTGTTTTAACTCCGATAGTTTTACGAATCGAATGAAATAGCCACGAGCGCTATTCACCCCCCCCCCTCTAGCGCGTCTCGATCCAACACAAAAGATAATGCAAGAAATGAGAGCTAAGTCTAACTTAAACTATGATTGCAATGAACTAAAAGACAACATGAAGTAAGACAATAACAAAACTAAGCATGGAACGAAACCTAGAGCATTAAAGAAATCTAATCTAACCTAATGGCATGCAAATGGAAAAAAAACATATGGAAACATTAACCACTAAACTAACAAGCATTGCATGCAACTAACTAATGGAATTACCAACTAAATTCTAAGAAATATTTCGGTAAACACATTGCATACATGATTCAATTCTAAACTAAATATATGAAATCCTAATCATGGGGAACTTGAATCCAATTACATTCAATCCAACAACTCAAGTAAACACTCAATCATCAACCAAAGAGCAAAAATTAGTATTGTTGTAGAACAATCAACACACGGATGAAGAACAATCGTAGGTCGGAAGGAAGTTGCTACTCAAAATGTGAAAGGGGGCTGCTGTCGAAGAAGGTGCTGCCTGGAATAGGTGGTATGCTCTCCTCTTCTTCTAACTCGAAGCAGAAGTGGAAGGCAGCGGTCGATAGTGTGAGGAACGTGCTGCGCGTCGGGGCAGAAGAATGAGATGATGGATGGAGCTCCTCTTTTAACCCGAATGGAGGAGGTGGAGGAGAAGAAATGGTCGGCTGGTAGTGTACCACTGACCCTTTCATGGAGTCGATGGCGAAGGAGGAAGAAGTGGCGTGCGATGTTCGAAGTGTGAGAAGCCGAGAGAAGAAGATCCGTGATATCACTGTAGCTTCCCTTTATAATTGAATTTGAATGGATGACTGAAAACTCTCTAGATCTGGATTAACGGTGGAAGTCGATCTAGGTCTGATCCAAAGGCTTAGATCTAGATCAAGGGTCATGATCTATCCTTTCTTACAGAGGGGGGTGAACAGTGCTCATGGCTTTCACACATTTCGGATTCGTAAAACTGTCGAGTTAAAGCAACGAAAATAAAAGACAACAAAAGCAAACACAAGTATTTACTTGGTTCGGAGCTTAGGGCGACTCCTACTCCAAGGTCCGTGATCGTTGATCACTTTCTGTGGGCAATAACTATATCGCGCAAAGAGAGTACAAATATGTATTACAATAAGTGCAAATAATAAAAAAAAATTATTCCGATGACAGAATCAAAATCTCGGAGCTCCGGGTCATCGGGGACTTGTAACAACACTTCAGGGCATCTTTTGGAGCAGCACGTTGTAGTAGAAGCACTTGAGAATTGATTATTCAACTTGCTGCTTGAGAGCACCTTTTATGCACTGCTGGAGGCGCCTCCAACACCATTCAAGGTGCCTCAAAGCAGCCAAGTCAACCGCGTGGATCAGCCCTGAAATCTTCTCCTCTGATCCACTTGAAGGCGCCTCCAAGCTGGTCCAAGGCGCCTCCAAGCTATGGTCCAAGGCGCCTCCAGCTCCATCTGAGGCGCCTCCAGCACTACCGCACAGACTTCGGCTCCTTTGCACCCGAGGCGCCTCCAAGCTCCATGGAGGCGCCTTGGACACTGTTCATCTGAGGTTGGCCTTGCTCATTTGTCCCTGCAAAGCATGTTAGTTCACAAAACACACACATACCCTGCAAGACAAAGTTAGCACACATAAAATATAGTAAAAGCAGTATTTGGCAGTCGTCAGACTGTCCGAGTCTGATTTCGGATCTCCGACCGGAAACCCTAAGTCAACCCGACGAATACTGTTCCCTCTACGGGGAATGTATCCTCACCTACTTCCCTCAGGAGAGATTACCTGATGTCAGTCCAGTCCTCCAGATCAACTGGATTTCTGCCTAGGATTACCACCCCTTAGGACCTAGGGTTACCGCCCCCTAGGTTTTTCTCCTAGGGTTACCACCCCCTAGGACCTAAGGTTACCCCCCCTTAGGATTTTCCTCCACCTAGGGTTACCACCTCCTAGGACCTAAGGTTGCCGGCCCTTAGGGTTTTCCTCCACCTAGGGTTACCACCCCTAGGACCTAGGGTTACCACCCCTAGGACCTAGGGTTACCACCCCCTAGGGTTTTCCTTCACCTAGGGTTACCACCCCCTAGAACCTAAGGTTACCACCCCTTAAGATTTTCACCTGCCTAACCACAATTAGGACTTTCCTGAAACACTTATTTAAGCACATTAGATAACAAAGAATCCTAACTTTGAATCCCTTTGCCATTATCAAAACTTAGGTTTGATCGTCGTATGCTTCTTGCACTAACAATCTCCCCCTTTTTTATTATGGCAACCGAAATTCAAAGTTAAGTAAAAAGATAATAAAGAAATGTTATAAAGCATCACTGGCATAAGCATAAATTTAGCACAAGCATACAAGTATAAATTTGATATAAAGCTCCCCCTTAATAGAAGCTTTACAAAAACTCCCCCTTAATAAAAGTTCCCTTGAATTTTAAAATTTCAAGGATTTCTATTCTTAAATTTCTTTAACTTTCTTTGAATTTTCTTATACTCTCCCCCTTTGCCATATATCAAAATAACCAAGAGAGTATAGAAAAAGGTGAGTATAGGCCTTAGCTTGTTTTGAGAAACCTTAGGGGGCGTTTGGTTTGCGTTTTCCACGTTGTTTTCTGTTTTTATTTTCTGAGAAAATGGAAAATACGTTTGGTTTGCGTTTTCTACGTTCATTTTTTAAGAAAATGAGAGAGCATTTTCTAAGAAAACGAAAAACGAGGCAAAGTAATTTTCTAAAAAACAAAAAACGCGCATTTTTCAGAACATGAAAATGGGGCAAACCAAACGCACCCTTAACTTTTTATAAATAATTTTTATTTTATCTTTTGAAAAGATAGAAAAATAGAAGGTTAAACATACTTTGATAAACACTTAGCTTAGACTTTTAGCTAAACTTTTGAAGATAATAGTTTTGTCAAGTATTTAACCTTAAAAGGACTTAGTTTTTTTTAAAAAAAAAATGTTTTGAAAAACATTTAGCTAAAATTTTGAAAATGCTTTGGAAAATACTTAGCTATATTTTTAGCTTAAACATGATTGCCTTGAAAAACGTCTTGCCAACTAGCTAAGTTTAGAAAATAATTTAACTAAGTTTAGTTAAAGAAGACTTGATTAAGTACTTAGCTTAAAGAGGTTTTACATAAAGGATTAGCTTTGAAAACATTCTTGTAACACCTGGAAATTCTCAAAACTAGTTTAGAAATATTCTATGATTTTTATGGAATTATTAGATATTTTTCCGAAATTTTCCGAGTAGCGAAAGTAGCAAAAATTATTAGAAAAGTAAAATGGCTTAAGCGGGAATCGAACCCGGGACCTCTCGGGTCCGCTAAACCTTTAGTTAGCCTTAGTAACCGGTGAACCCAGCAGGGCCGTGCTGAAAGGAAAGGGAATCAATTATATTTATAATTGGTTTGGCCGAATTAATTACTTAGTACAAATAGGAAATTTAAGTTGGGGTTTGGTTTATTTTTAGAACTTGGTTCGGCAACCCCTCTCCAAAACCCTCACGCCGACACCAACCCCTCTTCCCTCTCCTTCTCTCAGCGCCACAACAAGGGAAGAACTAGGGTTCCATCCCTAGGGTCCCAAGGTCACTTTCCGGCGACGATTTCAGCACAAGGACGTTCCCCTCCGCGAGTAGAGCACGTGGACGCGAGCGAATCGTCGAGAAGTCGTCTCCACAGGAATTTCTAGCGAATAGAATTGTAAGGAAATTAGCATACCAGGTAAGAAACCCCTCACCTGCAGTATAAGTAGCTCTCGCGTGTTTTCTGTTATGCATTAGATTAGTTTTATTGAATTTTGTCAGCATATAGTGTGTAGTTTAACTCTTCTCACAGATTTAGGGATTAGTGAGCATCTCTAGATGGGTCGAGCACGTGTATCCTCTGTAGATAGGGGTTTAGGCGCTGCTGGGTGCCTAGAAGTGCTCTCCCTGATCGAGAGGAGAGTTAGAGAGCGCCAAATGCTCGACAAAATGCCTAGCACAGCCTTATGATACAGTGGACATTTAGTTAAATGCCATAGAACATGTTAGTTAGCATGATCAGTTTTTATTTCAGCTTTTACGAGACTAGATGTCCAAATGGGTGGGCTCCCACAGTCGCCTCTAGGTTCAGACAACCTAGTTCTAGGTTCAGATAACCTAGATTCAGCAAAATAGTATTAGCTATTTCAGTATTTTACTTTTCAGTGGCACTGTACTGGATTAGATATCCATTGGGTTGGGCTCCCATAGTCGTCCCTAGGTTTAGCTAACCTAGTAAACCCTACTAGATTTGGAACTTGCAATCCCGGGTCTAGTTAGGGATGCGCGCACAGCAAGTCCAGTTGTCAGGGCCCATCAGCAGCATGTTTAGTATTTTCACTTACTATATGTATATGGTTTTCAACCTTTCACAAATTAGTTCGTGAATTCAGTACAGTCCTAGCAGTAGCTCAGTATTAGCTTAGCTCAGTTTTTAGTATCAGCTTAGTTCTTCATTGATACCATGTGATTGATATCATGTTCAGCTTTAGATATGCCATGATTATATGCTTATATGTCATACCATGTTTAGTTTATTCAGTATACTTAGCATATCCTTTCAAATAGCATGATTTAAAATCATATTTGCATCGTATGCATGTTTTAGTGAGGTAGATGGTTTCTTACTAAGCTTTTTAGCTTACAGATACTATTTTCCTTATACTGCAGATACAGGTAAAAGGAAAGTGGACTAGCAGTGGAGGCTGGAGGTCAATGCAGATCAAGATGTGTGTGGGAGGAACTGGAATAAAGATCCTAGGGATCTAGTTTTATTTTATTATGCATTAGAACGTGTTCAGTATGCTTTAGTACTTATAGCAAGCGTGACCTTATATTTCTGTTAGTTAGCAAAAGAACAGTTTAAAATCTCGTTAGTTTGGTTTCCATATGTTTAGATGCCATGATTTAGTATTCTATGTCATAAACATGTTTAGTATGTTAGCCATTACCTAGTAGAATGTTTCTTATAGTTTTTGTGGTGTTGTGTAATGGGTTTGGCACGCATCAGTGCTGATATCGGGGCACGGTACAAAATCAAAACTCGATCGGCCAGAGATCAATCAGAGTCTCGATCGGCCGGATGAGACCGATCGACTGCTTTCGCGAATGACAAGGTTGATGTTCGTTCGATCGATCCGTGGATCGATCGTGAGCCGGGTCGTGAAAAAATGGAATCGATCGGCCACCGGATCGACCGCAAGCCACCGATTGTCTCATTGACCGATCGGGACCAGTGATCGGACGGCAGATCCCGATCAGCAGCCAGATCTGATCGCGTAGTTTAGGATCGGCCGGTTGAACGATCCGAGTTCTCTAGTGCAGGATGTGTCGGAGATCGGTCTGTGGATTGATCCGAAGTTTATTATCAGTTGTAAACACCTCCCCTAGCATGTATACAACTCCTAGGTACACCCAGAATACTAAGTTAAACTTTACAGCATTTAGTTCAGTAAAATTTTAAATTAGCCAGTTTTCATTCCGCATTAATAGTCCAGCACAGCATAATGTAGCGATCGGCTTCGCAGCCTAGCTAGTAGGAGGCGGGTCGTTACAATTCTAGAAGATTTGTAATTTAAAAGCCAGGTTATAAATAATTTTAATTTTAAAGTTAATTTTAATTTTAAAGCTTATTTTTGAAGACCAGTCAAAAATAGTTTTTAACTTTGAAGTCAAGTCAAATTTAATTTTTATTTTAAAGAAAACTAATTTTAAAACCAACTTAAAATCACTCCCTCTTAATTAATGCCTTAATAAATTCTTTGGATCAGAGGTAAAAAGAATATTTATTTTCCTAACTTTCCATCTCACTCATTCTAGGTTAACAAGCATGTTCAGCTTATGTAATGCCCGAAAATTCTCAAAATAAATTTTAGAAATATTCTATTATTTTTCTAGAATTTTAGAATATTTTTATGGAATTTTTGGAGTAGTAGAAGTAGCAAAATTAAATAAAAACGTAAAATAGCCTAAGTGGGAATTGAACCCGAGACCTATTAGACCCTACGATTTATAGATGACCTTAGTAACTAGGGGGCCCCAGCAGGGGTGTGCTGAAAGAAGAGAAGAGAAATTATATTTATGATCGAGTTGGGTTATATTAATCACTTAATATAAATAGGGAATTTAAGTGGAAGTTTATTATTTCGGATCGACAACTCTCCCTCAAACCCTCACCCGACGCCGCCCTCTGTCTTCCTCACCCTCTCGGCGCACAAGCCCCAAGAGATCTAGGGTTCCATCCCTAGGGTCGTAGGAGCACCTTCCGGCGACGTCTCCGATACGAGGACACTCCTCTCCGCGAGAAGAACGCGTAGATGCAAGAAGACCGCCGAAGAGATCTTCTTCTCTGGAAATCTAGCCATCAGAATTGTAAGAAACCTAGCGCAGGGAGTAAGTAACCCCTCACCTACAGTATAAGTAGCTAATCATATGTTTCTATATTCTTAGTTCAGCTATATGCAGAGTTAGAGCACACCAAGTGCTCGATAAAATGACTAGTACAATTATATGCTACAGTGGCCATTTTAATAGCTCAGTTAAATGCCATAGAAGCATTTTAAATAGCATACTTAGTCTTGCTTCAGTTTATATGAGACTATGATCCAATGGGTGGCCTCCCATAGTCGCCTCTAGGTTCAGATAACCTAGCTCTAGGTTCAGATAACCTAGTAAGAGCAAGATAAGATAAATTAGCTTATGAATTAGTATTTTAATTTATCAGTGGCACTGTGCTGGACTCTTAGTTGTCCTTGGGTTGGGCTCTCATAGTCGTCCCTAGGTTTAGATAACCTAGTAAACCCTACTAGATACGAGACTAGCTACCTCGGGTCTAGTTAGGGATGCGCGCATAGCAAGTACAGTTGCCGGGCCCATCAGCAGCATGATTATTATTTTTATCTATTATGAAAATAGTTTTCAAAACTTCACAAATCAGTTATGTGAATACAATACAGTTTCAGCATTAACCTAACATTAATTTTAGCTTAGCTTATGTATCAGTTTAGTTTTCTTGTTGATACAACAAATAATTTATGTTTAGTAGTTGATTGCCATGACTTATATGTCAATATGCCATGTTTTAGTATTTTAGTGTGATTCTCATCATGTATATCAGCATAGCATCTTTTAAAAGCATGATTTCATTGAATGCATGTTTTGTGAGGTAGATGGTTCTTACTAAGCTCCCGAGCTTATAGTTTCCTTTTCCTTATACTGCGCTAAAGATAGGAGGAAGATGGATTAATAGGAAGGAGGGCACACAGATGTGTGTGAGAAGGAACTGGAATAAAGACTCTTGGGGAGTAGCCCATCTAAAGACTTAGTATTTCTATTTTGGTTACTTTTACTTGGGTGTTTAAGTATCATGAATTGTGAGTATACACTAATTGTGCTTAGACTCCTTGTTATCTTGATAATAGAAAAATGTGAGTAATGTCATGCCTAGTAGTAATGTTTATGCTTTTAATGTTTGTTCATGAGTTCTGTGTAATTTTTTGCTGTGAATTTCTCCCCAATCGATCACCGATCGGATCGGAGTCCTCAATCAGTCTCGCCGATCGATTGGAACTCCCGTGCCGTGACAGCTTGATCAGCCGATCGGAGATCGAGGATCCTCAATCACATCGATGAGTAACACCCGTCGTGAATGTTCACATGTCGATCGTTCTTTGAAGTCCATCGATCGATGAGACGATGATCATCCCCGTAGACCGTGACTCACGTACGATCGAGTCGACGATCACCGACGATCGTCGACGATCGCCAATGATCTCGATGATTCGGATGGTTCTTCCGCATAGAAGCATGTTAAATCGATCCGTGGATCGATTGTCATGTTTCAATCGATTGAGCCTCGACCTCAATCGATTGGGGAAGCCTCGATTCGAAACCTCCGATTTCCTCCACAATGAGAGTTTAGATTCCATTTTTTAGTATATGTACAATAATGAAAAGGTATTTTGAACATAAGTTACAGATTTTAATAGTCATTAGTAGAGTGAGATTTTAATTAGTTCAGTTTTCCGCACACAATAGTTAGACAATGTAACCCTCGGCCTTACAGCTCAGTCAGTAGAAGGCGGAGCGTTACAGAGTGGTATCAGAGCAAGTTTCATACTTCCTCCACACACACATCAGCATTGAATTTGCAACTTCCAAGTAAGAATACCTCTCAACTTATTTATGTTTCTTGCCTTCATGTTTATAGATAACTAAAGCATGTTTATATACATGATGGTTGTTGGTGCGGTTAGCACTAACGATTTAACCCAGGTTTTGATGAATGACAAATCAGGTTAAGTTAGTCTGTTGTTGTCTAAACACTCTAATCGAGTGTGCAGGAGAAGTCCAGACAGGTCGACGGGCTGACCGGATGTCTGGCACGAAGCCCAGCTAGGTCGACGGGCTGACCGGATAGCTGGCGAGAAGTCCAAGCGGATCGACGGGCTGACCGGACGCTTGGCGAGAAGACCAGCTAGGTCGATGGGCTGACCGGATAGTTGGCGAGAAGTCCAGACGGGTCGAAGGGCTGACCGGACGTCTGGCAGGTAAGTAAGGTAAGTCACTGGAGGGAGGATCATGAGGACGCTGCGTTGGAAGGGAACATTAGGCGTCGATCCGGCTTAGATCCATTTCGAATATCTAAGTTGAGATCGTGACTAGATTTCGGTCTCGGAAAGACGGAATCTAAGTCATACTCAGTTTTGCCAAGTCATACTTCTTATACTAAACTCATAAACTGTGCTAAACACTTTATTTCGCAGGATCTATTTGTCTCGGACTAACCTTGTTTTGCAGGAAAGTTGTTCGTTGGAAAAAGGTGGTCCGGGGGATTCGGCGCCTGTGGCGCGCCGGAGGAGGCACCCGGGCGCCCTCGAGGCAAAAATTATCCTGACCGCGCGTCGCCACTTGGAGCTCGCTGGTTGGACTTGCCATGTCTCACCAGGGCGCCTGGAAGGGATCCAGGGCGCCTGGAAGGGATCCAGGGCGCCCCGAGCTTCATATAAAAGATGGCGCGGAGGCAGAGATCAGAATCAACTCAGAACTCGTAGACTGCTTGCTCTACTGCTCTGCGCTCCTGCAACGCTAACGAAGATCCGACAATACGCTCTTTTCCTCGTCTTTAATTCTTGTTGGTATTTGTTTTATTTTCATTAGCATTTCTGTACTTTAAATTGTAATAATATTCGAACTGCTAGTGATTGCCCAACGAAAGTACTCAAGGAGTACGGGCCTTCGAGTAGGAGTCGTCACAGGCTCCGAACGAAGTACAAAACATCGTGTTCATCTGTCTAAGCTGTTTTATTTCCGCTGCGCTTAACTCTTTTATACTCGTTGTTTTTCGAATCGATATTCACCCCCCCCCTCTATCAAACTCTCACGATCCAACAAGTGGTATCAGAGCAGGTACCGCTCTGATTTGGTGCAACCACCAATCAGACAAAGGGGGGTCTTTTAAAAGAAAAATTAGATATCGTTCGTTCTTAAAATAAAACCTTACGCCTTTCATTTTTTTTTCCTCCAAAACTGGTTTTGAAAAATACATCGTCATCTTTTCACCAGTGCTTAATATTGACAAAATATTACATTTTTAAAAATTTGAAATAATATTTTTTATTAATATTTTATTAATATTAATATTTTTTTTAAATCAGTGAAATACTATTTTTCTCCAACACTGCTAATCCAAGACCAAGTCTTGGAATATTTTTTTTCCTTGTTTACTTGTGTGCAGGATGTCTCAACTAGAAGTCTTTAGCACAGTACGTCCTCCCCTATTGTAACGACCCGCCTTCTACTGGCTAGGCTGTAAGGTCGGACCGTCACATTATGTTGTGCTAAACTATATCCATGACCATCACTAAATCTAGATGCGGAAGCTGTATTAATTAAAAACATTGCTAAGCTATTATCATTTCTTTATTCTATGTGTGCTAAGGGGTGTAATCTAACTATTCATGATATATTCTACATCCCCCATGGTCAAGGAACTGAGCTAAGGGGGAAGGGAGAGGGCGGCGTGACTAGGGTGAGGGAAGGGTTTTTCCTCGTTTAAGAAAATAACAATTCCTCACTTAAATCCCTATTTATATTTAGGAATTAATTCCCACTCTGATACCACTCTGTAACGACCCGCCTTCTACTGGCTAGGCTGTAAGGCCGGACCGTCACATTGTGCTGTGCTAAACTATATCCATGACCATCACTAAATCTAGATGCGGAAGGTGTACTAATTAAAAACTTTGCTAAGCTATTATCATTTCTTTATTCTATGTGTGCTAAGGGGTGTAATCTAACTATTCATGACATATTCTACATCCCCCATGGTCAAGGAACTGAGCTAAGGGTTTTCCATCTATTATCAGGCCTCCCAATCGATCCACGGATCGATTGTAATGGTCGAATCGATCCAGTGATCGATTCAGCTCGTTACTGTACTCGGGTAAAATTCTGGATCGATCGGCTGATCGATCCAGGCTAATCAATTGATTCAAGAATCGATTCAGGAGCTCTCTGTTCGCGAGGCTAATTCCCCCGATCGATACCGCGATCGATCCCAGGGCCTTCTGTTCGCGACAGACTACATCTGGATCGATCGGCTAATCAATCCAGAAGCTTTCTATTTGCGGTACGAACTTTTCAATTGATCGGCTGATCGATTGAGAAGCCCCCAATCGATTGACCGATCGATTGGGGTTTCTGATTTCGCACTAAACTCTTATTTCAGCACTATTTCATGCCAAATTCACATATACAAGTTCTAACCTAGTTATAAACATACTAATAACAATTAACTGACATTCTAAGCATGAGCACAAACAATCTAACCAGGCCTTTCATGATTCAAACATCAAAATAACTAGAAGTGTGGAAAATAACACTATATGAAAAACTAAAGTCTTAGTTTGCTAATTTCTCCAAGATCTTTACTCCAAGTTCCTTACACACACATCTTCATCATTGCATTGACCTCCAGCCTCCGCTAGTCCATTTTCCCTTTACCTTTATCTGCAGTATAAGGAAAATAGTATCTATAAGCTTGAGAGCTTAGTAAGAAACCATCTACCTCACAAAAACATGCATACGATGCAATTTATGTTTTCAAAACATGCTATTTGAAACACATACTGAAAATGCTAAGCTTGGCATGGCATACAACACATAGGACTAAGGAACTGATCATGGCAATAAGAGCTAATCATAAACTATCATGTTGTATCAACAGAAAACAAAACTGATACAAAAGCTTAGTTAAGCTAATACTATTCTGATGCTAAAGCTGTCCTGAATTCACATGACTTTTTTATGAAATCTTGAAAACTATATATATAAATAGATTAAAATAGTAATCATGCTGCTGATGGGCCCGGCATCTGTACGTGCTATGCGTGCATCCCTAACTAAACCCGGGTTTGCAAGTCCCGAATTTAGTAGGGTTACTAGGTTATCTGAACCTAGGGACGACTATGGGAGCTCAACCCAATAGATATATAATCCAGTACAGTGCCACTGAAAAGTAAAATACTGAACATAGCTAATATTTTTGGTCTTGCTTTTACTAAGTTATCTAAACCTAGAACTAGGTTGTCTGAACCTAGAGGCGACTGTGGGAGCCCACCCATTGGACATCTAGTCCCATAAAAGCTGTAGCAAGACTATATGAGCTGAAAAATGCTTCAATTGCATTTATCTAAGCTATTAAAATGCCTATGGTGGCATTTACTTGAGCTAAGCATTTAATCGGGCACTCAGTGTGCGCTAGTGCACACCCTATGTGCCAAAAACTGCATATATCTAAACTAATGCATAAAAATCATACAGAAACTACTTATACTGCAGGTGAGGGGTTTCTTACCTTCTGTTCTAATTTTCTTACAAATCTAATCGCTAGATTTTCCAGTAGAGAGATCTCTTCGACGATCTTCTCGCGTCAACGCGTTCCTCTCGCGGAGGGAAACCCTAGCCTTGCTTGGGGTTGGCGCCGAGAGGTGAGGGAGGAAGGGAGAGGGCGGCGTGACTAGGGTGAGGGAAGGGTTTTTCCTCGTTTAAGAAAATAACAATTCCTCACTTAAATCCCTATTTATATTTAGGAATTAATTCACTCAACTCTAACTTAAATAAAATTGTTTCCCTTTCCTTTCAGCACGGCCCTGCTGGGTTCACTTGGTTACTAAAGTTATCTAAAAGTTATCGGACTCGATATGTCTCGGGTTCGATTCCCGTTTAAGCTATTTTACGTTTCTATTTATTTTTGCTACTCCCGCTATTCTAAAAATTCCATAAAAATATCCTAAAATTCCAGAAAAATACTAGGATATTTCTAATAATTATTTGAGAAATTTCGGGCGTTACAATCCCCCATACCTTATAAAAAGTTCGTCCTCAAACTTAGAATAACTCTGGGTACTTCTGTCTCATACTAGCTTCTGTCTCCCAAGTTGCCTTTTCTGCTGTGTGATTTTGCCAAATAACTTTTACTAATGGTACCTCCTTGTTTCGCAATTTCTTAACTGCTCAGTCTATTATCTGAATAGGCCGACTGTCATAGCTGAAGTCTTCGCGGACTGGTACCGACTAGGGCTCAATCACCTGGGTGGCATCTGGGATATGCTTCTTCAGCATAGAGACATGAAATACATTATGGATGGCTGACATCTCCTGTGGTAGCTCTAGCTCATATGCTACCTTGCCAACTCTTTTAGTGATAAGGTATGGTCCCACATATCGGGGACTCAATTTGCCCTTCTTCCCAAAACGCATTACTCCCTTCATGGGAGCCACTCTGAGAAATACTGAATCCCCAACTGAAAACTCTAAGGGTCTGCGCCGTATCAGCATAGCTTTTCTGGTGGCTCTGAGCTGTCTCTATCCTCTGGCGGATCTGCTGTATAGCTGCTGTGGTATCTGCTACTAGATCTATCTGAAGTTCTAGTTCTTTCTGTTCACCACTCTCATACCAGCAGATTGGAGATCTACACCTCCGCCTATAGAGAGCCTCGTAAGGTGTCATGCCGATAGTTGCTTCATAGCTGTTGTTATATGCAAATTCTTCTAAACTCAGATATTTGCACCAACTTCCTTTGAAGTCTAGGGCACATGCTCGGAGCATATCTTCGAGTACCTGATTTACTCGCTCCGTCTGACCATCTGTCTGAGGATGGAAAGCTGTGCTGAACTTTAACTTAGTTCCCAATGCTGTCTGTACACACTCCCAGAAGTGAGAGGTGAACCTACTATCTCTATCTGATATAATGGTCCGTGGGACTCCATGTAGTCTGACGATCTCTTTGAGATACAACTGAGCTAGCTGTTCCATGGAGTAGGATATCCTGATAGCTAAGAAGTGGGTTGATTTAGTTAACCTGTCAACTATTACCCAGATGGCATCGAAACCATTCGTGGTTCTGGGTAAGCCCACTATGAAATCCATGGAAATATCTTCCCACTTCCATTCTGGAATCTGAATAGGCTGCAGAACTCCTCCTGGTCTCTGATGTTCCGCCTTGACCCTCTGACAGGTCAGACAGGTGCTAACATATCTAGCGATGTCTCTTTTCATCCCAGGCCACCAAAAACGTTTCTTCAAGTCCTGGTATATCTTGGTGGAACCTGGATGCATCGCATAGGGAGTCCTGTGAGCCTCATCTAAAATCTTCCTCTGTAGTTCCTCCTGATCTGGAACATAGAGTCTGTCACCAAAATACAACACCCCGCCAGCGGACACTCTAAACTCTCCACTTTCTGATTCTGCTAGTCCTTGCTTGATTTTCTGAATTTCAGGATCCTGTTCCTGAGCTGTCTGGATGTCACCAAGCAGGGTAGATGCTAATGTCATAGTAGAGAGCTGTCCTACTATAAGTTTGAGACCGAAATCTGTGATCTCCTTCTGTAGGGGTGGTGACATGGCTGCTAGAGATAGTAAGGTAGCATCGGACTTTCTGCTAAGTGCGTATGCTACCTTATTAGCTTTTCCTGGGTGGTAGAGGATGTCTATGTCGTAGTCTTTGACCAGCTCTAGCCATCTACGCTGTCGCATATTCAGATCCTTCTGAGGGAAGAAGTACTTCAGACTCTGATGATCTGTATACACTCTGCACTGAGCTCCATACAAGTAATGTCTCCAAATTTTGAGAGCGAACACTACTGCTGCAAGATCAAGGTCATGAGTAGGATAATTCTTCTTATATTCCTTAAGTTATCTGGAGGCATAGGCGATCACCTTACCTTCTTGCATCAGTACTGCTCCTAGTCCCAATTTAGAGGCGTCACTGTAAATGTCAAAGCTATCTGTGTTGGCTGGTAGAGTCAAAATGAGAGCACTGATCAATCTCCTCTTTAACTCACTGAAGTTGTTCTAACAGTCCTCTGTCCACTGAAATTTTCTATTTTTCCTGGTAAGAGATGTCAGTGGGGAGGCTATTCTGGAGAAGTCCTCTACAAACTTTCTGTAATAACCTGCTAGTCCCAAAAAGCTCCTGATCTCACTGGCGTTCTTGGGTCTTTTTCAGTTACTCACAGCTTCTATTTTACTGGGGTCTACCATGATACCATCCTTTGAGATGATGTGACCCAGGAAGGACACCTGATCTAACCAAAATTCACATTTTGTGAACTTGGTGTTCTCATCATAGGTCTCCGAATACTATTCTCAGGTGCTCTACTTGTTCTTCCTGAGTTCCTGAATAGATAAGAATGTCATCGATAAACGCAATAGCAAATCTATCTAGGTAGTCCCTGAATACCCGGTTCATGAGGTCCATGAAAGTAGCTGGAGCATTTGTCACACCAAAGGGCATGACTACGAACTCGTAGTGTCCGTATCTAGTCCTGAATGTTGTCTTGGGTATATCCCTTCTTTAACTTTCACCTGATAACTGATCCGAGGTCTATCTTAGAGAACACCGCTGCTCCCTTTAGCTAATCGAATGGGTCATCTATTATGGGAAGAGGATACCTATTCTTGATGGTGACTTGGTTCAGGTCCTGTGAGTCTATGACATGACGCGCATGCTCGGTCCTTCTTCTTCACGAACAATACAGCTCCCCATGGTGAGTGACTAGGCCGTATGAAACCTTTGTCAAGTAGCTCCTAAAGTTGCTCTTGCCAGTTCTGCTGGAGTCATGCGATAAGGTGCTTGGAGATAGGATTGTACCGGAATGAGTTCTATCTCAAATTCGATCTCCCGTCTCGTGCTAGGCACGTAACTCTTCGGGGCTGGTAGTCACATACCGACTCGGACCTCCTCTCTAGGCTGGGCCCTTGTCCACCGGCATTGACTACATGTGCTAGGAATCCCATCCATTAATTTCTGTGCCTTCGAGTTGAGAGAAATTTCTTCGCTCTTCTCTTTGGTTCTCCACTATACTCAAATTGTACTCCTGCTGGTTGGAATATGACTTTCTTACGGCACGATAGAGGCAATCATCATCGATTAGAAGTCCATTCCAAATATGACATCGTATCATCATATCTAGCACTATCGATCATAAAAGTTCTCTCTGCTATAATGACCGGCACCGCTCTGAGCCAGTAGGTGGATGCCATAATTTCTCCTCAAGGTAGTGTCGTCGAAAGACTCACGACTCAGTACCTCGGAGGTATTGCTAACTTTTCGAAAAATGCCCTAGATACATAAGAATGGGTTGCCCAAGATTGTAATAAGAAGTTGTGTATTGTTGTCAGAAAATACTAATCGACATAACAACTGGCCGAGGCATTCGCACGCCTTCTCGGTTAAGGAGTAGATCCTTGCATTCGCCGTGGCTGAGGGGCTGCCCTGGCTGATGTGTGGACCATCTAACACGGCCTGCATCTGATGTAATTGTGCCTGTCCCCATACTGTATCGGTTGTGGTTGAGGAAGACTTGTCTTGTTCGGCATTGCTTAGCCATATGCCCTTCCCTCCACATTCAAAGCATCCTCGTGTGCCCTTGCGACAAACTCCTGGTGAAATTTCCCACAAGTAGCACATTTGGGATAACTAGGTCTGTTCTTCGGTCCTCCCTTTGGGTAACTCCTCGGTTTGCGCTTGTTGTTGGAGTTCCTTTTCCAATTAAAGCCGTGGCCCTGTTGTTTCGAGTACTTGAACCTCCTTGCCCTTTGGACTCGAGAGGACTTCCTGCTGCTTGATATTGTTCGACATGGTGCTCGGTGGTGAGCAGCACCGACTAGTTCTTGGTGGTTTACTGCGGCCTATGCCACGCTCATTGCTATTTCGGCCTCGGCATCTTGAGCATCAACCGACTCGTTCTTTTTCTGTGCTGACTAGTTGGCATAGGAGGCGAGCTCTATTGAATTTCTTCACGGCTTCCTCAACTGATAGGACGAAACTCGGTGAACTCGTCGTAGTGACGGTTTGTGACCCGCATGTGAAAGAACTCCTCAAGAATTCTTTCTCGAAGTCAGCCCATGTCATCTAGTTGGCGCTCACTCTAATTCTCTCCCACCACATACGCACAGTCCAGCAAAGGCGCCTTCACCTTTTCATGCTCGGCCCGAAGCTCCATCGTATTTTCCATTGTTTTGAACCAGCTTGAGCGCATCCCATGGTTCACCGGTGCCTCAGAAGTTCTCGGCTTGACTCTTCGCCGCCGGATCGATCAGTTCGCTGTCGCCGGCGATGGGGCTGGTGAGCACTCTCTTGGGCGTCCTCGGGTTTGGAATCGGAGTTCCGTTGGCCTTTAAGGTGGCTATCTCTTCTGCGTTGTTCTTCTAGCCCAGCACTATGGCCCGAGTGTAACTGGGGAGGCACATCGCTCAACCTGCCTTGGGGCTTAGTAGTGGTGCCCTTTCAGGCGGGCGTCCTCTTGCCATTTCTAAAGGAAGAGAGGACATACATAACTAATACTATCATATTTAACTAATTACTATAATCAACCATGTCAAACACTATCATATATCAACATGCTTTAGCTATCTATAAACATGACAGTAAGAGAACATAAGTAAGAGGAGAGGTGTTCTTACTTGGAAGCTGCAGGTTCAATGCTGATGTGTGTGTAAGAAGTATGAAACTTGGCTCTGATACCACTCTGTAACGACCCGCCTTCTACTGGCTAGGCTGTAAGGCCGGACCGTCACATTATGCTGTGCTAAACTATATCCATGACCATCACTAAATCTAGATGCGGAAGCTGTACTAATTAAAAACTTTGCTAAGCTATTATCATTTCTTTATTCTATGTGTGCTAAGGGGTGTAATCTAACTATTCATGACATATTCTACATCCCCCATGGTCAAGGAACTGAGCTAAGGGGGAAGGGAGAGGGCGGCATGACTAGGGTGAGGGAAGGGTTTTTCCTCGTTTAAGAAAATAACAATTCCTCACTTAAATCCCTATTTATATTTAGGAATTAATTCCCACTCTGATACCACTCTGTAACGACCCGCCTTCTACTGGCTAGGCTGTAAGGTCGGACCGTCACATTATGCTGTGCTAAACTATATCCATGACCATCACTAAATCTAGATGCGGAAGCTGTACTAATTAAAACTTGGCTAAGCTATCATCATTTCTTTATTCTATGTGTGCTAAGGGGTGTAATCTAATTCATGACATATTTTACATCCCCCATGGTCAAGGAACTGAACTAAGGGTCTCTCGGCTGTTATCAGGCCTCCCAATCGATCCAGTGATCGATTGAAATGGTCCAATCGATCCAGGGATCGATTCCACTGTACTTCGGATAAATTACGGAGCATTTCATTCAATCGATTCAAGAATCGATTCAGCAGCTCTGTGCCTTCAAACTTTAATCGATCCATGCCGATCGATCCCACTGCTTCTGACAGATCGCGATATCGGATCGATCGAACCGAATTTCAATCGATTCAACTTCAATCGATCGGCTGATCGATTGAGAAGCCCCCAATCGATCGACCGATCGATTGGGGTTTCTGATTTCGCAATAAACTCTGATTTCAGCACTATTTCGTGCCAAATTCACATATACAAGTTCTAACCTGGTTATAAACATACTAATAACGATTAACTGACATTCTAAGCATGAGCACTAACAATCTAACCAGGCCTTTCATGATTCAAACATCAAAATAACTAGAAGTGCGAAAAATAACACTATATGAAAAACTAAAGTCTTAGTTTGCTAATTTCTCCAAGATCTTTACTCCAAGTTCCTTCCACACACATCTTCATCATTGCATTGACCTCCAGCCTCCGCTAGTGCATTTTCCCTTTACCTTTATCTGTAGTATAAGGAAAATAGTATCTGTAAGCTTGAGAGCTTAGTAAGAAACCATCTACCTCACAAAAACATGCATACGATGTAATTTATGTTTTTAAAACATGATATCTGAAACACATACTAAAAATGCTAAGCTTGGCATGGCATACAACACATAGGACTAAGGAATTGATCATGGCAATAAGAGCTAATCATAAACTATCATGTTGTATCAATAGAAAACAAAACTGATACAAAAGCTGAGTTAAGCTAATACTATTCTGATGCTAAAGCTGTCCTGAATTCACATGACTTTTTTTATGAAATCTTGAAAACTATATATATAAATAGATTAAAATAGTAATCATGCTGCTGATGGCCCGGCATCTGTACGTGCTATGCGCGCATCCCTAACTAAATCTGGGTTTGCAAGTCCCAAATTTAGTAGGGTTACTAGGTTATCTGAACCTAGGGATGACTATGGGAGCCCAACCCAATGAATATCTAATCCAGTACAGTGCCACTGAAAAGTAAAATACTGAACATAGCTAATATTTCTGGTCTTGCTTTTACTAAGTTATCTAAACCTAGAACTAGTTTGTCTGAACCTAAAGGCGACTGTGGGAGCCCACCCATTGGACATCTAGTCCCATAAAAGCTGTAGCAAGACTATATGAGCTGAAAAATGCTTCAATTGCATTTATCTAAGCTATTAAAATGCCTATGGTGGCATTTACTTGAGCTAAGCATTTAATCGGGCACTCGGTGTGCGCTAGTGCGCACCCTATGTGCCAAAAACTGCATATATCTAAACTAATGCATAAAAATCATACGGAAACTACTTATACTGCAGGTGAGGGGTTTCTTGCCTTCTGTTCTAATTTTCTTACAAATCTAATCGCTAGATTTTCCGATGGAGAGATCTCTTCGACGATCTTCTCGCGTCTACGCGTTCCTCTCGCGGAGGGGAGCGTCCTCGTGTCGAAGTCGTCGGAAGGTGTTCCTCTTGCCCTTGGGACGGAAACCCTAGCCTTGCTTGGGGTTGGCGCCGAGAGGTGAGGGAGGAAGGGAGAGGGCGGCGTGACTAGGGTGAGGGAAGGGTTTTTCCTCGTTTAAGAAAATAACAATTCCTCACTTAAATCCCTATTTATATTTAGGAATTAATTCACCCAACTCTAACTTAAATAAAATTGTTTCCCTTTCCTTTCAGCACGGCCCTGCTGGGTTCACTTGGTTACTAAAGCTATCTAAAAGTTATCGGACTCGATAGGTCTCGGGTTCGATTCCCGCTTAAGCTATTTTACGTTTCTATTTATTTTTGCTACTCCCGCTATTCTAAAAATTCCATAAAATTATCCTAAAATTCCAGAAAAATACTAGGATATTTCTAATAATTATTTGAGAAATTTCGGGCGTTACACCTATTCAATGGGGATGACTTCTCGTACTGGAAGAAAAGAATGGAGGTGTACCTAAAGACAGACTACGATCAATGGTTCAGCGTTATAAAGGCGTACCGAACTCCAGTCGACAACTCCGGAAATCCACTAGACCCGGAACAGTGGACTCCGGACATCAGGAAAAAGGCATCAATAGAAAACAAGGCAATCAACACGCTACATTGCGGCCTAACACGAGAAGAGCTGAATCGCGTCGGACCGCATTAGAATGCCAAAGAATTGTGGGACAAACTGATCGAGTTGCACGAAGGAACGAGCGACGCGAAGGTAACAAAAAGAGACCTACTTTTAAATAAAATATTTAATATAAAAATGCAGGAAGGGGAGACGGCAAGTCAACTGCATGCAAGAATCAAGGACGTCCTCAACGGACTCCACGCGATAGGCCACCAGATGGAAAACAGAGATTTAATAAGGTACGCACTAAATGCCTTTCCTCGTAATAGCTTGTGGGCATCAATCGTAGATGCCTACAAAATTTCAAAAAATCTATCTAAGTTAAAATTAGACGAGCTTTTCTGTGAGTTAGAATTACATGAACAAACTAATGATGGAACCGAGAAAGGTATTGCTTTATTTGCAGGCTCATCTAAAGAAAAGAAGAGCAAGCCTCAGAAGAAGATTCTCGATCAAGATTCAAGACGAAGAACACTGGTGAACCGTAAGAAAAATGTTCACCGGAAGAAACAGAAGGAGCTTCAAAGAGACTCGGTTCTCCCTAACAAAAGAACGTGACGTGTGCGGATGCAACAAAAGGGCACTACAAGAACGAATGCCCAAGACCGAAATTCGATAAACCAAGCCAACCAAAAGAAGGCCCTCAAAGCAACGTGGGACAACCTCGGATGAATCGGAGGCGGAGCGAGCAACCGTGCAGTCAAACGCCACTGGCCCTTGACGAGCCAGGAGTCGTCAAGATGAAGCAGTCGGGCTCGAATCAAGCCAACGAGTCGTACTCGTTTCTGAAGGCCTGGATGAGGTACATTTTAATTTAAACAAAAAGTTTTTTAAAATTATTTCCTGCTTAAATAGTAAGTTAATTAAAATAGAAAATGAAAACAAATCACTCCTTGAGGAAAATCAAGACCTCAAGGAACAAATAAAAAATTTAAATCCAACTCAAGATCTAATACTTGAAGAGAATTCATCACTAAAATCAGAAATTAATAACTTAAAAGAAATACTAGAAAAATTCACTACAAGATCAAAAAATCTAGACTTAATCCTGAACAATCAAAAAGCATGTTATAATAAAACCGGACTTGGATACAAGTCGAACTCAAATAAAACCTTTAAATCATTAATAACCCAATACAAGTCAACCAATCAAGCTTGGGTTCCGAAAGCGTGTTTGACCACGCAAGTAGGAATTAATCAATATTATATACCTAAAGAAAAAATACATTATATAAACTCGAATAAACTAAATCAAACACCAAAACACAAATCAAAGAAATCAAAATTTAAAAATATTAAAACTCAACAAAATATAAATTATCACCAAGTTAATTATAACTATAAAAGGAATCGACACAAACCTAAAACAAAAATTTAAATTAAAGGCCAATAATTCAGGGGGAGACTCCAGAATAGCTGGCACCTCCAAAACTAACTTACCCGACAGGGTAACCTAAACAAACTAACCCGGCAGGGTAATTAGGATTAGTTAAAAAGAGATCAAGTTTAACTTGAATCATGGTACTGGTGAAATTTTTGGATGATAGTACGTTAGGGAAGCTTGGGCATCGCATGTCTAGAAAGATATGGTTTCGATCTGGTGCATTTGGCCAAGTGGAACTGACCGAAGCTACCCTTAAATGGATCCTAACTAGTTAGACCAAGATTTAGTACTAAGCTCCGTGGATAGGACTATTCGGAAAATCTTGAAAGGTTGGTTACTTCTAATGACGTCCATGTGACTCACCAAGCTTAGAAGTTTATCCGAAGAATGCCTATTTGTAGAGACCAAAACTAAATCTGAATCAAACCCAAGTTAAACCAAACTCCATAATTAAAATCCAACCAATCTCACAAAATTATAGGATTCCCTGATTGAAAACTTAAATCGGGTGAGATGACTAAGGATCAAAATTAAATTTCAAATTTCAAATTAAATTAAAATTAAATTTTGAATTTCAAAATAAATTCAAATTCAAATTCAAATTTCAAATTTAAATTAAATTTCGAGTTAAATTAATTAAATTAAAATTCAAATTAAATTAATCAAATTAAATTTCGAACTGAATTAGTTAAGTTAAATTTTGAACTAATCAAATTTCGAATTAAATAACTAAAATGAATTACGATTAATTTATTTTTAATTTTAAAACCAAATTAACCTCAAAAACTATTTTAAAAATTATTTTAAATTAACTTTAAAAACTATTTTTTAAAAAAAAATATTATTAAATTAACTTTAAAAAAATTATTAAATTAACTTTAAAAACTATTTTAAAAATTATTAAATTAACTTTAAAAACTATTTTAAAATTATTAAATTAACTTTAAAAACTATTAACCTTAAAAACCCTTTTAAAATTATTAAATTATATTTAAAAGTTATTTTAAAAATTAAATTAAACTTAAAAAAAAATCATTTAAAGGGTCAAAAACCAGGGGCGGTCGCCCCTAGTATTCCCTTCGGGGGCGCCCGGGAGGGGATCCAGGCGCCCCGCCTGAAATCAACCCCGGGCGCCCGGAGTTCCCTATAAATAGGGGGCAGCAGGTGCCCCCAACACTTGCCCCAAATCTCTTCACTCTTACCAAGGTTCTATCCGAACCTCAGTGTGAGAGTGTTCTAAAATTAAATTTTCTTGCGGTGAATACGCTGCCGCAACTCAACCGAGGTCATCAGTTCTATATTTTACGATGGCTCCTTGGTAAATCCTTTTCCTTGTCTAAAAATTCTTTAAATTTGTCTTGATATTTTTATTTAGAATATCTCTTTGATATAATAGTAGGAAACGAACAAATACTGGTGTTGGGCCCTCTAACGCTAGTACTGACCCTAGGTTTCCCACAGATGAACTTAGAGTCAAGTTTGAGTCAACCATTTATATGGCCATTAGGAGTAAATGCATAGATAGATCGTTCTTTCTAGTTTCTTGTGCTCCCGTTATGGAGGTTATAAACCACTATAACTTACGGAACGTTGTTGAATGTACTAGTCCGGTAAACATAAGTCTGTGTGCTGAATTTTATAACAACCTAGTGAAAGTAGACGACCTTACCTATACTACTAGGGCAGCGGGTACTGATATCACACTATCCCCTACGACAATCCGGGAGTTTTTAGGGTTACATCCATCCACTTGTTCCTTTTTGTGCTATCCTCCCGGGGATCTACCATTCGGGGATCCCTACTCACATCCTCCCCCCCGGGAGCGACTGGATTAGTAGGAGGCAGACGCCCCGCTACTCCTTTATTGACGGACGTGCCCGTGCCCCCCGTTTCCGTTTCCGAAGATATCAGGGCACCCGTCCACGAGGATGAGGTGGATGGTTCGTGGGCGGACTCCCCTTCTGTATTTGATGAAGAATTTTTTAGATATTGACGCCAACTGCTAACACTATTATCCGCTCCAGACGAAGCCATTTGATTCCCAAGATCGGGTGCGGCTTCGGCAGTGAAGAAGGCTTTAAAAAGAACAGCAATGACCAAGGCCAGACCGCCGGAGCAGCCCATCTTTATCAAAAAAACAGAAAGGGCTCGACCCCCGAGAGAGAAACCTATCTTACCCAACATTGCATGAAAGAGGTCAACGCAACCCATTATCAGAGACAGGCAAGAGCATATAGCGAGAACGCACAACACTAGAGAAATTCTGACCAAAGAATTAGACATTCGCATTCGCGACAATTTCCGTTCAAAATGAGTTAATAAGATCTTTTTCCTAATTGCGCTCTCAGTCGTCTGACTTTCAGCGTGACATGCGGTGAGAGGTCTCCGAGTTACGAGTTGACGGGCAGACCCGACACACTGAGCTAATGACACTACTCCGCTCCTTGGGATCTGGACCACCCCCTTCCTCATCTCAGTAGCTCTAGTTGTGACACTTCAGTTATCTACATCACTTGTAGAATACTTATTGATCTATCTAGTGTTCTTTCTGATATGGATTGCTTATGTTTGATCTTAATAGACTAAGAGTCTCAAATTTCAAAAATGTTTTCAAAAATAGTTATTCTCAAATTATAGGTTAAAACATATTTCATTTTCAAAACTTTCCTATTTTTAGATTTTTAAACATATTTTTAGCCTTAGACTAGTTCAAAATCCTTAGAAAGCATGTACCCATAGGACTAGTTTTGAGCATCTCACCAAAACCCTAGGCTTACCTTGCTTGTGTTTGACGAACATAGAAAGGGGTGAGATGTATAGGCCACTTGCCTAAGACTTAAGATGCTTATTTCAGTGCATCGATATAAGTCTGGGCGTTAAATACAAAATATACATTAATCAAGTTAAGGTTGAACTTAACTTGACTAACCAAGTGAAAGCTGCTATCTTATGATAAGTCAGTCAGTAACAAACTGGTTAGACATTTGATTTAATGTCAGATTCAGGGGGAGATATAAAACTACTTCAGTTTTTCAAATTGAATTTTAAACTTATTTTTTCATCAACGGTTTAAACTCAACTTATTTTTGAAAATTTCTGAAAAAGAATTTTACAAAATTATTTTGAAAACTCCTTTGTTTTAAAAATTATTCTACTTTGAATATTTTTAGCAAATACTTTTTATGTTCGTATTGAAAAATATTTTCTTAAAAAATTTCTTAAACCTATTTTTGAAAACTAACTCTTATAAAACTAAGTTGTTTCTAAGAATTGGGTTTTACTTTTTATTGAAAATTGATTTTGAAAATTAGATTTAACTTAGTTTTGAAAATTGAATTTAAAAATCTAGTTCTTAAAATTTGATTTTACTTAATTTTGACAATTTGATTTAAATTAGTTGTAAAAATTGCTTTGATATTGAAAATTGTGAAAATTAGATTTTTTTTAAAAAAAAACTTAAGTTTACAAAATCATTTTTCCTTAATTTTGAAAATTGAATCTTTTTGTTGAAAAATATTTTAAAACTGATTGTTTCCTTAAATCTAAAACTTAGTTTTAGAATTTTGAATTTGTAAACTTATGTTTGAAAAGCGTTTCAAAGTTGAAACTTGTTTTGAAAATTTAAACTTGATATTGAAATTTAGAACTTATACAATTATGTTTGAAAATCAGATTATCTAAACTTAGCTATTTTTCTAAACAGCTAATGCTTTAAACAAGCTTTCAAAAGTTTAACTCCCCCAGATTAACTTGACATTATTTCTTACTTTGTCTGAAGTCTATGTTGATGCTTACTTAATCCATACTCATTTTTTTTTATGAATGCCAAAGGGGGAGGGTTAGGTGGTGGTTAAGTTAGCTAAACCAATTTGACCAACTTGAAAATACAAACTAACTTTAAAACCACATAAATGCATGTTGTTTCTTGCATATGTTTTCACTAACTTAACCAGGTTGTCATTCCATCAAAAAGGGGGAGATTGTTGGTACGGTTAGCACTAACGATTTAACCCAGGTTTTGATGAATGACAAATCGATTGTCGTTAATGTCTAAACACTCTAATCGGTGAGGTGAGAAGTCCAAACAGTCGACGGTGACCGGATGTCGAGCCCGGCCTAGGTCGATCGACGGACGTGGCTGGCGGATAGTGCGCACGAAGTCCGAAGCGAGAAGACCGGAGCTCGGAAGACCGGCGACGTGACCTGGATAGTTGGCGAAGTCCAGATGGGTCAAGGGCTGCCGACGTCACGCGTAAGGTAAGTCAATCGGAGGAGTGGCAGGCGCGGCTTCTGAAGGGAACATTAGGCGTCGATCCGGCTTAGATCCATTTCGGATATCTAAATCGAGATCGTGACTAGATTTCGGTCTCAGAAAGACGGAATCTAAGTCATACTCAGTTTTGTTAAGTCATACTTCTTATACTAAACTCATAAACTATGCTAAACACTTTATTTCATAGGATCTATTTGTCTCGGACTAACCTTGTTTTGCAAGTTGTGGAAAGTTGTAGGAGACGGAGGCACCCGGCCCTGGAGGCAAAATTATCCTGAGCAAGCCTTCTCGAGTCCAAAGGCCAAGGAGACTCGTACCGAGCAAAACACAGCTATAACTAGAAAGGAACTCCGAAGAAAACATAAACCGTGGAGTTACCCAAAGAAGGACCAACGGTAAACAACCTAGCTATCCCAAGTGTTCTACTTGTGGGACGGAGTCAAGGGCACACGACGATGCTTCAATGTGGCCAGGAAGGGCATATGGCTAAGCAATGCCCGAACAAGACCCGCTTTTCCCCGCACCGATTCAAGATGGACAACCAGCACCAGCAGTCGCGGTTTAGATGGTCCACATCACTAGAAGCCCCCTCGACGATTTAACGTGAGAATCTACTCACTAACCAGAGGATGTAATGCCTGAAGATAGTTGTTACCAATTAGTATTTTCAAAGTGCAAGCAACCTGCTGTCTTATTCGATCTTGGGTAACCCATTCTTATATATCGTGACATTCGCGAAAGTTAGAAATATCTCCGAGAGGTACTGTGGTCAGTTTTGACAACACTACCTTCGGAGAAATCATGGCATCCACGCTTGCTGCCAAGGCTTATAGCGACATGGAGAACTCTTTGGTGATCTTATAGTGTTCTATATGGCGACTATGATGTCATCTTGGGAATAAACTTCCCGATCAAGTACGGTGCCTCCATAGAGTGCTATAAGCAAGTATTCCAACCTGGAGTAGAAGTGCAATTTGGGTACATCGGAGAACCAAAGAGAAAGGCCAAGAAGTTTCTCTCAGCCAGAAGGCACTGATTCAAGATAAACGGGGTTCCTAGCACATGTAGTCAGCAGGTCGGGACAAGGACCAAAAGCTAGAAGAAGTCCGAGTTGTATGTGACTACCAGCCGTGAGTTACCAGGCCGCACCAGACAGAGAGATTGAATTTAAGATAGAACTCTGTACAAATCTCATCTCCAAAGCACCCTCCGCATGGCTCCAATAGAACTCAAGGAACTTGGAGCAACTCGAGGAGGCCGACAAGGGTTTCATACGCGCCAGTCACTCATGGGGAGACCGCTGTTCGTGAAGAAGAAAGACCGGAGCATGCTTGCTGTATAGACTACACGGGCACTAAACCAAGTCACGATTGAATGTGTATCATCTTCCCTGGATAGATGACCTGCTTGATCAACTAAAGGGAGCGAAGATGTTTCTAAAATAGACCTCAGATCGGGATATCACCATGTGAGAGTTAAAGAAGGTGATATACCCAAGATAGCTTTCAGGACCAGATACGGACATTATGAGTTCATGGTCATGCCCTTTGGCGTGACGAATGCTCCAGCTACTTTCATGGACCTCATGAACAGAGTATTCAGAGAATACTTAGATAAATTTGTTATCGTGTTCATCGACGACATTCTTATCTATTCTGGAACTCTTGAAGAACACGCAGAGCATCTGAAGATAGTACTACAGACCCTTCAGCAGAACCAGCTGTACTCCAAGTTCACGAAATGTGAATTCTGGCTCGATCAGGTATCCTTTCTGGGTCACATCATCTCCAAGGATGGTGTCATGGTAGACCCCAGTAAGATAGAGGCTGTGAGTAACTGGAAAAGACCTAAGAACACTAGTGAAATCAGAAGCTTTCTGGGACTAGCAGGCTATTACAGAAAATTTGTAGAGGATTTCTCCAGGATAGCCTCCCCACTAACAGCTCTCACCAGGAAGAACAGAAAATTTCAGTGGACAGAGGACTGTGAGAACAGTTTCATCGAGCTAAAAAGAAGATTGACTAGTGCTCCCATTCTAACTTTGCCAGAAAACACAGACAGCTTTGATATTTACAGTGATGCCTCTAAATTAGGACTAGGAGCAGTACTGATACAAAATGGCAGGGTGATCGCCTATTCCTCCTGACAACTCAAGGACTATGAGAGGAACTACCCTACTCACGACCTTGAGCTTGCAGCAGTTGTCTTCGCCCTCAAAATTTGGAGACATTACTTGTATGGAGCTCAGTGCAGAGTGTATACAGATCATCAGAGTCCTCAGAAGGATCTGAATATGCGACAAAGCAGATGGCTCGAGATGTCAAAGACTATGACATAGACATCCTCTACCACCCAAGAAGGCCAATAAGGTGGCGTACACTTAGCGTGAAAGTCTAATGCCACCTACTATCCCTAGCAACCATGTCACCGCCTACAAAAGGAGATTACAGATTTCGGTCTCAAACTTATAGTTGGCAACTCTCTACTATGACATTAGCATTCACCCGCCTGTCGACATCCGACCGTGATTAGGACCACAAATTCGTAAAATCAAGCAAGGGTTAGCAAAATTAGAAAGTGGAGAGTTCAAAGTATCCGATAGTGGGGTATTGTATTTTGGTGACATCGTGTTCCGGATCGGAGGAACTACGGAGAAGATCCTAGACGAGGCTCACAAGACTCCTTATGCGATGCATCCTGGCTCCACCAAGATGTACCAAGACCTAAAGAGGCGTTTTTGGTGGCTGGGATGAAAAGAGACATCGCTAGATATGTCAGCACCAGAACACCAGAGACCGGGAGGAGTTCTGCAGCCTATTCAAATCCCGAATGGAAGTGGGAAGATATTTTCATGGATTTCATAGTGGGACTACCGGAACCACGAATGGTTTCGATGTCATCCGGTAATAGCCCAGTTGACTAAATCGTCACTTCTTAGCTATCGGATATCCTGCTCCATGGAGCAACTAGCCTGCTCTCAAGGAGATTGTCGATCGCATGGAGTCCCACGGACCATGATTTGAGCAAGGCGGTAGATTCACGCCACACTTAAGGGTGTGTACAGTCAGCATTGGGCACCAGGTTAAAGTTTAGCACAGCTTTCCACCCTCAGACAGATGGTCAAACGGAGCGAGTAAATCAGGTACTCGAAGATATGCTCCGAGCATGTGCCCTAGACTTCAAGGGAAGTTGGTGCAAATGTCTGTGTTTAGCATAATTTGCATACAACAATAGCTATCAGGCCACTATCGGCATAGCACCCTACGAGGCTCTCTATGGGTGTAGGTGTAGATCTCCAATCTGCTGGTATGAAAGTGGTGAACAGAAAGAACTAGAACTTTAGACAGATCTAGTAGTAGATACCACAGCAGCTATACAGCAGATTCGCCAGAGGATAGAGACAGCTCAGAGCCGCCAGAAAAGCTATGCTGATACACGGCGCCGACCCTTAGAGTTTTCAGTTGGGGATATAGTATTCCTCCGAGTGGCTCCCATGAAGGGAGTAATGCGTTTTGGGAAGAAGGGCAAATTAAGTCCCAGATATGTGGGACCATACCTTATCACCAGAAGAGTTGGCAAGGTAGCATATGAGCTAGAGCTACCCCAGGAGATGTCAGCTATCCATAACGTATTTCATGTCTCTATGCTGAAGAAGCATATCTCAGATACCACCCAGGTGATTGAGCCTCAGTCGGTACAAGCCCGCGAAGACCTCAGCTATGACAGTCGACCTATTCAGATAGTAGACCGAGCAGTTAAGAAAGTACGGAACAAGGAGGTACCATTAGTAAAAGTCATTTGGAAAAATTACACAACAAAAGAGGCAACTTGGGAGATAGAAGCTAGTATGAGACAGAAGTACCCAGAGTTATTAAGTTCGAGGATGAACTTTTTATAAGGTATGGGGGATTGTAATGACAAAAAATTCTCAAAATAAATTTTAGAAATATTCTATTATTTTTCTGGAATTTTAGAATATTTTTATGGAATTTTTGGAGTAGCAGAAGTAGCAAAATTAAATAAAAACGTAAAATAGACTAAGAGGGAATTAAATCCGAGACCTATTAGACCCTACGATTTATAGATGACCTTAGTAACCAGGGGAACCCAGCAGGGGTGTGCTGAAAGAAGAGGAGAGAAATTATATTTATGATCGAGTTGGGTTATATTAATCACTTAATATAAATAGGGAATTTAAGTGGGAGTTTATTATTTCGGATCGACAACTCCCCCTCAAACCCTCACCCGACGCCGCCCTCTCTCTTCCTCACCATCTCGGCGCACAAGCCCCAAGAGATCTAGGGTTCCATCCCTAGGGTCGTAGGAGCACCTTCCGGCGATGTCTCCGATACGAGGACGCTCCTCTCCGCGAGAAGGACGCGTAGACGCAAGAAGACCGCCGAAGAGATCTTCTTCTCCGGAATTCTAGCGATCAAAATTGTAAGAAACCTAGCGCAGGAAGTAAGTAACCCCTCACCTGCAGTATAAGTAGCTAATCGTATATTTCTATATTCTTAGTTCAGCCATATGCAGAGTTAGAGCACACCAAGTGCTCGATAAAATGACTAGTACAGTTATATGCTACAGTGGGCATTTTAATAGCTCAGTTAAATGTCATAGAAGCATTTTAAATAGCATACTTAGTCTTGCTTCAGTTTATATGGGACTACGATCCAATGGGTGACCTCCCATAGTCACCTCTAGGTTCAGATAACCTAGCTCTAGGTTCAGATAACCTAGTAAGAGCAAGATTAGATAAATTAGCTTATGAATCAGTATTTTACTTTATCAGTGGCACTGTGCTGGACTCTTAGTTGTCCTTGGGTTGAGCTCCCATAGTCGTCCCTAGGTTTAGATAACCTAATAAACCCTACTAGATTCGGGACTAGCTACCTCGGGTCTAGTTAGGGATGCGTGCATAGCAAGTACAGTTGTCGGGCCCATCAGCAGCATGATTATTATTTTTATCTATTATGAAAATAATTTTCAAAACTTCACAAATCAGTTATGTGAATACAGTACAATTTTAGTATTAACCTAACATTAATTTTAGCTTAGCTTATGTATCAGTTTAGTTTTCTTGTTGATACAACAAATAGTTTATGTTTAGTAGTTGATTGCCATGACTTATATGTCAATATGTCATGTTTTAGTATTTTAGTATGATTCTCATCATGTATATCAGCACAACATCTTTTAAAAGCATGATTTCATCGAATGCATGTTTTGTGAGGTAGATGGTTCTTACTAAGCTCCCAAGCTTATAGTTTCCTTTTCCTTATACTGCAAATAAAGGTAAAGGGAAGATGGATTAGCGGAGGCTGCAGGGCAATGCGTCAAGATGTGTGTGAGAAGGAACTTGGAATAAAGACTCTTAGGGAGTAGCCCATCTAAAGACTTAGTATTTCTATTTTTGGTTACTTTTCTGCACTTTTAGGGTGTTTAAGTATCATGAATTGTGAAGGTATACACTACGCCATGCTTAGACTCCTCATTGTCTTGATAATAGATAGTAAAATGTGAGTAATGTCATGCCTAGTAGTAATGTTTATGCTTTTAGTGGTTTTCTGAAAGTTCTGTATGAGTTCGGATGGAATTTCTGCAAAAATCAGAAACCCAATCGATCAGCCGATCGATTGGAAGAAATCCCCGCGTACAGAACGTTACTGAATCGATCAACCGATCGATTGAGGAGTCCTCAATCGATCAGCCGATCGATCGGGAGTAACACCCCGCGAATAGAAGGTTGCTAAATCGATCAGCTAATCGATTGAGGAGTCCTCGATCGTTCAGCCGATCGATTGAGTCGCGACCTGCGCGTACAGAGAGCTGTTTAATCGATCAGTTGATCGATCGGTCAGACTGGATCGATTAGCCAATCGATTCAAATGGTTCTTCCATGCACAGAAGCACGTTGAATCGATCCGTGGATCGATTGACATGTTTCAATCGATTGAGCCTCGACCTCAATCGATTGGGGAAGCCTGATTTCGGCTGGAAACCTCTTATTTCAGTTCCTTGACCATATGGAGAGTTTAGATTCCATTCTTTAGTATATGTACAACAATGAAAAGGTATTTTGAATATAAGTTACAGATTTTAATAGTCATTAGCTGAATGAAATTTTAATTAATTCAGTTTTCCGCACACAATAGTTCGACAATGTAACCCCCGGCTATACAGCTCAGTCAGTAGAAGGCGGGGCGTTACAGCTTATGAGTAAGCGTCAGATGGAATTATATTTGTATTTAATATTAAAAATAAGTTTTGAATTTAAAATGTTTTTTTTGGATTTTCAAATAATTTTTAAAGGATTTTTCAAATAATTTTTAAAGGATTTTTCAAATAATTTTTAAAGGATTTTTCAATAATTTTTCAAATAATAATTTTTTTAAAGGTTTTTTCAATAATTTTTCAAATAATAATTTTTAAAGGATTTTTCAAATAATTTTTCAAATAATTTTTAAATGATTTTCAAAGGGATTTTTAAAATAATGTTAAATAATTTTTCAAATAATTATTAAAATGATTGTTAAATAATTATTCAAACAATTTTTAAAATGATTTTCAAAGAATTTTTCTAATAATTTTTAAATGATTTTCAAAGGATTTTTAAAATAATTTTTAAATTGATTTTCAAAAGGATTTTGAAAATCAATTTAAAATTTTAAAATAATTTTTAAAATAATTTTTAAATTGATTTTCAAAAGGATATTTAATTTTTAAATTGATTTTCAAAGGATTTTTAAAATAATTTTAAACTGATTTTCAAAGGATTTTTAAAATAATTTTAAGATGATATTCAAAGAATTTTTAAAATAATTTTTAAATAATTTTCATAGGATTTTTAAATGAATTTTTTAAATAAGTTTTAAAAGAATTTTAAATAAGTTTTTAAAAGAATTTTTAAATAAGTTAATAAGATTTTTTTTAATTATTTTTAAATAAGTTTTTAAAACCATTTTTAAATAAGTTTTTTTAAAATAATTTTTAAATAAGTTTTTAAAACGATTTATAAATAAGTTTTAAAAGTAATTTTTAAATAAGTTTTTAAAATAAAAAAAATAAGTTTTTAAAAGTATTTTAAAATGGGTTTTGAAAATAATTTTCAAATAAGTTTTAAAAATAATTTTTAAGTAAGTTTTTTAAAATAATTTTTAAATAAGTTTTAAATTAGTTAAAATAATTTTTAAATAATTTTTTAAAAATAATTTTTAATTAAGTTAAATTAATTTTTAAATAAGTTTTAAAAATAATTTTTATGTAAGTTTTAGAATTAATTTGATTTGAATTATTTAGTATTAATTTAATTTAATCCTTAGTCATCTCACCCGATTTAAATTTCATATCAGGGAATCCTATAATTTTGTGAGATGAATTAGGTTCAATTATAGGGTTTGGTTTAACTTTGTGTTAGATTCAGGTTTAGTTTTGAGCTCAACAAATATGCATTCTTTGAATAAACTTTTGGGTTATGGTGAGTCACATGGACATCATTAAAGTAACCATGCCTTCGAGGTTTTCAAATAGTCCTATCCACTGAACTTAGTACAAAACCTTGGTCTAGCTAGTTAGGATCCATAAGGGGTAGCTTCGGTCAGTTCCACTTAGCCAAATGCACCAGGTCGAAGCCATATCTTTCTAGACATGCATAGACTAAGCTTCCCTAACGTACTATCATCCAAAATTTTACCAGTACCATAGGTCAAGTTAAACTTGTTCCCTTTCTAGTTAGTTCTAATTACCCTGTCGGGTAGGTTAGTTTTGGAGATGCCAGCTATTCCGGAGCCTCCCCTACATTATTGATAATTTTATATATTTTTATTTATACATTAGATTTATATTCCTTTAATGGCTTTATTTATAACTTAGATTTAAGTTTTTAAATTAATTCAATTTAATTTTAATTATTTTCTTTTAATGATTTATCTTTTTATTAATACAGTTTTTCTTTTGGCTCCCCCTGGATCATAGCCTCGATATGGTCTATCAAGGTAGTGTACTTGATCCTTGGGGACCCAATATTGACCAGGTCCAACTTGATTAACCAAGTTGGACTTAGATACCCATGCTTGGACTGCTTTACTATTTGGTCTGTTGACTAAGGATAGATAGGATCGATATTTCTTTTTGGTTTTAAAACCTAATCTAGATTTGTTGTCAACGGCTCTTTGTGTCCCAAGAATTAGGTCAAGGTTCTTGGAGCCCAAAGAAAATCATTCCAATGTCTTCAAATCCTTGGCCTGAGTTTTCATACTAGAATTTTCTTCCTCAAGTTTTTTGACTTGAGTTAAATTTCCCGTTTGAACTGAGTCAGGAAAGGGTTTGGAGTTAGTCACTTCTTTGAGGGCTGCTACCTCCTTTAGAAGTGACTTGACCCGAATGTTTGATTTTGCTAATTTTTGAATTAAATAATTTACTAAATTATGTAAACGCGGGATACTTACAGCGGAGTCAGGCCCTTCAGAAACGCATATGGATCCGTGGCTTCTCTTGGACTCGGCTTCCGATTCGTCCTCACTTCCGAATTCGTTGGTGCAGTCCCAGGTCATCAACGCGAGAAAGCTCGTCTGTTCGAGTTCTTCGTCGTCGGACTCCTCTGAAGAGACTCGTCCCATGTCGCCTTCAGGGCCTTCTTCCTCCTTGGTTTCTTCGGATCTTTCTAGTTTGGGCAGTTCGCCTTGATGTGCCCCTTCTGGTTGCACCCATAGCACGTTACCTCGAACTTCACCTTTGGTTGAACTTCCTTGGTTTGAATTTCCTTCTTCAGGTCTTTCTTGTTGAAACCTTTCTTTTCTTGTACAGTTTCTTTACCAGATTGACGAGTTCCATTGTTAGCTAGTCATCTTCATCGTCTGAGTCAGGTTCTTCTTCTGACTCCAGTTCGATTCTTCGTCATGATCTCGGATCGCGTGTTTTACTTGTACATGCAACCAAAGCTATACCTTTCTCGGTTGGCCGTGCATTAGTCTGCTCATGTAATTCAAATTTAGAAAAAGCATCGCCGGCCCTTGGGCCTTGGCTTGTTATGGTCAGCTCGGCGCTATTGTCACGGTGGTTTGGTATTCGTCTTCCTGAGACTACACGCGCATGCCTTTCACACAGAGTTTGCACCGCAGGCGCTCACTGCACTGCAGTGACTCTAGCGTACTTAAGCTGAGGTCCAGTACTTAAGCTGAGGCAGGGGTGAAAGACTCATCAGCGGGATCAAGACCAGCTAGCTGGAAAGACTAAGTGAGTACGGCAATGGTGTAATCGGCTGGTGGTCGACGACACCAAATGGGCCGACCACAACAGCAAGGCCAGCAGTGGGTTATAATAAAGGCGCCTTTTATTGTGTAACGGCATGCCGCCATGGCCCATTGGCGCTCTTGCGCGACGATTTGGCGGCCTGGCGTGCCATTACATCTGGGATTCTTTCCACTCCAGTTTTTTCTGACTTCCGTACGAGCCATGATAAGTCATCAGCTACTGACGGTCGCTCAGCCTCGAGTCTAGAGTTCAACTCGGGAAGACAAAATCCCAAGAGGAAAGTCCAGAGTAACCAAGTCATCGGCTTCGGCATTTACATTAGAGGTCGCCAAATGGGCCGACAACATAAGGGTCGCCAGTGGGCTGCCGCAAGGGCCGCCCAAGAGGCCAAAGGGTTGGGTCGTTACAAAGCTTATCTAATTTCATTGAAGACAAGTCCTTAGAAACCTTGTAGGCATCTACCATTGACGCCCACAAGGTATTCCTCGGAAAAACATTAAGTGTGTACCTTATTACATCTCTATTTTTCACTTTCTGCCCAATCGCGTGGAGGCAGTTAAGGATATCTTGTATGCGTGCGTGAAGTTGACTAGCCGTCTCACCTTCCGACATTTTTAGGTTATACAATTTATTGAACAACAAATCACGTTTACTTACTTTGGTTTCGGAAGTGCCTTCGTGTAATTCAATAAGCTTTTCCCATAGCTCCTTGGCACTCGAAAATGGGCCGACGCGGTTTAGCTCCTCCTTCATCAATCCGCACTGGAGAGTGCATGTTGCTCTGGCATTTTCTTCCACCTTCTTGATTGTTACTGGATCCTAGTCTTCGCAGGATGTTGGTTTGCCTTCTCCATCAGTTGGTAGTTCAAGTCCAGTCTTGACGATCATCCACGTCTCGAACTGGATCTTCAGGAAAATCTCCATTCTGCCCTTCCAGTAACCGAAGTCTTCTCCGGTGAAGAGCGGGGGCGAGGACGGACGGGTGTTGTATCCTTCTTGTTGGGACATTTATAGGATATGCACACACGAAAAAAATACAATATGTTCCAAGACTAGGTCTTGGATTAGTAGTGCGGGAATAAGTTTAATAACGAACTCGAGTGGTGTTGCACCGACTTCGAGCAAAAATCGATTCGAACGGTAAAAGCAATTGGAATTTAGCAATAATACTAATTCCAAATGACTCCAAAAAATTGAAAAACACCATGAAAAATTGCTTGATTGGTGGTTGCACCAAATCAAAGCTACCCCGCTCTAATACCAATTGTTGGATCGAGATGCGCTAGAGGGGGGCGGGGTGAATAGCACTCGTGGCTTTCACACGTTTCAGATTCATAAAACTGTTGAGTTAAAGCAGCGGAAATAAAAGACAACAAAAGTGAACACAAGTATTTACTTGGTTCGGAGCCTAGGGCGACTCCTACTCCAAAGCCCGCGATCATTGATCGCTTTCTATGGAAAAAAACTATATCGCGCAAAGAGAGTACAAATATGTATTACAATAAGTGTAAATAATAAAAAACAATTATACCGACGCCAGAATCAAAATCTCGGAGCTCCGGGTCGTCGGGGACTTGTAACAACACTTCAGGGCATCTTTTGGAGCAACACGTTATAGTAGAAGCACATGAGAATTGATTATTCAACTTTCTGCTCGAGAGCGCCTTTTATGCATTACTGGAGGCACCTCCAACACCATTCAAGGCGCCTCAAAGCAGTCGAGTCAGCCGCGTGGATCAACGTTGAAATCTTCTCCTCTGATCCACTTGAAGGCGCCTCCAAGCTGGTCCAAGGCGCCTCCAAGCTGCGGTCCAAGTCACCTCCAGCTCCATCTGAGGTGCCTCTAGCACTGCCACGCAGACTTCGGCTCCTTTGCACCCGAGGCGCCTCCAAGCTCCATGGAGGCGCCTCGGACACTGTTCATCCGAGGCTAGCCTTGCTCATTTATCCATACAAAGCATGTTAGTTCACAAAACACACACATACCTTGCAAGACAAAGTTAGCACACATAAAATATAGTAAATGTAACGACCACCCTTCTTACTACTCTACTACTCTCTAAGAGTGACCGTTACTTAACTACTAACTCTACTTAACCGGTATGCTACTTAACTACGAGAAATCTCTACCGAAAAATTTCGGCAGAGTATCCCCTGTACCGATGACTAAATCATCAATACAAACAAACTATACTCAGCCACAGGCGGCTGGAACATACTTTTTCACAACCACGCAGTATAATAACACAGTAAGAAGAAGTAACTACTCTAACAATAGCAAACAACTATATCACCCCAACAATAGGACCCAACTACAAGTGCGGAATAAACTTAATTACAATCTCAACTCATAATAACATTTAAAGAGAACTAGAACATAAACTGAAACTCTAAACAGGTAAGTCCTGAACATTTGCTAGCAAACTCTGGATCTCTCCATAGTCCAGTCATCACACACCTTCATCACCACCATCTTGTCGCCTTCCTTGCTAAATCTTTTCCTTTCCTTTATCTGCAGTAGGAGGAAGTGCAGTCTATAAGCATAAAGCTTAGTGAGCGCTATCTACTCACAAAAACTCGATATGCATGTATATAAATAAAAACATGCTAAAACTGAATGCTAACATATAAAACTACTCATGCTCATATATAGCAAAGGAATCATGCTAACTGAAATACTAAACATGTATAGCTAATCATGCTTATAAGAATGAAACTATAAAAGAAGCATACTAAACATGTAAAACTACTAAACATGTAAAACTTCTAAACATGTAAAACTACTAAACATGTAAAACTTCTAAACATGTAAAACTAAACATGCTCATAAGACTAAAACTATAACAGCATGCTGAAAGCAAATAAAACTAAACATGCTGAATAATCTAGTAGCAAGAAACAAATAAAACTACTACTGAATGCTTCAAACATCAAGAACTAAACTTTCTAATTCTAAACATATTTGAAGCTTGTTTCATTTATTTCAAAACTTATACTTTAATACTTCAAAATAATAATAAACTTCTCTTGGGCCCGGCATTGTACCACTTTGCGCGCATTCTTAATAAGAATCGAGGTAGCTAATCCCGAAACTACTAAGATACTTCTAGGTCATGTGCCTAGGGGCAACTTGGAGCCCATCCCTTGGATCTTGTGTCCGGTACATGCCCTTTAAAAGTAAAATACTTTCTTTTTAACTATAACTTCTTTATACTTGCCCTTACTTGGCATTTAAGCAAACACCTTATGTGCGCTTTTGATATTCAATATTCTGAAATTGAAATCAAGTCTAAACCTTAGTCTTTCTTGCTTATAGTTCTTAAAGATAAAAACTCATGCTTATGTAATAGCAAAGAAACTAATAATTTCATGCTTGTTAGAATGCAAGGTACCCAAAACTAAAATACTAATGTTAGGAACTGTTCTTGCTCCTTAAAACAGCAACAATAAATCTTCCCAAACATACTAGCGTTCTAAGCTCATAAAATAAAACCACTCATAAGGAACTAAGGGACTTAAGAACACTGTATGCTTGATTTACAAAGAAATTCATGTTCAACATAAAAACCTAAATCCGGCCAAATAGATTAGAAGGCTGTTCTTGCCCGTGCATAGCAAATGAATTCTAAAACTAAATTTCTGAATAAATCTGCAAATAAGCTAAGGCTAAAGCTACTCAAAAGTGCTAACAATGAAGGTCGTTCATGCTTGTTCAAGTAAGGAAAATGCACCACATATATATACCTATGTTCTGTTCATGCTCAATATGGTAGCAAGGAAAGGAAAACTAATCTGCATGCTACTATAGATATATCCATTCATGCCCATTAAAACAAGGAAATACAAATCAAAAAAATGCTAGTTATAAGAGGCTATTCTTAATTAGTAAATCAGTGATGAATTAGATACTGGGATGCTTAAAGGGCCGGCTGTTCATGCCTGTTAAACTACAAAAACTCATAACAGAATTTTCTAACTACAAGACTGTGCATACTTGTTAAACCACAAAAGAATTCTACTACCTTTGCTGATCCTTCCCAGCATCAAATTAATACCGCAACACAGTAACATAAGTAACCAATTCCCAGCAGAATTTAAAGGCAGCTAATCCAGCAAAACCAAAAATAAACCAATCCTAGCAATAAGGAAGAACAAAACGAAAACAGAAATCCAATCTGTATTTGTTTAAGAAAACCAAAAGAATCTCATAGAGGAGGCAAAACTAAACTATATGCTTAAACTAAAAATTCTTTCCTATTCTTTGAGATTCACGGCAAAAAGCACAACACCATAATCCCACAGCATGTTTCAAAACCGAGAAGAACGAGGTCCGAAAACAACTCCTACTGCAGGTGAGAAGCAACTCACCGAGCGTTCTTGGACTTACAACCGAAGAAAAGGGTTGCTAGGATTCGGCGAGACTCGAAATCACAGCACCTTCTACGCGTCCACGGGCTCTCCACGTCGGGGAGATCACGAGGATGAGAAGGATTCTCGGAAAAACCCCTCGCCGGCCGCCGGAGGAAGAACCCTAACCTTGCTGCGTTTCCGCCCGAGACCGTCGCGCGCCGTCGCGAGAGAAAGAAAGGGCGAATAGGGTTTTCGGCGAGAAAGGGAAAACTTAATCCCTTTATAACTAGGTTTTCTATTACTAACTATACCTTAAATATAATCCGTTCTTTCCTTAATTAACAAAACTCGCTGGCACAGTTGGTTGGCTGTGTTTTGCTTAAAGCGCGGCTCGCAGGTTCGAGTCTCGGCTGCAACTATTTTTCTTCCTATTTATTCTCTATTCACTAACTACTGCTTAAATATTATTCACTCCATATAAGGTTAACAAAACCGTGTATCTCAGCTGGTTGGGTCGTGTCCGGTTGGGTCAGTCCGACCCGAGGTCGTGGGTTCGAATCTCACCTTCAACGTTATTTTTTTAAAACTTCTTTCTTTTTGTAACCCTACTAAACGACCTCCAAAATTACATAAAATACTCTAAAATTCCTAAAATCTTTAGAATATTTTAAAGTATTTCCAAATATTTTTATGGACTTTAGAACTTGAAATAGGAAAATTGGTTACAATTCCCCATACCTTATAAAAGTTAGTCCGAACTTAGAATAGCCGGATATTTACATCTCATCATTGCCTCCGCCTCTCAAGTGACTTCCTCGTGCACAGTTACGCGGGACGACCTTCACTAGTGGTACTTCTTTGCTACTTAGTCTCTTGACTGCTCTATCCACTATCTCTGTGTAGGTCTACTCTCATAACTAAGATCCTCTTGGATCCGTGAGAGGCTCAATCACTTGGCTGGGTCGTGGGCACTTCTTTACATGGAGACATGAAACACATGGTGTATTGCTGACATGTCTTGTGGTAAGTCCAACTTGTAAGCTACCTTCCCAATGATCAGGTAAGGTCCTACATAGCGAGGACTTAATTTGCCCTCTTGCCAAATCTCATCACTCCCTTCATAGGAGCAACTTTGAGAAAGATCGAATCCCCTACTTGGAATTCAAGTGGCCTCGACGGTGTCGCAAGATAACTCTTCACATGCGCTTCACATTCTCGATTTTCTCGGATCGCTGAGTGGTTTCTTATCATCGCCTCGATGCCCACCACTTCCATTTCTCTTCTTTCTCCGCTTCTTGCCAGCATATAGGTGATCTGCACTTTGCCATACAATGCCTCATATGGTGTCATCTTGATGGTAGCCTAATAGCTATTGTTGTAGGCAAACTCACCTAAGCACAGATAACTGCCTTTAAAATCTAGTGCACAAGCGAGCATATCTTCTAGGATCGATTTACTCTCACATTCTGCCCATCGATCCGAGGATGGAAGGGTCGAACTTGAGTTTGTGTCTAGTGTCTTATGAACACACTCCCAAGGTGAGGTGGTGCGTCCATCTCTATCAAACAATAGATTTGGAACTCCATGAAGTCTTGACTTCCTAACGTATTGTTAATATGCTTATAGAGGAGACACCTTGATGGCTAGAAAATGGAGACTTGGTCAATCTATCCACTATTACCCATATCGCATCATATCCATTTGTGGTTCTGACCTGTTATGAAGTCCATGGATATGTCTTCCACTTCCACTCTAATAGGAAGAGGTCAGTAGAACTCCTCCGGTCTCACGCGTATTGACGACCGAGTCGTATCATCTCTTTGAGTCCAAACCACCGAACCTCTGTTTCACGTCTTGGTACATCTTGGTAGAACCGGATGCATGGAGTAGGGTGTACTATGAGCTTCTCTATAATCTTCTTTCTCAACTCTTCGTCATTAGGGACACAAATTCCACTGTTTGATACTCGAAACTCTGAATTTTCTCCTTCTTGTATCCCTTGCTTGATCTTTTGGATATCTGGATCTTCACTTTGCTTTCTCTGTATATCCTCAAGCGGGGTTGACTCTAAGGTCAATGCAGAGAGTTGCCCATAAATAATTTTGACTCCAAAGTCGACAACTCTTCCTGGCAGGGCTAATGATGACAGAGCATCAGGGATGCACTGGACTTTCGCTTAGTGCATCCGCCACTTTGTTAGCTTTACAGGTGTATTACTTCCTTTCGCTTTCAGCGATGATACCTAGAGCGGGTCTATCTTTGAGAACGTTGTTGCCTCTCAACCGATCAAATAAGTCGCCGATCACGGGAGGGGTACTTGTCCTTTTTGGCTTAGTAAAATCTATCATCCGCATAGATCCGTCTTTCTCCTTAACGAATAACTCCGGGGTGAATGACTAGGGCGGATGAAACCCTTGTCAAGTAGCTCACGAAATTGTTCTTGTAACTCTTTTAGCTCTGCTTGAGACATTCGATCTGAAGCTTTTAAAATGAGTACCAGGAACCAATTCAATTTCAAACTCCACTTCTCTGTTGGGAGGTAGTCCAGATAGCCCTTCTGGATACTCACAGACTCGAACATCTTCCTGCTTAGGTCTTTCTTGTTATCTTTGTCCTTCTAGTTCGATTACTTGATGGGGTCTCTGTTTCCCCATTGTCTTGTCTTGACTGGCTTGTGTTGCGTTTGTTGTACCTTGATGTTGTTCATATAGTGCTCACTAATGCCCTGCTGACTAGCTCTTCACCAATCTATGGTCGGTGAGTTTCACTACATCACATTAGGTGCTATTTCTGGTCACAGCATTAGGAGCATCAGTCTGACTCATTCTTTCACTGTACTTACTAACTCTAGGCAAAGGTGAGCTAGCCTGTTAAATCTTTTAACCGCTTCTTCTACTGGTAGGTCACCTTGTCTGAATTCCATAAGCTCCTCATACTGTTTATTGGTGATCCGTTGACGGAAGACTTCTTCGTAAAACTCTATCTCGAAGTCAACCCAGCTCATCTGGTTGACTGCTCTCTTACTCTTAACTCGCTCCCACCACATACGAGAATCTCCAGATAGGCAGAAAGAGGCACACTTAACCTTCTCGACTTCTGGTCAGTCAAGAAGCTTCATTGTGCTCTCAAGTGTCTTGAACCAAACCTGTGCATCTCAGGGCTCAGTCGTGCCTGAGAAGTTTTCTGGCTTCAGCTTTAGCCACTGTATCAGGTATGCTTCTTGTCTTCTAGGTGTTGTGGTGACTTCCAGGGCAACTAATGGGACTTCAATCACCACTGGGGTCTCCACGTTAATGGTTGGGGGGAATGGGAGGAGCTGGCTTCTGATTGGTCATCAGATTGGCAATCACTTGTTGCTGCTCTACTACTTGTCTCTGGAGTTGGGTAACAACTTCAAAGAGATTGGGCTCAGTTGAGCCTGGCACCTCATTCTCCTGAACATGGTCCTCAGTACGAGCAGTACGGGGACGTCCTCTTCTCGACATCTAGTCAAACAAATAAGAAAATTTGATGATTTCTCTACCCTTTCTAAACATACCAATTTATATATTAAGAAAGGAAATAGCTAAAAGAATAAAACTCTTATCTTACTCATTCACTTATAACTATCAATCCATACTGCAAATAATAATGTAAATAAAGGAAAGCAATAAAGAAAGAACTTAAATACTTTCTTACTTGAAAGCGGCAAGGATGATGCTGATGTGTGTGTGTTGCTGGAAAATGGACCTGCTCTGATACCAACTGTAACGACCACCCTTCTTACTACTCTACTACTCTCTAAGAGTGACCGTTACTTAACTACTAACTCTACTTAACCGGTATGCTACTTAACTACGAGAAATCTCTACCGAAAAATTTCGGCAGAGTATCCCCTGTACCGATGACTAAATCATCAATACAAACAAACTATACTCAGCCACAGGCGGCTGGAACATACTTTTTCACAACCACGCAGTATAATAACACAGTAAGAAGAAGTAACTACTCTAACAATAGCAAACAACTATATCACCCCAACAATAGGACCCAACTACAAGTGCGGAATAAACTTAATTACAATCTCAACTCATAATAACATTTAAAGAGAACTAGAACATAAACTGAAACTCTAAACAGGTAAGTCCTGAACATTTGCTAGCAAACTCTGGATCTCTCCATAGTCCAGTCATCACACACCTTCATCACCACCATCTTGTCGCCTTCCTTGCTAAATCTTTTCCTTTCCTTTATCTGCAGTAGGAGGAAGTGCAGTCTATAAGCATAAAGCTTAGTGAGCGCTATCTACTCACAAAAACTCGATATGCATGTATATAAATAAAAACATGCTAAAACTGAATGCTAACATATAAAACTACTCATGCTCATATATAGCAAAGGAAATCATGCTAACTGAAATACTAAACATGTATAGCTAATCATGCTTATAAGAATGAAACTATAAAAGAAGCATACTAAACATGTAAAACTACTAAACATGTAAAACTTCTAAACATGTAAAACTACTAAACATGTAAAACTTCTAAACATGTAAAACTAAACATGCTCATAAGACTAAAACTATAACAGCATGCTGAAAGCAAATAAAACTAAACATGCTGAATAATCTAGTAGCAAGAAACAAATAAAACTACTACTGAATGCTTCAAACATCAAGAACTAAACTTTCTAATTCTAAACATATTTGAAGCTTGTTTCATTTATTTCAAAACTTATACTTTAATACTTCAAAATAATAATAAACTTCTCTTGGGCCCGGCATTGTACCACTTTGCGCGCATTCTTAATAAGAATCGAGGTAGCTAATCCCGAAACTACTAAGATACTTCTAGGTCATGTGCCTAGGGGCAACTTGGAGCCCATCCCTTGGATCTTGTGTCCGGTACATGCCCTTTAAAAGTAAAATACTTTCTTTTTAACTATAACTTCTTTATACTTGCCCTTACTTGGCATTTAAGCAAACACCTTGTGTGCGCTTTTGATATTCAATATTCTGAAATTGAAATCAAGTCTAAACCTTAGTCTTTCTTGCTTATAGTTCTTAAAGATAAAAACTCATGCTTATGTAATAGCAAAGAAACTAATAATTTCATGCTTGTTAGAATGCAAGGTACCCAAAACTAAAATACTAATGTTAGGAACTGTTCTTGCTCCTTAAAACAGCAACAATAAATCTTCCCAAACATACTAGCGTTCTAAGCTCATAAAATAAAACCACCCATAAGGAACTAAGGGACTTAAGAACACTGTATGCTTGATTTACAAAGAAATTCATGTTCAACATAAAAACCTAAATCCGGCCAAATAGATTAGAAGGCTGTTCTTGCCCGTGCATAGCAAATGAATTCTAAAACTAAATTTCTGAATAAATCTGCAAATAAGCTAAGGCTAAAGCTACTCAAAAGTGCTAACAATGAAGGTCGTTCATGCTTGTTCAAGTAAGGAAAATGCACCACATATATATACCTATGTTCTGTTCATGCTCAATATGGTAGCAAGGAAAGGAAAACTAATCTGCATGCTACTATAGATATATCCATTCATGCCCATTAAAACAAGGAAATACAAATCAAAAAAATGCTAGTTATAAGAGGCTATTCTTAATTAGTAAATCAGTGATGAATTAGATACTGGGATGCTTAAAGGGTCGGCTGTTCATGCCTGTTAAACTACAAAAACTCATAACAGAATTTTCTAACTACAAGACTGTGCATACTTGTTAAACCACAAAAGAATTCTACTACCTTTGCTGATCCTTCCCAGCATCAAATTAATACCGCAACACAGTAACATAAGTAACCAATTCCCAGCAGAATTTAAAAGGCAGCTAATCCAGCAAACGTAAAAATAAACCAATCCTAGCAATAAGGAAGAACAAAACGAAAACAGAAATCCAATCTGTATTTGTTTAAGAAAACCAAAAGAATCTAATAGAGGAGGCAAAACTAAACTATATGCTTAAACTAAAAATTCTTTCCTATTCTTTGAGATTCACGGCAAAAAGCACAACACCATAATCCCACAGCATGTTTCAAAACCGAGAAGAACGAGGTCCGAAAACAACTCCTACTGCAGGTGAGAAGCAACTCACCGAGCGTTCTTGGACTTACAACCGAAGAAAAGGGTTGCTAGGATTCGGCGAGACTCGAAATCACAGCACCTTCTACGCGTCCACGGGCTCTCCACGTCGGGGAGATCACGAGGATGAGAAGGATTCTCGGAAAAACCCCTCGCCGGCCGCCGGAGGAAGAACCCTAACCTTGCTGCGTTTTCGCCCGAGACCGTCGCGCGCCGTCGCGAGAGAAAGAAAGGGCGAATAGGGTTTTCGGCGAGAAAGGGAAAACTTAATCCCTTTATAACTAGGTTTTCTATTACTAACTATACCTTAAATATAATCCGTTCTTTCCTTAATTAACAAAACTCGCTGGCACAGTTGGTTGGCTGTGTTTTGCTTAAAGCGCGGCTCGCAGGTTCGAGTCTCGGCTGCAACTATTTTTCTTCCTATTTATTCTCTATTCACTAACTACTGCTTAAATATTATTCACTCCATATAAGGTTAACAAAACCGTGTATCTCAGCTGGTTGGGTCGTGTCCGGTTGGGTCAGTCCGACCCGAGGTCGTGGGTTCGAATCTCACCTTCAACGTTATTTTTTTAAAACTTCTTTCTTTTTGTAACCCTACTAAACGACCTCCAAAAATTACATAAAAATACTCTAAAAATTCCTAAAAATCTTTAGAATATTTTAAAAGTATTTCCAAATATTTTTATGGACTTTTAGAACTTGAAATAGGGAAAATTGGGTCGTTACAGTAAAAGCAGTATTTGATAGTCGTCGGACTGTCCGAGTCTGACTTCGGATCTCCGACCGGAAACCCTAGGTCGACCCGACGCCTACTGTTCCCTCTACGGGGAACGCGTCCTCACCTACTCCTCTCAGGAGAGATTACCTAATGGCAGTCCGACCTTCCAGACCGATTGGACTTTCTACCTAGGGTTACCACCCCCTAAGACCTAGGGTTACCGCCCCCTAGGTTTTTCTCCACCTAGGGTTACCACCCCCTAGGACCTAAGGTTACCCCCCTTAGGATTTTCCTCCACTTAGGGTTACCACCCCCTAGGACCTAAGATTGCCGCCCCTTAAGGTTTTCCTCCACCTAGGGTTACCACCCCCTAGGGTTTTCCTTCACTTAGGGTTACCACCCCTTAGGACCTAAGGTTACCACCCCTTAGGATTTTCAACTGCCTAACCGCAGTTAGGACTTTCCTGAAACACTTATTTAAGCACGTTAGATAACAAGGAATCCTAACTTTGAATCCCTTTGCCATTATCAAAACTTGGGTTCGATCGTCGGATGCCTCCCGCATCAACAATATGGACCAGATCTTTAACAGATGACTCAGATTTCTTCTGATCTTGGATGAATGATCTAGATTGGTTCTCTTCAATTAGCCTTAGATTTGAGCCCAAAGTTGGACCGATCTGACTTGAGTCCTTGGCCCTTTTGATCACCTACAAATCCACATTCAAATATTAGCATCAAATATTGTAAATATAAAATAAACTGCAATTAATTCCTAAAATAAATACACTCATGAAATACAATATAAATGATAATTTTCCACATGAGAAGATCAAAAGCGCGAATATATGTGTCAAAATATCGTATAAAAATGGTGGTTATTAGTAAGCAACTAGAGGAGCGACAGTAAGGTCGTGTTCCGGAAGGGAACAAACCCTAGGTCATTGATCCAACTGAAGAAACCAAGAAAATTTTCAGGTTGAGGTCAAGATAGTTCTACTGTCTAATATTACTCATGCATTATATATATTACTATGCTAACCTTTGTGTTACAAGAATATTCTGTTTAACTCTATGTTGCAGGTTCGGCCTGATCGATCGACCAAATCAGCTTGACTCAGACAAGAGATCAGTTCAGACCAAAGCAGAGCACATTCCGATCGAAGCTTGATCGGTCGACCGAACCAAAGTATCAGTCGACCGAACCTTGATGATGTGGCATAGTACAGATCGATCAGAAGCAAAGATGGAAGCTAACCAGATCGGTCGACTAAAGAAGAGGATCAGTCGACCGAATGATCATCACATCAAAGATGCATTAATGAAGAATATCGATGAACAGGGAATGCTCATCGTTCGGTAAACTGAACAATGGGATTAGTTTACCGAATCATTAAGTGTTATCAATGCTCGAAGATTGGATTTGATTGGAGCTCAGTGAAGAAGGAAGGGAGTGGGTTCGGTCGACCGAACATTGACCATTCTTATAAAAAGAGCTCGAGGTCCGAGGCTCAGCAACGAATCGATTCACTAGTTCATCTCTGTGCAAAGCTTCTCATACTACTACTCTGCGCTTCATTTTCAAGCAAGCTACTACTTCAATCAAGTGTTGACTGAGCTTCAGATTTCATATACTGTCGGGATAATTTTATATTGCCTGATGTGTACTTAGTTTCAATAAGATAGTAGGTTGTTACTATTTTATATTACTCATTGTATGAATTGCTTCTTTTTGAAGGTTTCGGAAAGAAGAATTATAGTGATTTGCCCAACGGTACGGTCAAAGATCACGGACCTTGGAGTAGGAGTCGACCTACGATCTGAACCAAGTAACCAAAATGTGTTTTTACTTTCCACTGCACTACTCGTGTTTTAAACATTCCAAAAGAAAGAGTTTTCTAAAAAGTTATATTCACCCCCCCCCTCTATCGCACTTTTCTCGGTCCTTCACTTGGGAATATGGGTACGTCTGGGAATATCCAAGGTGGACATGTTGATTCAAGGGTTATAACCCTGAATTGGAAAATCAAACCTTGAAGGTAAGGCTTGAGGAAATGGAGAAATTTCTAGATAGGTTCATTAATGGACCTAGAGGACTTGACATGTATTTGGGTTGTCAAAGACCCAAAAATATCAAATTGGATCTCTCCAAGGCCAAGAGAAGGTCAAGTGCTAGGGTGGCACATCACAATGGCAAGGGAGGAGTGACCAAGGGCAAGAGAGAATCATCTAAGGTCCATGATAAGAAATATGTAAGGGCCGCATATGATTATGGAAAGGATGAGGTGCCCAAGCTTAAAATGAAGAAGTTTACTAAGGTACACCATGTGGGTGTAGCCATGGTAGATGAGTCACCTAGAGAGGTGGCTAAGGCTAAGAGTCCTAAGGTTAGGAAGAGCTTTTGGGACCCATGGTAGATGGATTATCAAATGTGTCAAGTGGTTTGGAGACTAACTTGAGTCTCTAACCTAATGAGTTGACACAATTGGGATGATATCATGCATGAAAATATGGTATTGGGGTCATATTACATGGAAATTAGTTTTTGATGTATAGATGTCATATAAACCCATGCTAGGGAAGTATTGTGATTTAGTATGGATAGATACATCAAGAGGAAGTCAAAATTAGGACTTTATGTCAAAGTTCAATTGAATCATTTAAATAGTTTTGGGTTTTGTGTCAATCTTGGGATCCGATATATGTACATTTTAAAATGTATTTCTTCCAAGTAGACAGGGGTAAAACAAACCTCTCCATAAAATTTAGAGATTTTTGGATGTTTGTAAAATTTTTGGTGTATTTCTGAAGTTGGGTTCAGAATGTTATTTGGACTAAAAATAGTGTGATGGTCGATTGGTGCAGTTACCAGTCGACTGGTAACAGTGTTCATTGAACACAAAATATCTCTGTGAGTTGAATTCGATAAGGTCAGTTGACTGGTGTTTAGGGTAGCCGACTGATACCAATATGAAACTATTTTTTCAGCATTAGAAGTTGACTAAAAGGATGATATACATGTACATAATCTTATGGGGGATTAATACATGATGTTTATGGTCATTAGAAGTTAAAGAGTTCAATAATTGAGATATTGTTGGAGCTCTTGTATGGAAAAGGGGGAGAAGCGTTGGGTTTAAGTGGGAAACCTACACACCTTTGCATTAAATCTTAGCTCAAGGAGGAGCTTAGGTGAAAGGGGAGCGATTGTTCATTTATTAGCAAAGGGGAAGAAGTTTACCTTTGCAAGAAATCCTAGCTCAAGGGGGAGCTTAGGTGAAGAGGGAGCCTAGGGTTAGATTCCATGACTTATGCATGTGTAGATTGCATGTTTATTTGCATTATTATTGTATTTATGTGCCCCTAACTTAAACGGATTGACAAACAACAAAAAGGAAGAGATTGTTGGATCAATCTATAAGTATCCTAGGTTTTGATGTTAGGGCAAATGTTTAATTTAGGTTTATTATTGTATTTGATATGAATTATGAGTGTGCAGGATACATGTACAATAAAGAAAGTCCAAGTGTGATCTTGGCAGAGGAGGAAAGTCCAAGGATGAGTTTTGGTTGTATAAGTCCAAGCATGTAGTCTTGACAACATAAGTCCAAGTGTGACTTGATAATGGATGAACTCTCGAAGGCATGACCTCTTGGCAAAGGAAGACCCGATAATAATGATAAGGCCGATGGAAGCTCCAGAAGGCAAGGTTTGAAGGATGGGAAGGCATCTGAGGGATGCAAGGTTGATGGAAGAGGCTAGAAAACTAGATCTAGGTTGTGCGTGCAAGTCCAAGTGTTGAGAGATTGTACTCGGGGAGGAAAATCCTAGGTTTTAGGGTTTACCAGTCGACTAATGATTTTGTCAGTCGACTGATGTAGTTGATTGGGCAGTCGACTGGGAGCGAACGGAATGCCTCTGTTCGCTTGGCCAGTGTGGAGCAGTCGACTGGTACTTTTATCAGTCGACTAGCATCGAGCCGTTGGGTTAGGTCGAGTTTCCACAGAGGATAGTCTACTGATACTTTTACTAGTCGACTGGTAGACGGGGTTTTTCAACCCGTGACCTATATAACCAAAGTTTGGAAGCTTAGTTAAGGTTGATGAAAATAGAGGTAGTTAACCCCTATTAGAGTCTCCCAAGCCCTCGTGTGATCGGTATGCTTGTATTCAAGTGTTTGTGGTGAGGTTTCTCCACTGACAAAGAGCTTGAACTAGCCAAAGGTTTTCCGGGGAGTCATCCACCGACGGATCAGGATCGTTCATCTTGCGGACAGCCTTGGAGTAGGAGTAAGTGATCTCCAAACTACGTTACATAAATGTGTTAGGTTTGTTTGTGTTTCTTGTCTTCTAGGGTCAAGCTTTTTCTTGTTAGTTTTGATTTGTATTTTCGCTACATACTAACAAGTGCAAGAAGTAACGATTTGGGTGAGACGTTATTCACCCCCCTTTAGCCGGTGTTAAAGGTCCCAACAGTCTGCATCTACCCTAGCAACTATTCTCCATGTACATGGTTAATTGAAGCAAATAGTTTTAAATCTATTTAGTCAGGTGTTAAATGGATTGTATTTGATGTTTTTAAACATAACATGCCTTACAAGTTCATCCTTCAACTCTTGTCAATAGGAAAAAACATGTCCAACATAAAACTCATGTTTATATGTTGCCTCTACAATTGGACTTGGTATTAATCACGAATTCATAATATATGGATCATTAGTAATTGGGAGCTTCTCCTCTAAATCATTGTATTGATCTAGGTTAAAATCAGCTTAGTTAAATTTGATATCATCAGGTAAGAATATTTTGAATTTGTATTGCATTATAATTCCTCTACAATCCAAATATCTAAATATTCCTGTTGACTCTATGTTGCCTCAAAATATTCTCCAAATACCATACTATTACTGGGTACCTCATCTTTTAATAGATTTGCATCTTCATTTAGATCAAAAGTCAAATTACTTATTGTATTTCTATTTTTGTTCACCACATTAGTATTTTCACAAAAAGATGCAATATTACTTGGGGCTACCTTTATGGATTGTTGAGTATCCCATTGTCTCTCCTCTAAATAAGAATCAATGGAGGTTATACATGATTGAAGTTCATTAGAAATATAGTCATCCCTAAAAAAATATTGCAATCATATCAATGATATGGACTAAGGTATATATAGATGGTTTATAAATATAGTTTTGATCCTCATACAAGAAGTTATGGGTCCTAGGATGAATTAAAAACATACATATTTTCTCTAGTTAGGAAGGACTTAAATTTGAGACTTTAGGGCGTTGTGAGATTGAGAAATACTAAAAAAGCCTATAGGACTTGGAATGAGGCCAATCATAGCTCTATAGGTCCATCAATGAATTTTAACTAAAATTCATTTAGTGTATTTGGAATTTTGAAATTTTTCCATAAGATGAAAGAGGTGAGTGTGTAGAAGATATGTATGGTGCGCAATTCTGGTACTGAGATCCATAAGTGAAGTTATGGTTGCATGTCAATTGACACAGACAATATGGTGTTGGTTTTGAAAATCAACACCACTGTGGTGTTCATTTTAAAATCAACATCATTGTGACATTAGTCTTCTAAAACTAATACCATAGTATTCTGTTCTTCTCACATAGGGTGGCATTAGTTTTCAAAGATCAACACCAGTGTGGTGTTATTCTTAGAAGAACATGACCATTGAGTTTTGAAAGTTTCAACATCTTTTGAACACTGCTATGAATGCCATAAAACAATAAAGGAGGATACATTTGGACTCTGGTGCATCTAATAAATTCATAGGAGTCAGAGTTGGTCCAATCTGAATGAGCTGAGTTCATCAATGTATTTTGATCAAACTCATTGATGAACCTAGGAGACTTGAATTTTTGAAAAGTTAACATATAATGAAGGAGATGAGTGTGTAGAAGATATTTATGGTGTCTATGATTCTAATATCCTCCTGATACATTACGTGTATGCGTCAATTCCCTTAAAGTAGAAAGTTCAACATCACAAAATAAAGTCCAACACCACAATGGTGTTGGAATATAATGTTGAGCACCACTGTTAAGGTTTGGAACTACTGTACATCTTCCAGGTTTTGAAATTTTCATTGCCAAGTTGTAAAAAACAAAAAAAGAAACACTACTAATACATTGGAGAAACCTCAACCTCTAAACATATATTTTTCCATTTGTTCACAATATTATATATCATATAAGAAAAATAATTATTTACAATCAGATGATTGTATTTACAAACTACATAAAAATGGATGATAAAAAAACCTAAAATAATATTTTCTATTATAATCAATATAAATAAATAAATAATCAAGAATTGTAGTCTGTAGAATATATAGATGAGAAAAATCTGGAAGGGAATCGATGAGAAAATATTTGAATGAGTTGCCATACTGAAACTTTGATTAATCTTCTTCGGAGAACACTGAGTCTTTAAAGTTTTAGCAGCGCTAAAATTTTAGATAACCTTTTAGGGTTAGTCTTTCTACTCATATTTTTCCTCAGTTGAAATCCCATTAGAATGTGTGATGAAACAATTGTGTGTAAAATATGAATAGGTTAGATAATCACGTGGCTAAACGTTACTTCATGCATCCGAACCAAAATATTACTTTTTTTTAGAATTGTGACTCGGATACTTGAAAATAAGGTAAGCTATTGACGGAGGAGTAAAATGGAAATAAGATGCGCCGCATTTGAGGCATTCAAAAATATTAAAGGCGCCCTTTGAAAAATTGCCCTTTGAAAAACATTAGAGGAGCCCATGCAACACTACTCTCTTGGATTTGGATTTGAAGGAGTTGTTTGTTGATGTCTAAACTAGCTAGTTTCAGTGGGAACAGGGTTACATACTTTACATGTTCTTCAATTGTCTTTCTTCAGAATTCGGGTCGAATAAGTTATTCTGTCTTGTTGCTTATCATAACACAAGTTGCTGTTGGGCGATGAGACCGACCCAGAGCGTACCAATTGTCACAGGTTCTCACTGTTCCTAGTTAAGAATCATGATTCAGGTCTGTCATTGTCCGTCCTTATCAGATATGCAAAGTCTTCTCTATTAGCTTTGCATCTTTATCTTATTTTCTTATTTTCAGGAAACATCAATTTGGACTTAACTATTGATGTTTCTTGTCATCGCGTTCAACATGTTGATCAGCAGTCAAAAAATGCTCATCTCTCCTCTCCCCGTCCCATACGGCATTTCCACTTTGTTCCCTTAGTGCTCATCCTCAATGCCTATCGAATCGATACATCACGATGCAACTGCATCAGTTTTCTTTGTCATCACTAGTCTCTTTAACGTGTACAAAAAGTCTGTGGGGTGCACCTTTTTCATCCAGATTAATGATAATCGTGGTGCACGAGGCTTCAAACCCTTTCATAATTTGGGAATTTACGAAAACATACATTTAGATTTGAAAATTTTTTAAATTAGGTATCATACTTTTAGAATGATTAAAGGCACCCTGATTTAGATGGCCTTTCCATTCTACTCTTCCTATCAACAGCAGATTTTAATTAATATTTCCATCAAGCTTTGAGAATGATTAAAGGCACCCTGATTTGTATGGTCTTTCCATTCTACTCTTCCTATCAACCGTAGATTTTAATTCATATTTCCAAAACATCCGAGTCATTAAGTATAAAAATTATTTTTATGATTCTAGTGCATGCAACCTTAACATCTCTCTCCCTTCGGCTCTCCACCCATAGAAAACAAATCTCTCTCCCTTCCTTTCACTCGTCTATTTATATAACTTGATTTTTTTTTTTTTTAACTACTAAGATCAAAATAAAAATTTGACATTAAATTTACCTTTTCCAAGCTCTACTCTTTCATGCGGTTGTAAATTCCCAGAAGTCGAAGTAGTCTAAGTCCATAAGTAGATTTCGATTAAAATTCATTAATTGACCTAGAGGACTTCGATTATACTCATTCCAAATCTTTTGAGTTTTTTAAGTATCAAGGAATCCAAATGAGCTCTCCTTTATTATTTTTGGACTTCCCTAATAGTGCCAAGGAGGAAAAAAAAAATCTACAACTAAATGCTTGAGTCTGATTTCCTAGAGACCAGAACCACGTTAGGCTTGATCTGAGAGCAAACCAAGACCATGTAGAACTTAGTCCTAGTCTACTCTTAGATCAGACCCAACGCGGTCTTGGTCTTCAGGAAATTAGGCTTAAGCGTTCTACTTGAAATTCTGAGTTCTTTAGGTCGATTAATGAGTTTTAACCGAAATCTATCGATGGATCTAGACTATTAAGATTTATACAAATTTGCATCCATCTAAGAAGGTTGAGTGAGAGGAATGTAGATATGGTGTCAAGTTTTGGTTCTGATGAAAAAATATTGTAGGCCTGGTGCGAGGAGATTAGGCCCAACTTGATCTTGATCCAATCTTAGAAATCAGGACCATGTTGGACTTGATATGAGAACATATCATGACTAAGTTGTACCTGATCTCCCTACACCAGGCCAATAGTGTTCATTTATTAGAACCAAGGTTTGATATCATATATGCTTTCCTCTCACCTAACCCTACTTGATGGGAGCAAGTTTGTATAAAACCAAATAAAGTAAGTCCATGAATAGATTTCACTCAAAAAATCACTTATCGACCTAGAGAATTTTAATTATATCTATTTCAGATTCTATGAATTTTTAAGGTTGCAAGAAGTCCAAATGTGCCCTTCATTACTTATTCCGGGTTTCCTAGAGGTGATCTAGTATTATGCTAACTTTCAGATAGAACACTTAAGTCTGATCTCCTAGAGACCGAGACCATATTGGACCTGATCTGAGAGTAGACCAAGACTAAGTTGGACTTGATCTCCCCACACCAAGCTCTTAGATCAAGTCCAACGTGGTTCTTATCTCTAAGAGACCAAGTCCAAACATTCTAGCTAAAATGTAATTTTCACGTTGACAAAATGTAATTTACTCATCTAGATCTTGCCAATTTTTTTTTAAGTTAATATAAAAAAAAATAAATCATAGATGATTATTAATTAATTTTTAAAATAATAACTAATGTATAAAAGATGTTTAACTCGATTATGTCAAAATTTGAGTAATAAATGATCCATGCACAATGAGCATGGTGCACCTTTCACAAATACACTTCTTTCAGTTGTCACAGAGTAATAAATGGCCTTGCAGAGCAGGTGAAAAGTAAAATGAAAAAGAAAAAGGAAGTGTAGTGGGGAATCCTCATTCCTCATTCCTCATTCCTCGTTCCTCCACCAAAAGCTAAGATACAAAGCTGATGCATGGGGATGCAGAATTAGCAAAGGAGCCATTGGCGTCTAGTGTTGCTGTCTGTCTGACAACGATGCAAACTCTCTTAGACAAAGAAGACTTGGATGGATGAGTTAAGAGCTAGCTGCATTCACTCGGTCATAAAATTGGAAAATAAAGCAGACTAATAAAGATGCTGAGGTTTTGGTTGTTGCCAGTCCATATCATACATATCTCATAGATAAACAGGGTGAAGAAATTGGCAGCAACAGTCCAAGTGCTGAGCAACCCCATTCATAGGACCACAGGGAGATGGACAAAGTTTAATGGATTCAGTGGAGGACTAACACAGTGGATGAGGACAATAATTGCTGCAGGGGCGTGCTGATGTTGCCTCCTAGCATTAATGGCAGAGGTTGGAGATTTGCTTCAGGCTAAAATGTGACAGAGAAGACAGGCATGATTGGGTGAAATGGAGTGAGCAACCACTGCAAAGGCTTGCTGTAGCTGATAATTAAGTGCCTGAAAGCAAATGGTATCTTAAGAACTCGCCTAATAAACAAACTACAATCTGTCTGGAAAGATTATCATCATCCTCTCCATAGCCCATTTGTTTTATTTAGATTAATAATTGTTTAGGTTTGAGAAAATTGGAGTTGGACAGCAAATGCAATCAGAGGGTTTGAGGAGGATGTGATCACTGTCAGAAGTAGTCTTTTTCTTATCTTCTGATCTTCTCAGTCTCGCAAAATTAAACATGGTCTGCTTTAGTTTTCATTTTATAGATGGATGAGGAAGGAGGTTGAGTGTTTCAAATGGTAGTAAGTTGGAATCCGTCACCCCACCCAGCGGTTTCACATGGTCTATTTTATACTCAATGATTTTTACTGTAGCAAAAATGCACCGACAAAGCAAAGATCACATCTTATTTATTGAGTGGAAAAAGTGAAACTAATGTTGATGTGGTGAAGCATTTGGAGGAGCAATAATAATGACGTCGGATTAGATAATAATTATTCGTGGGTGGATAAGAAGGAGGATTTATAAAGAAAATAAAAAAAATCGTAATTCTCAAGATGTTTTTTTTCACTTTATTTAATAAACCCTCAAACACCTAAATAATAGATAATTATATAGATAAATCCAACTTCAGCAAAATTATCAAAAATATTTTAAATATTTAAAAATAAAAATTATTAAAAATAATAAAATAAATATTTAAAGCCTTTGAAAAAATTTTAAATATTATTTTTTAGATATCCCACTCAATAACAAATCTAGATATAGGAATGAGCTTCCTTTCAAACCAACTAATTTCTTATCCGAATTATCTGCATCAAATAAGTGGGTTAAATTTCAAATAAGATAAATAGTTTATAAATTTATTTTTAAATGGGCAGAATTTAATACTTGACATATATATATATATATATATATATATATATATATATATATATATATAATTTAAAATTTAACCCCATATATTAATCAAATGTTGTGGACTGTACACGACATACTAATCCAGACATATGAATTCAATTTCTTTTTAAATTAATATTTTCTTAAAGAGAAAGACTACATCTTTTTATCTAAAATTTTATATCTTGAATATTATAATTAAAAGGAAAATTATTAACTTAAATTAATTATAACTCAACCCTAAACTCTTAAAATCTTAAACTCTAAATAGATAATATATCTCGTAAATATCTAAAATTTTTAATCTTAAGTACTATAATCCAAGAAAAAAACCTAAGCTTTAGAATAAAAATTTTATTGGATCAAATTTATTATAACTTAACTCCTAATTTTAAAATCTTAAACTCTAAATACATATAACATACTCTAAAATATAAAAAATAAAAAAAAACTTATTATAATAAATTCTGACGCAATCTAAACACCTAAACTAGTACATGCACAAGCATCTAAATTAATTTTAAGCGTTTCTAGTTAAGTCGGGACGAATCTTTAGGCTCAAGTTTGCAGTATAGTATTTTTGATATATGAGAAATGATATTCTTAAGGAAAATTCTTAAGTAAAATTTTTAAGGATAGATACATAAATGATGGGATCCACAAAAAATAAAATGATGGATCTAATCATTTATTTATCTATCCTTAAAATTTTTTTTTAAGAATTTTTCTTATGAATATCATAGTACTTTGATATATATAACCCTAAAAACCTAAAATTTCCCAATCCTTTGGTTATTTTAACTGAAAGAATGAAATGCTGACTTTTCTTCGTAAAATCTGAAGCTTAAAAAAAAATATAAAATAATAATATTTTTGGTCTCCAAAAATATTAAATGCACGAAGGCAGTTGTACTTTTAATGGGTGCACATGTAATCCTCCTTTGCCGATCAAAAGAGTAGACCGTATGAAAAGAATCATAAGCTTTTATGATGTGATTTGACCCGAAATAATAATTAAAAAAAATATTATTCTCCTGCTGTAGTGGAGAAAAATAAATGATTTGACAAGATAATTTTTTTAAAAAAATATTAAACTCTTTGTATTATCTGTTTGCGCGCGGTACAGCAAGTGTGCCATGCAAAATCTTGCAGCACCCTGTCGCCTTCGCTGAGCACCACGTCCTGCACGTCCTCCTCGCTCTTTCAATTCCACTCCCATTAACAGTTGTACAACGATCCACCTCTCTCTTCCCAGGGTTATCGTGGTGGGGCAGGGCGTGTGAGGCATGATGCATGCAGTGGAGCTGGCGAAAAGTCGAAGGGGAAATTGGAAAAGTCCTGAGCCTCACGAGTTGGTCTCAATTAGTTTTTTCCTTTTATTCTTTCCTCGAATCCCATACAACTCCATTATTTGTTTTGGTGTGGCCGGCCCTCCAAATTGGCACGCATCGTGCTCGATCGTTCAGCTACATATGTAATTTTTTATATAAAAAAGAATCAATTATTTATTAAACTTCAAAGAAGTGTGGTTCCTTAGGAATTGGGTAAGATGGGACAGTTGAGATATTAATAAGACTCAGCGAATTAATCGATAAAATTTCAAAGTTCGAATATATTAATTTAAAATTTTGTTTTTTCTAATATGGAATAATTTGAATACCCAATTTAAATGTTAGATTATATTAATTTAAAATTTTGGTTTATTTAAAATATCAATTCAATCTCAATTTGAAAATTCCAAATTCAATTAAATAAAAATAATTCTTAAAAATATATTATCAGTTGTCGATGCTTTTCATTAAGACATTTGGTGCTTTGTTGGGTTGTGCTACTTTGCATTAGTTTTGGGCGCTTTGTTCGCACCACCACCAGTGGTGGGTCATGCCATTAAAGAAAGCAACAAACTTTGTGAAACCGAAAGTAAAAAAATAATAAATTTAAAAGACAAGTCTAATTGATATTTCCACGTTAGGCCGTACGCAATGCGCTCTACCACCTCACCAAGTCACCAATAATACATCTAATTAACATCATTAATTAATCTTAAGATGAATAGAAAGCGCTCATGATGAAATACGATGATAATTGAATACCCTGCCCCTACCGCTACCGCTACCGCTAATGCTCTGAGTTATCAGGCCCCAGATAGATGAAATAATAATATCGGCTAAATTAGACGACAATAAATCCCTCGAATTAAAATTTAATAAAAAACATAAAGGAGTTCTTTTACCGCTTCGTAATTGATAAAAAAACGAGTAAATTATACTACCGGACGCTGAGCGAGCCACCAAACCGTGACGCCACCAATCGCCGGTCATCAGCACATCAGTACACGGAAGGAATTCTGCTTGGTGGCGCCGCAGAGGGGACACCCGTCGGCCCCGGGCTCGCAGTCCTCGCAAAGACACAGGTGTCGGCAGGGCAGCAGAAGAACGGAGACGTCCCTCGCACCGCACGCCTTGCAGGCTTTCCACTGCCGTGCGTCGGCCACGGAGTTCTCCGCTTCGCAGCAGGACTCCACGTCGTCGGTGTCGGGGACCACGTCGGCGGCGACGTCACCGGCGTCTCCGTAGCTGGCGCCGCCCCGAAGCAAGGCTTGTTCAAGGCTCGATCGAAGGTTGCTCGCGACGGCTTCGTTGTTCTTGGCCATGTTGAACCAGAACCGGTTCTCCTCGCTCATCTGCCGCACCTTCTCCTCCAATTCGGCGTTCCGGCGGGCGGCGCTCTGTAACTCCGCTTCCTTCTCCATCAAACTTTTCGCCGTTTGCTTCGGTAACGAAGAGAGAACGGCTTGGCAATGTCGGGTTCGCATCTCCTTCAACTCACGAAGCATCCTCTCGTGCTGCAATCGAGAAAAATTAATCATCCGACAAGACTAAAAAAACACTGAAAAAAATCCATATAATAAGCTGAGACCAAGCAAGATACCTGGAGGCGGATGAAGGCGTCGATTTCCAAATTCTGCTGGTAGAGAAGAGAAACGAGATTACCGAAAGAAGCCGAGACGGGCTGCAAAGACGAGGCATGCCGGCCGCTGGTCGAAGTCGCACAGGATTCCGGCAATCGACTCTCTGGAAGAAATCCAGGGATTGTTCCAACGAGCTTCACAGGCGCGTTGGCAGTCTGATCGAGAAAGGGGAAAAACGGCGATGTCGCCACACTATTGCAACCATTCAAAGCGACGGATTCCGCCCGCAGGCGCTTCGCTGGAGTGGAGACATTGCAAGTCTGCTCTCTCTTCCGTTCACTAAACATACTTGGATCGGTCCGGATCTGGGACTGCTGCTGCTTTCCTGCACCATCCACAAGCAGAATCTCACGCAATCAATCTCAACGCGAACGATTCAAAAACAGAGGAAGAAGGGCATTCACTCACCGATCCCAAAATTGCTGCAAACTTGCCTGGGGTCTTGCTGCAGCATCAGGGTTTCATCGATTCCCCTATAAAAAAAACAACCACCGCAACGCAATCGATCTTAAAAGAGTCGAATCGAGGGATAGAGTTCCAGATGAGAAGAACGGATCCACTGCGACTAACTCACCGAGCACCGAATTCAGAGGAGAAACCGATGGTTTGCACGGCCATGAGCTGTAGTAGATCCAGATCCAAGACTCCCCACCACGCACGCCGACGATGTCTTCGGTCTCCAATATACAGAGCGCACCAAATGGCGTTTGGCAAGTCTGGGAGTGATCCCTTTTATAACGTTCGAGAGCCCGAAGGAGAGGAAGCCACGTCGGACACGTAAAGCCTGACACCGACACGTCGCCTCTTTCTTTAACTCTCAATTTTTTTTTTTTAAAAAAATTCTATTCCCGGCTCGGTTTTCGCTTCCTTCTTCGAGTTAATAATTCATGCAACGGATTCCGTTCGCGCAATACGATTTATGCGGCCTCTGGCTTGGCCCCACTTGACCATCACCACCGCATGGGATCAACGTGACCCGTACGAACGGCAGCGTCATAATTACTACCACGTGGGACCACGCGACGGTGCACTGCCGGAGCCAGCGACAGCGCTAGCTCGCCACCACTACGGCACCGTGAGTTGCTTTGAACGGCTACTGACAGCCAACTCCTTTCCCTTGAAGTCTCAGTGGGTATCTGCTTTGTCATGTCCGCTACCGCCGCTGTGCTGCTGCTTTAAGGAGGCGTACGGACAACGCATGAGGAGCCTTTTTGTTGTTAATTTAATGACAGCGGTAACTTCGTGATTTATTACGGGTGCCACGGGACGAAAGAAAGACGAGAAAAGAACAACATTTCACGTTTCGATAATCACGAGCAACTTCAAAACTTCAGGCAATTGCGCATGGTCAACTTGACTGCAGAGAAGATAACCAAAAGTCATTAAGGATAGTGGATGCGTCATATTCGGAGTGGAAATGGGGAACGTCTAATTTTCAGGTCAACGTTGACGCCGGGCTCGGAGGATCATCCATAGTGGACTTCGTGGCTAATCTTTCTTTATACATTTAAATAGGTTGTTGTAATATAATAATTATTGTTAGTTTTATAGTTAGCTTTTAATGATATAATTATAATTCGTTTCAAATCGCTCTGTAATTTAAGTGCTAAAAAAAAACTTGAATGTTTTTTTTTTGAATGTGGAATTATTTTGGTGATGAAGTTTAGTAGACGCTCGATCATATGCTTGAGTACTTTGATGGAATTTTAAATTTGAGCTTCGATTATGTCTAGGGACGTCGAATCATGGATGAGGTGTTACTTTGAACCATTATGTGCCCATATTTCTACTGACAAGGGATGACTAGCTTTAATAAGGTCGGGACTATTTGTCATGTTCTCTTCATTTTTTGTAGATGTTATCACTCATGATCCTATCTGAAAATTGAAGAGATGGTACATTGAAAATGGTGACTTAGTTGTTTATTGAGGGAAGATGTTTTACTTTGAGAAGAGGTTTCCTTTTGATCTCGTGCACACAAAAATGAGCAAACAAAATGTCAATGGCCAAAATCAAGAGGGGAGTCCCTGACGAAAGCCCTCCGATGCCCAAGTCAATACAATTCTGAATGGGTGAATGAAGAATCGTAGAGAACGTGCACACGAGAGTGAGCTTTAGATGTTCAGAGAGCATACCTTGCTAACGGAGAGGACTCCCTTTATATACCACCTCTTATAATCTTTGTAATCATGAGGTGACTAAGAATACCAGAGATTGTTGGGTAATGAAAAGTGTACAACCTAGGTAATGTGCAATAATTGTCCGAGGAATATTACATTTACTCATATGTATACCTCTTTTGTCATTTATATCTTATGTTGTTGATGAGGCTATTGAAGAAATATACTGTTATAAGTGACCGGCTAATGAGAGACACAATAATCCTTGCAGAAGGTTTCAACAGAATATTTTCTAACATATGGTTGTTATTCTGATAGGTTATTAGGATTCTCTACTTATATTGTCAGTTGAGTATATCCCGATCGGCTTATAAGGTCAGCCGTCTTTATGCCTATCCTCACATTAAGCTGTTTTGTTATGTATTGAATGTTATTAGAAATCTGTTCAGAGAATAATATGATGCATTGGGCGTACTGGAAATCCATACTGTGTGTAATGAAAATCCGTTTGAGAGTCAATATAAAGTTGAGTGCCTTAAGCTTGACTGACCTTTTATCTAGCCGAGCATGTATAGAGAGATTTATGAGCATTGGGGAGGCCGACCCTTACCATACTTATGGTTGGTCGATTGTTAGGTGGGTTGGACATTCCGGCTGACCGTCTTTAAACCCAATTGGCTATTGAATGACCAGACATATTATCGTTTTAGTTCAAGAGTGAAGCACTAAACCCCTCATGTTTGACTGGCTTAAGCGTCAGTCGACCCTCTTCCGAATGGTTTGTAATCCGGTCGGACTGGACCTAATAGCCTTAGCGCTAGGCGAGTAATGAAGCCAGGCGGGGAATGCTCACTTCCCTTGACTTTGACCTCCACATCACCTTGACCTTGACCGTCATGTCATCTTTTGGGTCCGCTCGTTACAATCCATATCACTAGCCTCCCCTTCAAGTCTAGTCAAAGAAGGTGTAGTAGACTAACTGGACCCAAGTCTAACTCTCGTCTGCTCCTCCCTTTTACTAAGTTCATCCGGAAATTCATATTCTCATTTGCACCTGGGGTACTTATTAATATATTTTTAAAAATTATCTGTCAATGGCTGGCTATTCAGAAGAGAGTACCGAGGACGTACGAAGAGGCATTTTGGAAGTGGAATGATTCAGTTGTCATCTCCATCATAAATGCTCATTTATGGGTGAATGCCACGTAGCTAGACCCGACCTCGGGCCGGGTCTGGCCCGGACCCGGCCCGGGCCCGTAACCGGGTCAACGGGCCGGTTGCCCGTTGATTTGTTGATCAATGGCTATGATTTAGTGTCCGTTACTATCAAAACTCTATAAATAGGGAGTTCATTTCATTATTTTTACACACATCTTCACTACTTTTATTTTTAATTTCATATTCTCTACATGTTTTTGACTCCAAGTCGCCACTTGTAAGCACTTTTGTTTCCAATTTTCAACTACAAGGGAAGGGGGCTGTGGAGGTTCATCATCTCAATCTCAAAGGGGAAAGAAAATAATGAATCAGCACGAGAACATTCAATCCATCGATGATGAAACTGAGTACCTTCTGAACCGATGTAAATACTTCTAAGGTTCGGGAACTTCCTCCTCTAAAATCTTCTATTTTCACTAAACATTTTGAGAATGTCACTCTTCTGTCAAGAGAATTGCGTGCAAAGTATAAACATTGCAATGCTTCCTACAAATTCTAAGTCAGCGGCGGCTATGGGTCGTTGAAACAATACGTAGAAATGAAGCACCCGATGGAATATGGACTTGACTGTTCTCAAATACAATTATCTAGATTTTCTTCAACTAATGATAGTATTGATTCCGATTTATTTTTATATTCTGATAATAAATTAAGAGAATCATTAGCTAAATTTGTTTCGTAGAACATCTTTCTTTTAGTTTTGGATCTAAATGCACATTTGAAGATTTTTGTAAAGAATCTCTTAATCCATGTGCTAAGCGTGTTCCTAGGACTACACTTACTCGTACAATTAAAAATTAGTAAAACAAGGAAAAAGAATTTAATTGATGAATTTAGTAAATTAGATAATAAAGTTTCTTTATGTTCCGATATTTGGAGTGATCATTGGCAAACACATTCGTATATGGGTGTGACTTGCCATTGGATCGATAACTCTTGGAATCTCCAAAAAAGATTATTAGCTTATAGAGTTTTGAATGAATCACATAATGCTCATAATATCGCATAATTATTATGTTTAATTTTAGAAGAATATGGTTTAACTCATAAAATATTTTCAATATCATTAGATAATGCTAGTTCTAATACCGCTTGTATAGATGATCTAAAATTTGTTTGTCAACCTATTATTGGAGGTTTATTTTTTCATATTCGTTGTGTATGCCATGTTTTAAATTTATGTGTTCAAGATGGTTTAAAAATTTTAGAAAGTTATATTAAACCAATTAGAATTGCAATTTCTTATTTATGGTCTCATCCATCTATAATGAAACAATGGGGTAGGTTTTGTAAAATTAATGGAATGAGACCTAAAAAATTTCCACGTGATGTACCAACACGTTGGAATTCAACATACCAATTATTACAAGATTCATTTCAATATAAATAATTATTATGTTCATTTTTGCACAAAACACTAATGCTAATATATATTTATTTTCACAACAATGGAATATTTGTAGTAGTATTTGTGAAATTTTAAAAGTATTTAATGATGCAACCGAACAACTTTCCGGTGTTTATTATCCCACTGCTCAATTAGTTTTAGAAAATTTTTCTAATATAGTATTAGTTTTAAATGAACATATTAATAATGAATCTTTATCTCCTTGCATCTTAGCTATGAAAACTAAATGGGAAAAATATTTTATTTAATTCCTGAAATTTATTTAATTGCATTTGCTTTAAATACTAGATTTAAATTAGAAGTTTTACAAGAAATGTTAACTTTATATTATGATGCTTTAATTTCAATTAAAGATTCTTCTTCCCATTAATATTATATATAATGTTAGAATTTATTTATATGATATTTATAATCAATATTATGCAAAATATGGAACACAAATTAATATTTCTGAAATACAACAAACTACTAGTAGTAATTTAAAACTTACAAAAACACAACTCTTATTAAAAGAACGGACAAAACGTCCACGAGGATCCTCAAGTTCACACAGGAACTTGAGAATTATTTTACGACTTCTTTTGATTTTAATGAAGCAGATAGCGAAAACTTCGATATCTTAAAGTGGTGGTCACAGAAGGCTCAAAGCTTTCCCGTTCTCTCCGTGATCGCAAAAGAAATTTTAGCTTGTCCAGTGTCAACTGTTGCTGTGGAGCAGACGTTCAGTGCCGGCGGCAACATATTAGATGAACGACGATCAACTTTGTCTCCCGACTCATTGGAAGCCCAAGCATTACTGGACGATTGGACCAGAGCGGAGAAAAGAATCCAAGGAATGCAACTTTCGGATGACGAAGTTGAAGATTTTGATAATACGACAGGAACAGGAAATGGAAGTGAATGAAAATGTAAAAGGATAAAAATGTAAAAGAACTACGTGGGCTTTGATTCCCCTAAAGGGATACGTAGGCAACTTAAATAAGTGCAAGCCCTTTTTTTAATAAATTTTAATTTCTAATTTTTAATGTTTAATGTTTAATTTTTAATTTTTAATTTTTATTAACATATTAATCTTGAACCGTGACGAACCGTGACGAACCGTGAACCGAACTGTGAACCGGCGGTTCCGAACCGTCGAACCGTCGGTTCCGAACCGTGGTCAGGTCAACACGTAGCTCCACTCCTCGTTCTTTAAAACGACCTCTAACGCACGCTTCTTCATATGACTCAACGACACCTCTCTCCCTGCAAATCAAAGATCCTCTGTGTGTCTGCTATTTTGATCGAATGACTGTAAGTTGTATTCTATAAAAAAAAAAACCTAAGTGACACCAACTCCTAACACTTTGCTCTTCGTCTTCCCTGTTCTCCTTCTTCGGCGATCTTTCTTTGCAAACTTCTTCTCATTTCCGCCCTAAGTGAGCTAGTAAGTTACTTGTTCTTTGTTTTCTTTACACTTTCTCATGGCTCAAGAGTTCTTCTCTCCTTGGTATACCCTTACTGGCTCAAATTTTAATAAGTCTGATAGGTCCTTCATCCGCTCTAGGTATGAGATCCCAAAAAGCTATCATATTGTTATTCCTTCTATAGACTCTCGTCCTCATCATCCTCCTGCTAACCACATCACTTTCTTTAATGACCAGTTAGCAGCCGATCTACGTTTCCACATCCCTCCATTCATGTCAGAGGTAAGTCAGTATTTCAATATCCTTTTATAACAATTTACCCTGAATGTATTCAGCGCTATGTGTGGCATGTGTTGGATCGAGTCACGCGTGTTGAAAACTTATTTCTTTTTAAAATTTAAAAGATAAGTGTAGGACCTTAGCGATCGGCTAGAGGGCGTGAATAGCCCCACAAAGAAAAATGAATCTTCCTTGAACTTTACAGCTTAATAATAATCAACACTTACATAAAAGAAATAAGAGACTTAAATAAAGAAAGGAAGAGGCACAAATGATTTACTTGGTTACAACTGGAGAGGTTGTTAATCTAAGGAAGTTGAACACTCACTAAACTCTCCTTCAGGCGGAGAAGCCTCTTTACAGTAATTAAAGCACTAGATTACATAACTGAATTGAATAGGAATCAATCACAAATGTTGTTTTGAACCATTGAGACCAGGGCTGTATTTATAGCCCTGGTCGGGGCGCCTAGAAGGGTTCCAGGTGCCTGTAGGGGGATAAAACTTTATCTTCATCACAACAGATCGCGTCAAGTGCGATACAAATGAAATTTATGGTCCGGGCGTTCGGATCTAAGTTAACTTTATGTCAACTATTTTGGTCCGAGGCCTTGCTCTGGCTCCGCTCACTTGGGTCCGGGTCTTCTGCTTAGGCTCCTTTCGCCTGGATGATTTCGACCATCTGGAATAGGGCTCACCCGAACCCAACTTCCAGCCTTCGAACAATCTTCCGCTCTGGCTTCTCGACCCTCAAAAACGCCGCGAGCATCCTTCTCATCCGTCCGCATACTCTTCCTCAGAGTCTCGTCTCTCCGACGCACCGAGCCTGTCGACTCTCTCTCATACCTTCCTTCTCGCTAGCTGTGTCTTTTGCTCGACTTCCTGTGCTCCGAAGTTCTTACACACTTAGACACAGGAGTTAAATACCAACAGGACCTAACCTGACTTGGTTGATCACATCAAAACTACCTTGAATTAAGTTAGGGTAAACAAACATAAAGAAATAATAATAAGGTAATAAATTTGCAACTCAATAATGTGCAAAAAATTAAATTACCCTCCCCTAGACTTAATCTTTCATTCTCCTCCTTTGATCACATTAAATAGGGTACTTTGAATTAACTTTGGAAAATCTAAATTTAAAGACTAAGGGAAAACAAAAAAAAATATGAACGGTTAAGCTTCAAAAACACTGGTTTTATAAACAAAAATATTAAAAACTCCTTTAATTGTTGATAAATTTAACCGGGGTTGAACAAGAAAAAAATTATTTTCACAAAAAGTTAAAGTAAAATTAAAAATTTACACTTTGATAACTAATTCATAGAATAAATTTTTAACAGAAAAAATTTCAAAAAATTGTTTAGACAAAATTTCATAGAAAAATAAGTTTGCTAAAATAATTGTAACAAATATGATTTTTATTAAATAAATTTTAACAATCAGAATTTTTCTAACAGAAATTTTAAAAAATAATTTAAAGTATTAGTTAAGTGCTTCACAATAAGTCAATTAAATATTTATTTCAATAATTGACTTCCAAATTGTGGTGAGACACTAGGTCTTCTTGATTATTGGAACAACAACCACTTTCTAGACAAAGCCTTTTAAAGAAATTAAATATTTAACTTTTTTTCTGAAAACCCTAAGTCTAAAAAAATAGTCAATCTAAATATGATTTTGAAATTCAATATAGGTTCCTTCCTACTGGGTTAATTAAATTTTTTTGAGAAATATATTTTCTAGATAATTTTCTAATTTTCCCCTTGTAATATCTAAATTACCAATTTAATCTTTTATAGTTCTTGAAAGTTGAAGCAGACAAATTTAAACGTGCAGAATTTTTTAAGTTTTCTATTTGATCTTTTAAATTTGCATTCTCAATTTTCAATTTTTCATTTTTAGTTTTAACTTTGTCGAAATATTCTAATCGACAAGAACGAGCTAAGGTTGTTTTTAACTCCTTATTTTCTTTTTCTAACTTACAATAATTTTTTGATAATAGTTTTATAAACTGAAATGACTTGTCAGGAGGAAGAAATTGTACCTGACTTCCCTTGTCGATCCCGCAATCTGAAGTTCCCCTTGAAGTGTTGCTTTCTTCTGATGTTGCTCCTCCTTCATCGATGCTCATTTCGGACAAGCTTGCTTCGTCTTCATCTTCTTGGTGACTTGCCACTAGCGTAAGTCCGGTGAGGACTTCTAACTCTAATTCGGATGACGTTTCATCCCACGTCTCTTTGAGATTTCTATGCTTGTCAGTTTGAGCTGACTTCTTATTCTTTTCCTTGTCCTTGCTTGTGTCCTTATTCTTCAATTTTGAGCAGTTATTTTTCATGTGCCCTTCTTCATTGCAGTGGTAGCACTTTACCTTTCTTTTCTTTCTTCTACGTTGCACTTGATTAAATTTATTAGATTTAAATAATTTTTTAAATCTCCTTACTATTAACGTTGTTTCATCATCGTCAAGTGATGTCTCGGAATTTGTTTCATCCTTCTTAGCTTTTAAGGCAATGTTTTGCCTTGATTCCTTCCTTAGACTTGCACATCTTGACTCATGAATTTCAAAAGTTGAAAAAAGTTTTTCTAAAGTATTTACCTCTAAATCCGTAGAGATGAAATACGCATCTACTAAGGTCGACCATTTCAGAGTCCTAGGAAATGCGTTAAGTGCATACCTAAGCAAATCTTGGTTGGTTACCTTTTCTCCGAGATTCGTGAGTTCGGTGATAAGCTCCTTGATTCTTGAGTGGAGGTGAGTGACGGTTTTGCCTTCTTCTAATTGGAGGTTGTTGATATGGTTCTGGAGTAGGCCCCATCTCGCTAGTTTTGCCTTCAAGGTCCCTTTGTGTAGCTCCAGAAATTTTTCCTAGAGCTCCTTGGCTGACTTGTAGGCTCCGATACGATTGATTTCTTGAGGTGGTAAAACATTAAGCAAATGAAACTCTGCTTTACTGTTTGCCACGAAGTCGACTTGCTCCTTCTTTGCCTACTGATATTCTTCTTTGTCTTTCAGAGCTACAAAATCATATTTCATAATGATTAATAATTCAAAATTTATTTTTAAAAATACCTCTATCTTTTTCTTCCAGCTTGTAAATTTCCCCTCAAACTTCGATGGATTGATGCTCAGTCTGACCATCTCATGTGCTTCGTTCAATGGTTAGTCCTCCTAAAGTGAACCCGCTCTAATACCACTTGTAGGACTCTTGGCGGCTGACTAGAGGAGGATAAATAGCCTTGCAAAAAAAAAAAAAACCTTCCTCAAACTTTACAGCATAATTAAAACTAACACTTGTATAAAAGAAATAAGAGACTTAAATAAAGGAAGAGGTACAAATGATTTACTTGCTTACAACCGAAAAGGTTATTAATCCAAGGAAGTTGAACACTCACTAAACTCTCCTTCAAGCGGAGAAGCCTCTTTACAGTAATTAAAGCACTAGATTATAGAACTGAACTGAATAGGAATCAATCACAAGTGTTGTTTTGAACCATTGGGATTATGGTTGTATTTATATCCCTGGTTGGGGCGCTTAGAAGGGTTCCAAGTGCCTCTAGGGGGATAAAACTTTATCCCCATCGCAACAGATCGCGTCAAACATGATCTGGATGAAATTCATGGTCCGGGCGCCCGAACCTAAGTTAACTTTATGTTAACTATTTTGGTCTGGGTTCTTGCTCTGGCTCCACTCGCTTGGGTCCAGGTCTTCCGCTCTGGCTTCTTTCGCTTGGGTGATCTCGACCATCCAGAATAGGGCTCACCCGTACCCAACTTTCGGCCTTCGAGCAATCTTCTGCTCTGGCTTCTCATCCCTCGGAAATGCCACACGCCTCTTTCTCATCCGCCTGCATACTCTTCAGCAGTGCCTCATCCCTTGGACGCGTAGACCCCATCGGCTCTTTCCTGTGTCGCCCTTTTCGCTAGTTGCGTCTGTCACTCAACTTCCTGTGCTCCTAAGTTCCTACACACTTAGCATAGAGGTTAAAAATCAATAGGACATAACCTGACTTGGTTAATTACATCAAAACTATCTTGGGGGTACTAACAATAAGTACGTAGTAGAAAATTAAGAAGAAAAAGAACATAAAAAAACACGGTCAGTTTTACTTGGTTCGGAGCTTTCAACAACTCCTACTCCAAGACTTAGGTCTAGTGGACCTATCGATGGGTAATCCACTAAAATGTCTCTTCCGGTATCTCTGGAAGAGGGAATCGAGTACAAAGAAAGTTAGAATAAGTGTAACATCCTGCACTTATTATTTTGCAATAATTAATTACAAAAATCTTTTGTTACCGACACGTATAAATCGAAGTGAGAGTGCTCGAGCGTCAGTGTCGATGTGCTGGCCACAATTGGAAGTCCTCGGAGTAGTAGTTGGGTGAAGCACCTTCATAGTAGAGTCGCAGCAGGATGCTGGAGCAGTCGGAACCTCAATAGACACGTAGTAGCTCGTATAGTAGTTGTTAAATGAAGCTTGGTCGATACTGTCTTAAATAGGGCATGAAAGGCACCTTCCATAGGTGTTGAAGGTGCCTCCAATGAGAGAAATTTTATTCTGACTTTGCTGTGCCTTATCTACACTGAGATCCAAATTTTATCGCTTGGAAGGTGCCTTCAGGTATTGTTCATCCGAAGGCTTTTTGATCCTTTTACCCTACAAGTTGTGTTAGTTCAAAACTAAAACATCTAACCTGCAAAATAAAGTTAGCACAGTGAAAATAAGTAGTAATTAGCTCCTGTCCTCCTAGGACCAGGAACTAGTTAAGGTCTCAGATTAGGGATCTAAAATGGACCTAAGCTGGATTGACGCCTATTGTCCCTCAACCAGGACGCATCCTTACAAAGTCACTCTCCTCTAGTAACTTACCTTTACTTACCATCTTCTAGCCGGTTGACTAGTCTTCTGACCCACCAGGTGTTCATGCTAGTTGTTCGATCCACATACCCAATTGGAGTTCTGCCGATTGTTCGGTCCCTCGGACCCAACCAGACTTTCTACTAGATATCCGATCGGCCTGTTGACCTATCTGGACTTCACACTAGCTATCCGATCCCGTGGACCTTGTTGGATTTCAGCTTGGTGTCCGGTCCTTTAGATTGTCAATTCCTGCACACTTGGTAACGCAATTAGATCACAAAATACCTAACTTAACTCACTTATCATTCATCAAAATCTAAGTTAGACCGTTAGTATAAACTGCACCAACAATCTCCCTCTTTTTGATTCAATGACAACCTAGGTTAAGTTAGGAAAAATATACAATAAATACACACAAAATTATTCTAAGAGAAGCAACACAAAAAAAAAAAAGATAGTTAGTTTCGTTCTCTTTATCATTTTTGGAGTTAAGTTATTCTAATTTTCGTTTGTTTTCTAACTTAACCCCTAACCCTCCCCCTTTACATTCATCAAAAAACAAAAATGAGCAGATAACAAAAAAAAAAGTGTGATAAGTAAAGTAATCAGTGAGATTAATAAAATTTTTCAACAAAAAAAACTTTCAGAATTATTGGGGAAAGGAGTTAAAAGAGTTTTATAAACCTTAAAAAAACTTTCATCAAAACACTTGTATTTTTTATAAAAAAATATTAGAAGTTTGTGTAAGGAAAGTTTAGAATTTTTATATTAGGTTTTGAAAGATAACTTTTACAAAACTAACTGTAAATTTTAAAGTTCAAATAGTTTTAAAGAAACTTTCAAGATAATTTTTAAAAATAGCATAATAGTGGTTTTGAAAAGTACTTCTGTATTAAAAAATAATTTTGAAATAAATTTTGAATAAACAATTTCAAAGTATCTTAAACAAGAATTTGAAAACATTTCATAATTTCTTCAAGATATCTTAAGATAAGTTGTATTATATTTCTCAACCTACTTACAAAATGTAGTCAACATGATCTAGAAACGTAATTTTTCAAAAAGAATATTGGAAAAGTTTGAGTGTGTTTTAAAAAATATTTTTCAAAGTATATTTAAAGTAGTTTTCAAAGACACTTTGTATTTTAAAATTATTTTGAAAATTGGTTTTAATATCCTCCCCTTAAATCTGATATTAAAAATAATCTAAATACCTAGAAAGTGTCCTTCCATGTCTAACCAGTAGTTACTAACTATAAGAAGATAGCAGTGTTCACTTAGTCAAATTAAGTATATGTGCCCAGTTAGTATTTAACTAAGATGGATTACTTAACCTGATCACTGTAATTTGGTATTTCTCACCCAGACTTGTGTTGATGCACAGATATAAGCATCTTATGTCTAGGCAATGTGCCTATGCATCTCACACTATTCTAGATTTGGAATACACAATCAAGGGAATCCTAGTGTGTTTGTGAGATGCTCAAATTCTAGTTCTATAGGAATATGCGTCCTATAGATTTGATCTAGTTTAAAGCTAAAATCAATTTTAAAATTCTAAGGAAATGAGAAATTTTAGAAAGTAAGAAATTTTTCCTAGAATTTGCAAATTGTTTGGAAAATGTTTGGAAAGTAGCAAGCCTAGTCTATGAAGCACATTCCTAATTTGAACAAGCAACAAAGGTAAAGAGTGGAAAATAGTATATGCCCAAACAGTCACAAAATCTAAAACATGCACTATATAATGAATAAGATTAAAGTTGATCATCAGCTGGAGGTGGTGGGGGCTGCTCAGGTTCTTGCACAGTCCGTAGGATCAGTTGAAAGCCAATGGTCATCTCCTCTAGGAGAGCAGAGAAGCCGGTGCTCATCTCTCCCCAAATGGTGCTAAATCCATCCGAGGCTGACAGCCAAGGCTGTGCGGAGGACTCCTCAAGTTGAGCCAGTCGGTCCTCGACAAATAGCGAGGTCGAGGGTTGGGTAGGAGTCATAGGGTGTTCGTAAAGCTCCTCAATCATAAAGGCTGACAACTCCTCTCCCTCATCTAGAATGATAGGTGGGAAATTGTCCTCGGCCTCGCCTGGTATTTCTGGCTATGGTCCTGCTCTCCAAACTAGTCCCCCCTGAGCAGTAATGTCTATATGCACTAATGCAAACTGACGCTGACCAATCTCATCATATGTGCTAAGGGGAGTGGTTGTACCCTGTGTCATATCTACCCCTATGGGTGAGAACATGTATGCTAGAATGTGACAATATGACATGTGAACCTGTAACCTAATGATGGGACACTACAAGAAATTTTAGATTTAACCACACCTAATAGACAACAGTTTTTCGAGAAACTGTTGTCTTTTTGCCATTTAACAACGGTTTTATTGAAAATCGTTGTTGTTCATCATAATTTTTTTAAATGACAACGGTTTTTAAAAAACTGTTGTCTAATGTATGTCAAAGACAACGATTTTTAAAAAACTGTTGTCTAATGTATGTCAAAGACAACGGTTTTAAAAAACTGTTGTCTTTTAGCGTTGTTTACATGATAATATACAACAGTTTTATTAAACTGTTGTCTATTGAATGTTGTTGAATCCCAAAAAATAATAGTTTTTTTTAACTTCACGAAAAAAAACTCACGAACAAAAACCTAAAACCCATTTCTCCGAGACTCTTCCACGAACAAAAACCTAGCTCCGACTCCTCCTTCGCGACTCCTCTATGAAAGACGCTCCTTGTTGCTCTCGCTGCTTTGCTCGTAAAGTGTCGGTGCATTGATAAGAAATTTGAGATATCTACAAGAAAATTGAGATTTTACAACACTTAAAAGACAACACTTTTTTTAAAAAGCGTTGACTTTATTTGTTTAACAACACTTTTAGTGAAAAGCGTTATCTATCTCTTTATTTTCTAACTAATAGACAACGTTTTCTTAAAAATCATTGTCTATTATTGATTTTTGTGGGTCAAAGACAACGTTTTTTGAAAAACGTTGTCTATTATCAATTTTTTAGTGTCTATGACAATGATTTTTAAAAAATATTGTCTATTGTCAAGTTATCATCTCAATCTGGGATGTTATGAACCGTTGGATCAAGTAAGAAGTAATAAAACCCTTGGTTTCACTCGGCACCTAAGTATAATCTGGACCGTTGATCCATATCTAAAATAATCTGGACCTTTACTTCATCAAGAATGAGATCAAGCCACCCATCCTTCTCATGATTAAATTTGACCCCACATCTCCTCTCCTCACAGATGGATGGCCCAGATGAAAGAGAAAACCTTCCTTTATTTTCTCTCACGCGGAAGCACAATAGTTGGCTCGGGCTTTACTCATCCTCGCGTTTTCCTTTCTCCCCCGATGCCCCTTTCTCTCTTCCGTGATTTCTCCAACGGCGACGAACGACGACGAGTGTCGGCGGCTGCGAGCGATGGTAAAGACATCTTCCGTGGCTACCGTGTTGCTCTCGCCAACGTGAGTTGCAAGGGCTAGGGTTCCACAGCAAGCGGCGACAGGGCAAGCTTTGATCTTCATCCCATCGAAGTTGGATCTTTGGTGTGTTCTTCACCTCCAGGCGTTTCTCAGACTTCTCTGTCTTTCTAGGGTTCAGACGGGCAAAGGAAGAAGAAGGCGGCGGGGGCACATTCGGAACCGTCCAAGCTCGTCATCAAAGGGGTCATCGCCAGGGGCACATTCGAAACCATCCATCGCAACGTCTACGACGGCATGGACGTCGCCGGTGAGCCGTAACCTAACATTTCTGACAAACAATTAGGGCTTTACCTTCACGATGCCATCTTGACTGCTTGAAATCTCCCCTTTTTGTTTTCTAAAGATTGTTTCATTAATTCAATTTCTTTAGAATGCTTGCTTCCCTTTTTCTCTGCACTAAAGAGTAGAATCATCATGATCAGTGTTCAATCTGACTTTGAACTCTCATCATCTATCATCGTATCTTTTCCTAGTTAATCTATTCTTCTACAAAAGTAGTTATTACTTTCAAATGGATCATCACTAAATCTACCGTTGTTCATTAAAAAAAAAAATTCATTGGTTTATTACATTTTGCATTAATGATACCATGAGATTGTTATGTGTCTCTACTTTCACTATGGTTTGGTATGCTCAAGTTGGTTACATATATAAAAAGTTGTTGATTGTGGTAATCAGAAAGCTCCAAGGGACTTCATTGGAGGTTGGTGTTTTTCCCGTGACATTTGTTGGATCAGTTGTTTTCTCACTTGTACTTTCATGTGAACCTGGCTAAAATAATGAGGTGTTGGTCTTGTGATATCTTTTGAAGGAAGAACAAAATGCAGTAATGAAACCGGAATGAGTTATAATTGGGCAATTGCGATGAGTTATAATTTTTTTTGTGGGGTTTGGAATATTCTTTATTTGCCTTTTTCTTTTCATATCTGCTTTACACTTTAACCATGATGTTTCTTATTACACACTTTCTTAGCGCACACAACACGATCACATATCTACTCCTGTTCCTCATCCATCATTGAAATTCCTTGATCGAGTACCAAAGCAGCATGTCATTTGCCTTTCATTTTCTGCTAATGTAATTTAGGCTAGGCTAGCTTTCCTTTATATAGGTTTTAGTTGATACAATTTCTTTAGTTTAATTCCATGTAATGCTTGTTAGTTTAGTGATTTATGTTCCAATGATGTTTGTTCTTTATTTGAATGCAATTAGTTTAGGTTTTGTTACAAGCTCTAGTTTTTGTTTCACTAGATGTTTACTTGATATGTTTTTACTTTCCATGCTCTAGGTTAGATTGGATCAAAAATCCAGACTACGAACAAGTGAGTTTCCTACTTTCCCTTGCAAATTGTTGACATGCATATATAGTTTGTCATTGGATGATTATCTCATCTGTAATAATTCTTTTAAGAATTCAGTCTGCTCAAATGTTTGTTATCTTGAATCTGTTAGTTCTTTTATTTTTCTAGAAGTTGTGTAAGCATACTGAATTGGTTTATATTTTGAATCTTATTTTTTCTCCTATTTCATATTTCATGCCTATTATCGGATACTTGAATTATCCGAATAGGTGTCTATTTCTAATTTGTAATATATATCTTTATTTGAATAGGTGTCCTCAAGAGTATTGGGAAGAATGCCGACAAGCTAAAAAAATGGAGAGACTTTAACAAATTAAGGAGCACTAGGAGCTGCAATCCCTCCTCTTCACCGACATCTAAGTAGAAAATCTCATGTTATATTGTTCTACCTTTGTTTTAATAGTGTTATCTTTTTGTTGGTTACTTATGAAATTTTGTTGGTTGCTTATGAAATTTCTTCAGAATGTTATAGATATTATTTTTGAATGTTATAAAATTGTATATTAAATTTTATTTTGAAATTTAGTATTTTGAATGATTTATAATATTAGAAAATTGTGTATTAATTTTTTTTTTATTTTTTATCTAAAAAAGACAACGGTTTTTCACCGTTGTCGTAGATAGTTTAAAACTGTTGTTAAAGACCCTGTTATTAAAGGTAGACGCTCAAAGACAACGGTGAAAAACTGTTGTCGTTGAATGAAAAGACAACGGTTTTTCACCGTTGTAAAACTGTTATCTTTGCCTCCAAAGACAACGGTTAAAAACTGTTGTCTTTGGGCACCCCTTTTAACAACACGACCTTTAACAACAGTTCGAAAGAGGCTACGATAACGGTGAAAAACCGTTGTTGTTAGGCTTTTTTCTTCTAGTCCGGACTAGATGCATGTATGACATTATGAAATATGTGTAATGTAATGTCGATGTCAAGGCACTGGAATAGTGCATACAGGAAGAATGAATGAGATGGTCGCATCATCACAACATCATGAGATGTGATCAGCAGAATGTAGGTGGTCAGAACTCGATATAAAATATAGTCCTATACCCTGGGTGAGAGGACCTAACTGACTGTAGGTAATCTCTCCTCCCCAAAGAAATACATATAGATAGTGTCTAACGTAATATGGGAGTAGGGTTCACCAAATGGTAGATCCCTACTAGGGTAACATATAAATGGACAGGCTGACCTCCTGAGTCCTAGGTTGCCATACAACAGAGTGGGGGAAAACTGAAATCCTTCCCACCAACTCTAGTGGAATAGATCAGGTCATCAATCTTAACAAGATTATTATAAAACTGTACACATAAGTCTAGATTTACTGCATGACTATAGTAAACTAGCCAATCCAACTAGTAGTAATCTATAATCTCTACAATAGGAGTGCAATACTTTGTAAAGAAAGTCCTACTTAGATATCTAGATTTCAATACAACATATGTATGCTTCAGAAAAAATAATCTAAGCTGCTTAGAGGGAAACCCAATATCAGTAGATGGGATATTACTAGGTCTAGGGGTAACATGTCGTCATTTCCTAACAGTAGATGGAAGGCGCCTTGTTGTGTCTGAATTCGCGAACAAAGCATCGCTCTGTTCATTGGAAAAGATCTAGTCGAAGACACCTTCAATCTTGATGGAAGGCGCCTTCGATGTGCTGTGGAAGGTGGCTTCAATTGACCGGAGGCACTTTCGGTCAATTAGGGAGGTATTTTTCCTGCCTTTCCGAGGGCGCCTCCGATGGTCTCGGAGGCGCCTTTCGTTAGTGCCATTTTTTTCAAGTATTAAATTTTAAGTTTTTAAGTTTAATTTTAGGTTTTTAATTTTTAATTTTAATTTTAATTTTTTTTATTTTTAATTTATTTAATTAATTTAAATTTAGTTAACTTAGTTTATTTTAATTTAGTTTATTTTTAATTTAATTTAGTTTATTTTAATTTATTTAATTTATTTAATTTATTTAGTTTATTTTTAATTTATTTAATTTAACTTAGTTTATTTTAATTTATTTAGTTTATTTGATTTAATTTTTGATCCTTAGTCATCTCACCTGATCTATGTTTTCAATTAGGATATCCTATAATTTAGTGAGATGAGTTTAGATGAAATTTTTAGGGTTGGGTTTAACTTTGTGTTAGATTCAAGTTTAGCTTTAGGTTCAGCAAATAGACATTCTTTGAATAAACTTCTAGGTTATGGTGAGTCACTTGGACATCATTAGAGTAACCATGCCTTCAAGGTTTTCCAAATAGTCTTATCCATTGAATTTAGTATAAAACTTTAGTCTAACTAGTTAGGATTCGTAAGGGGTAGCTTCGGTTAATTCTATTAAGTCAAATGCACCAGGTCAAAGCCATATCTTCTTAGACATGCATAGATAGAGTTTCCATAACCTACTATCATCCAAAACTTCATCAGTACCATTGATCGAGTTAAACTTTTGTCCCTTGTTGACTAATCCTAATTGTCCAGCTGGGTAAACTATTATTTTGGAGATGTCAGCTAATTTGGAGCTTCCTCCTAAATTATTTGGCTAGGTTTAAGTTTTGAGTCTGTGTCGATTACTTTTATAATTATAGTAGACTTGGTGATAATTTGAGCTAGTTTTGTAGTTATTTGATTTAAGTTTATTTGAATTTGCATTGTTTGATTTTATTTTATTTTTTAGTTTGGAATTTAGTTTTGAAGGTTTATTTTGATTTGGTTTTAAATGATGAATGCCATTTTTAGGCACATAAAAATAATTTAGTCCTACTTATGTGGTTAAACACGCTATCGGAACCTAGACTTTAGTTAGTTTCTTATTTTGACTTGTTAGTGATATAAATATTTTGTTAGTCAAGCAGGATTTGTATCCAAGTCCAGATTTATTGTATACAACTCTTTGTAATCTAAACATCATGTCAAGGTATTTAGATCTAGTTATAAATTTCTCTAGTAGTTCTTTTAGTTCAACTACATCGCCTTTCAATATGAAATTATCCTTTTCAAGTTTTGCAACTTGAATTGGGTTTCAGCTTGACTTGGCTCAGTTGTTGAATTTGAATTTAGTTGATTATTAAATATTTTATTTTCTTTGATTAGTTAGTTTATTTTATTTTCAGAATTAATTAATCTTTTATTTAAACATGCTATTATTTTAAAGAACTTTTTGTTTAAAGTAAATTATACCTCATCAGAACCTTCAAAAACCAATGCAGACTCGTGGCTCGATTCAGGTTTGAACCCGTCTTCTTGGTCACTTTCAAATTTTGGTCCGTAATCCATCATCATGAGGTAGTTGGTATGCTTTGGTTCATCACCATTTGATTCCTCTACAGATGATTCATCCCAAGCCACCTTGAGGCCTTTCTTCTTCTTGAGATTTGGGTAGTCAATCTTGTAGTGCCCCTTCTTGTTGCATCCAAACTATGTGATGTTTGACTTGTTGTTGGAGTTAGAGGTGGAGTTGATCTTCTGCAGGTCCTTTTTGGTGAAATTTTATTTTCTCCCGATGAACATCTTCCTTACCAGGTTCACGGTAGACTTAACTTCAGGTTCTAGTTTGGTTCTAGACTTTTCTTTTAATGTTCTTGCAATAAAGGCAACACCTTGCTCGGGTTTGGCATTAGTCTATTTGTGTAGCTCCAATTCATAAAAAAAGTTCATCTAACTTTAACTTGGATAAGTTCCTTGAAATCTTATAGGCATCCACGATGGATGCCCAAGATCACGATTCTCCATCCAGTGGTCAATCGTGTGAAGTCCGTTGAAGATGTTCTTTATCCTCGCATGTAGCTAATTTGCAGTCTCACCTTCCTGCATTTTATATTAAATAATTTATTTAAATATAGATCTCTTTTCGTTACCTTTGCGTCGTTGGTTCCCTCGTGTAGTTCTATGAGTTTGTCCCATAGCACCTTGGCATTTTCGTTTGGGCCGACGCGACTCAGCTCTTCCTTTGTTAACCCATACTGGATTGTGTTGAGGGGCTTGAAATTAATCTGGGTCTTCTTCTTCATTTCCGGATTCCAATTTTCCGAGTCCATTGGAATTCCGGCGTTGTCAATTAACGTCTTATACCCTTTGGTGACGCTGAACCATTAGTCGAAGTTAGTTTTTAGGTATAGCTCCATTCGCTTCTTTCAGTATGGGAAATCATCCCCGTTGAAGAGTGGGAGATGAACGGTCCTGTACCCTTCATTTTGGGTCATTTAGAACTATAGATAGAAAACTGAGGAAAGGTATCAAGACTTGGTCTTGGATTAGCAGAGTTTGAGAAGAAGAATAAAAAGCTTCGAGGAACTCGAGTGGTGTTGCACTAATTTCAAGTTAAAAATTGAACAAAAAAACATTATTTGAAAGGCTAAGTTCTACCAATTCAAATTGTAATGCCCGCCCCTCTACTACTACTACTCTAAAGAAGGGACGGGGTTACTTACTTAAAACATACATACATGTATACATATGCATATGAAATCATGGCAGCGGAAGTGGGGGTTAAAATTTAATCTAATCATATGCATATGGACTAAACATGACATGTGAACCATATAGTCATATAACATAGAACCATGCTTAACATGCTAATCTTTCAATCATAACATGTGAATGCACTAGTATTCATGCATATAACTTGATTTATCAGGAACTACTTAAAACATGATTCATGATATCATAAGCATCCCAACATGCAACAAGGAGGACATAAGTGCATAACTATCCATACTAGTTCAAGTTATTTTCAAAAGCATAAAGTCAAAACATGGTTCTCATGCACAACTTAGTTATATATAAGTTCTGAAATATAAATGGATCTATTCCACCATGCCACTTCCACACACATTCTTGCCCTTCCTGCTGCTCCTCTTAATTTAGTCATTCCTTTCCTTTTTCTGCAGTACAAGGAAACATAAAACTATAAGCACATAGGCTTAGTAAGTCCCTTTCCTACTCACAAAACCATGAATCATGCATAACCATAAAGTAGTAACATGTTCATTTGGCAAATCATAACATAACATGTGAAAACATAAGCATAAAGTCATATTATATCATATGAGATCATAGACATAAAATCATATCATAGCATGTGAGAGCATAAACATAAAATCATATCATATCATATGAGAGCATAACATAAAATCATATCATATCATGTGAGAGCATAATCATAAAATCATATCATATCATGTGAGAGAATAATCATAAAATCATATCATATCATGTGAGAGCATAATCATAAAATCGTAACATGATCATATAAGCATCATAGACATATTTTCAAGAGCATCTTACATAAGCATAAAGGAGAACCATATAACATGAACATGTAGATTCAAGATGTACTTTTGAAAACATGTATCATGAAATGAACATATGCAAGATGTCCTTTTGAAAACATATATCTTATACATACTTAAACATAATCTCAACATGATGGCCCGGCTTGTACCACATATATACATGAATGCGCGCATCCTAAGTAGATCCAAGGTTGCTAATCTTGAACCTACTAGGAACTAGATCCGTTTCATAGACCATCGACCTAGGGGCAACTTAGGAGCCCATCCCTTTTACTAGGCCCGTTTCATAGACCATCGACCTAGGGGCGCTTATGGAGCCCACCCTTGGTACAAGCCATACAAAAGTAAAATAGCATATCATGTTTCTTATCATATCATACATATCATGTTCTTGTCATATCATGACATATCATGTTCTTGTCATATCATGAAGAGTGCTCTTTATCCCAACTTAAGGGAAGCATCTCTTAGGCTTTTCATCTTACATAAGCCTTTCATAAACATATCATGTTCTTGTCATATCATGTAACATAGCATGTTCTTGTCATATCATGAAACATAGCATGTTTTTAGCATATCATGATAGCATAAAGTGCACATAACCTAAAACATACCATAAGGAATCATAAGTGCACATAACATAAAGCATTTCATAAGGAATCATAACATGATGGCATGTGTGTACATAACATAAAGCATATCATAACATAAAAGTTCATACCATATCATATAGAATCATTATCATGCATGGTTAGGGTTTTGAACTTCCTACAAACCCTAAAACCTAACTTGGCCGAACCATCAAAATCATGATACCTAGGTTTTCAAGCAACATAAAACATGGAAATCAAATACCTAAGTTTTCACAATACTTAACATATCATGTAAGACCTTTAGAAACCCTAGGTAGCTTTTAACCTAATCTCCTTTTTTTTTTCTTCTTCTTGGCCGAACCCTAGTAGCATGGTTCTCAATCTTTTCTTCAACATGAAGCATGAAAAATCTTAAACTAACATCATATAGTGGGTGACATATAATTAGGATTCATAAACAAGCATAATTAGGTTCTTAAACTTCCTCTAATTCCTTTATTCCCTCTTGGCCGAAACCTTAAGAGCTTGGTTCTAGATCTTTAAGCAACATGGAGCATGAAAATTTTAATCTAACATCATGTAGTGAGTTACAAACCATAAGAAATCATGTACAAGCATAGTTTACATCTTAACTTTCTCTAAACCTCTTTATCTTTTCATGGCCGAACCCTAAAGAGCAAAGTTCCAAGATCTAAGCAACATCAAACATGAAGAACCTTAACCTAACATCATGTAGTGAGTTACAAACCATAAGAAATCATGTACAAGCATAGTTTACATCTTAACCTTCTCTAAACCTCTTTATCTTTTCATGGCCGAAACTTAAAAGAGTGTGCTTCTAAGTTTTTTTTTTAAACACATGTAACAATAAAACTTTAACAATCATAGATAACCAAAAACTAATGGATTGCATGTTTCTAAATTTACTTATCATGGTCGAACCCTACAAGGTAACTTCCTAGGTTTTTCAAATCATTTTTAAGCATAGAAAACATGGGAGCTACTTGTTCTGCAGGTGAGGGGGATACTTACATCCTCTCGCTTGATTTACTAGGAGAAGTTACCTTGCTTGTGAAGCTTTTCTAGAGAGAAAATCCCTTTGGTTGGTTTCGGCAATGGTGAGGAGAGGGACTTGATTTCGGTGGAGAGGAGGAGGAGGAAGAGGGAAGAAAAAAAATGAAGTTCTCTTTCCCTTTTTCCTATTTATTCTCCATGAAGGAAGAAGGCAAAAACCAACTTCTCATTGAAAGAAGAAGAAGGAAACTTAAAATTTTCCTTCTTAGTGAAGAGAGCCTTCACTTTCCTTACCTTTAACTATCTTGTCCCTTTCCTTCCTAACAACACACCCCTACTGGGGCTACTGGTTATGACATTCATGCATCTAACAAGAGGTCCAAGGTTCAAACCTTGGTCATGCCTCTTTTTGGTTCTATTTTTCTTTTATTTTTGGAAAATATTCATATAAGGCTTATTCTAATCATGAAACAATTCACATAAAATGACTAGGGATCCTATGGGTGTTACACAAATTGAGTACAAAAAACTAAAATTTGAAAAGAAAATAAAACAATTCCCCCTGGCTTGATTGGTGGTTGCACCAATTCAGAGCAGAACTTGCTCTGATACCACTTGTTAGATCGAGTCGCACGTGAGAGGGGGGGGTTAATCACGTGATTTTGAAAACTTGTTTCTTGTTGAAATTTAAAAGATACATAGCGGAAAATTAAGAAGAAAAAGAACACAAGAAAATACAGTCAGTTTTACTTGGTTCGGAGTCTTCGGCGACTCCTACTCCAAGACCCAGGTCCTGTGGACCTATCAATAGGTAATCCACTAAAATATCTCTTCCAGTACCTTCAGAAGAGGGAATCAAATACAAAGAAAGTTAGAACAATCGCAACACCCCTATACTTGTTCTTTTGCAATAATTAATAACAAAAAACTTTTGTTACCGACATGTATCAATCGAAGTGAAAGAGCAAAAGTGTCGGTGTCGATGTGCTGGCCGTGATCAAAAGTCCTTGGAGCAATAGTCGGGTGCAGCACCTTCGCAGCAGAGTCGTAGCAAGATGCCGGAACAGTCGGAACCTCAAATAGACGCGTAGTAACTCGTATAGTAGTTGTTGAATAAAACTTGGTCGAGACTGCCTTAAATAGGGCATGGAAGGTGCCTTCTGTGAAGACCTGATTTTGGACATGGTGATGGACACTAGTGATGGACACTAGTGAACATACCTTTAAAGGTTAAATTAGGCTCAACTCCTCGAAATCTTAATACCATAAAATTGAACCCAAGTTTATGATTACTTTGTGTCATGTGTAGGTTTGGATCTTAGGGATTTCGAATGTTGGGTCTAGTTGCTCATATGTTTCTTCTATGATCTTCATCATGAGAATTTAATGAGTCACATATTAATTTTATGTGTTTTAAATTTTTATTCTACTTATATCTATGTTTTTCTTGCTTTCTAACAAGATGACATAGTGAGTCATATGTTAAAATTTTATACCTATGTTTCTTTTGATTTTATCATGATAACATAATAAGTCATGTGTTAATCCTTTTATGTAACTTGGACTTATTCTAGTTATGCTAATGTTTCATGTACTAAGTTGTAATGGTATGGTGGCCTTTCACCTAGCCTTTTTAATATGGATTTATTTGACACAAAGAAGAGAGAATTCGAATAGCCATAATCATGATGATTAATGGAAAATTCGAAGTGTCATCATAATGATAATTAATGAAGAATTTGAAGAGTCATCATAATGAAGGTTAAAAAAGAAGAATTTATAGAGCCTATAACTCTTCATCTTCTTAATTAATGAAAATCATAAATGATAAATTAATTGAAACCTTAACTCTTCGCATTCCTTGGAGGCTATAAGTAGCCATCCTTGGCAAGATGCAAGAGGGGAATTCCTTCTCTCGATTTCTCCCTCGTCAACTTCTTCTTTGTTGACCTTCCGCCATAAGAGATCGGTAGTGCTTCCATGTCTTTGTCGATCCAAGAGGCTAGCACCTAATGGATCGTATCGAGTTCGTGATCTAGTGTGCATGGATACCGCTAGAGGAGTCACATGTGGAGCTCTTATCTGTCTATCTGTCTGTGATATCATTTACACCTATCGAGAACTCGAGTTGAAGCCAAGTTCTGATTAACAAGCACAAGTTCAAGTTTCGTAAAGTTTCTATCCAAAATCGAAGAAGTTTCAGGCCATGTAAGTGGGCTTTTCATTTCGAGTATAGTTGTAGAATATGTTTACATTTCATCATTTTACATTGCAAATTCATTTCTTTTTATTCCAAGATGCACTGTTATGACTCAAGTTAGATATGGTAAAGGGAATTTCCGAAAGTATGATAAGATATGACAAGTTATGGCCCTAATGCGATGGGTAATAATAACCGATATATGGCCTCACCCCTTAGAGGAATTACATATAGGGGACTGATCAGTAAAAGGAATTTTTTGAAAACATGATAAGATATGACAAGTTATGGCCCTAATGCGGTGGGTAATAATAACCGATATATGACCTCACCCCTTAGAGGAATTACATATAGAGGACTGATCAGTAAGACCATGGAAAACAAGATGATTAACAGTGCTATATTTTTGATTAAGTTCTATGTTTTTGATTAAGTTCTATGTTTTTGATTAAGTTATGTTTTTGTCATGAATTCTGAATGTCTTAATAAAAGTATATATTTCCGATTAAGTTATGTTTATGTCATGTTTCATGAAATATGTTTTCATCATAAATTCTGAATATTTTGCTATATTTTGTATTCTGTCGTCCTATGTTCGATCGATCCCACTTACTGAGTGTTTTTCCAAGCACTCACCCCCCTTACTCCCATCCCAGATAAAGACGAGGAACAAGTTCATAAGGAGGAGCAAGAGATGTTTTGGAGCTGGTAATGAAGCCATGTCCAAATGATTCATCCTTTTAGTTCATGTTATCAAGCACAAGTTCAAGTTTCGTAAAGTTTCTGTCCAAAACCGAAGAAGTTTCAGGCCATGTAAGTGGGCTTTTCATTTCGAGTATAGCTATAGAATATATTCACATTTCATCATTTTATATTACAAATTCATTTCTTTTTATTCCAAGATGCACTGTTATGACTTAAGTTAGATATGGTAAAGGGAATTTTCGAAAGTATAATAAGATATGACAAGTTATGACCCTAATGCGGTGGGTAGTAATAACCGATATATGGCCCTGATGCGGTGGGTAATAATAATCGATATATGGCCTCACCCCTTAGAGGAATTACATATAGGGGACTGATCAGTAAAAGGAAATTTTTGAAAATATGATAAGATATGACAAGTTATGACCCTAATGCAGTGGATAATAATAATCGATATATGGCCTCACCCCTTAGAGGAATTACATATAGGGGGCTGATCAGTAAGATCATGGAAAACAAGATGATTAACAATGCTATATTTTTGATTAAGTTATATGTTTTTGATTAAGTGCTATGTTTTTGATTAAGTTATGTTTTTGTCATGAATTCTGAATGTCTTGCTAAAAGTATATATTTTTGATTAAGTTATGTTTATGTCATGTTTCATGAAATATGTTTTCATCATAAATTCTTAATATTTTGCTATATTTTGTATTCTGTCATCCTATGTTCGATTGATCCCACTTACTGAGTGTTTTTCCAAGCACTCACCCCCCTTACTCCCATCCCCAGATAAAGACGAGGAATAAGTTCATAAGGAGGAGCAAGAGATGTTTTGGAGCTGGTAATGAAGCCATATCCAAATGATTCATCCTTTTAGTTCATGTTATCTTTATTTGTACGCTTTCACTTTTGGATTGTAAAGACAATATTTTCATTATAGTATTACTGGTTTGGTATGCACTTTATGAGGCTTGTTATTTTCGAGTATTTATATTCGTGAGCAACGCCAGTGTCACGCGCCTAGGTCACGGGGCGTGACATTGAAGTGGTATCATAGCCAGGTTTCTAATCTGGTTGGGACGTTTTGTACGCAAATTTGACGAAGTTGGATTTTCAATAAACGACTAGTGCCCCTCTGAAATGGCTAACTAGCAAAAGTCACAATCCCATCATCGTGACACATGCCATTTTTCTACCGAATTCCATCATTTAGACCTCTGAAATCATGTTTTTACCATTTCAGGAAGGTTTCTGGTTGCCTATACCTTCTCGTAGGAAAGTCAAAAATCTGATTATGCCATTACTTAAGTAGTTATCTTTAAACTATCATGAACCATCGCTCATCCAATTTTAGGAAATGGTCGATAGACTTGTCTGCAATAACTGTAACCCCAACTACGCCAACCCCAACAACAATGAAGATGCAAACCCTCCCTTAGGAGTTAGCCTTAGCCGAGAAAATTTAATGGCCATTACTACCATCGTAACAGTCACCCTCCAAGGCTTAGCAACCCCAAGTGAACAAAAGTTAAAATGGCCTAACCTATCAAGTGGTCCGTCCAAAGGACCCTCTTTCACTTTGCCCTCCCAAAGCATTAAGTCATGTCCTACTTGTAACTTCAGACATCTTAGAGAATGTCGTAGGATCTCCGGTGCATGCTTCAACAGTGGGAAGATGGGGCACCAAATTATGAATTATCCTTAACCCAAGAAACAAGGGGCGACATCAAATTCTGTTGCAGTCTTGAATAAACCAAAGGAGAATAAGCCCAATGCTCGGGTGTTCTCTATGACTTAGGAAGAGGCGGAAGACGCAAGTGATATGGTGGTAGGTACCATTCTATTGTTTAACTGTGGTACCACTTATTCTTTTATATCTAAAAGATTCACTATGAAGTTAGGACTCAAAGCTAAAATACTTAGTGAACCATATAGAGTAGCTATGCCCACTCATAAGGCCATCAAAACTCATAAGTTGCTTCGAAGCTGTCAGGTCAGTATTGGTAGATTTCCACAGGAAGAATGTCAAACTTTGGACTTCAAGCCAAGAAAAAATCATCTACCATGGCAAGGCCAAGGAAAAGAGATTACTCCTGTCCGCATCTCAGACTTGGAAAGCCATGAGGAGCAGTGATGGAATCTATCTAGCTATGATAAGTGAGGTGGAAGAGAAGACCGAGACCAGGCTAGAAGAAATTTCATTCGTTCAAGACTTCTCAGATGTATTTCCTGAGGAACTACCTGGCACAATTCTAGACCATGAAGTAGACTTGGGAATTAATTTGGCACTAGGTGCGGTGCTAATATCAAAGGCACCCTACCGAATGGCCCTAGCAGAACTCAAAGAACTAAAAGAATAACTTCAAGAGTTGTTAAACAAAAAGCAAATCAGACCAAGCGCATCTTCGTGAGGAGCCCTAATTTTATTTGTGAAGAAGAAAGATGGGAGTATGAGATTGTGTATCGATTACCGAGAATTGAACAAAATCACAATCAAGAATAGGTACCCCCTTCCAAGGATAGACGACCTCTTCGACTAACTTAAAGGAGCTACAGTGTTCTCCAAACTCGATTTAAGGTCAGGCTATCACCAGCTGAAGGTTAAAGCCAAAGATATATCAAAGACAACTTTTAGAACCAGGAATGGACACTACGAGTTCATGGGAATATCATTCGGCTTAACCAATGTCATGACAACATTCATGGATCTCATGAATAGAGTGTTTGGACCATATCTTGATAAATTTGTGGTGGTGTTTATCGACAACATCCTTGCATATTCACATAGTGAAGAAGACCACAAAGAGCACCTTCCCTCTGAATCTTTGAGAGATAAACTATATGCCAAATTCAAGAAGTGAATTTTGGTTAAAAGCATCACCTTCTTGGTGTTGGTGCAACCTTTCAAGAGTGACTGACGGACTTGAGAACTCGGACTTGACTCGAGTTGTTTTGATGTTTGACGTGTTTGATGTTTGAAAAGTTGTATATTGATACAAGGATACAAGCTTGGGAGATTGTGGTGCAACCGTGGTCAAGGTTGACCCGAGTGACGACTCTCGAAAAGTCCAGCGGGGAGCGGCGCACAAATACAAGCGAGGCTTGGCGATGGGGAAAAGTCCAAGCGGGGAGTTTGGCCGGTGAAAAAGGTCAAAGGGAACTTGTCAAGCATGGAAGCTTGGCATGGGAAGAGTGGAGGGCTGGGCTGCCTCGCTTGAGTGTATACTAAAGCCTAGCTTTTGGTATAAACATTTATCTAGAAATAAGAATCACATATGTCTATATTTATGATAAATGTGGTTGTTCAATTAATTATTATATTCAGATGGTGTGTGGTGTCACAAGAGGATCATGTTATCGGTGCCTTATAAATTATAAACGAACTCACCACAATGGAAAGGAAACCATTGGAAGGTCGTAGTAATTAGGTATTAGTTTATCTTAACTATATAATTACACTAGTACACTTAGAGTGTATTGAGTAGGACCATTTGAGGTCGTTCTTTATCTTGGCTTTAAAGAAAAAAAACCTCTTATTATGGAGTGTGCTCTTAATCCTAATATAATAACAAGCACATATATTTGATATTTATTTCTTTAATTTATCAATGGGTGAGATTTAGTTCGATAAATCAATAAGGGAAATGATATAAATATAGTGTTGTTGATTATAGAAGGAGCGTGTCCTAGAGATACTAGGTTGATAATGTCCTCAAGAGGAGCTCATAAAGATTGTCATGTTAAGGTGGACTTAGTCCGACATGATAATAAGGTTGAGTGGTACTACTCTTGGACTTAGATATTAATTAAATGAGTTGTCAAACTCACTTAATTAGTGGACATTCGATATCTTAAACACGGGGAGACTAACACGCTCATAATAAGAAGGAGCCCAAAATGTAATTTGGGATTGGTGCGGTAGTTCAATAATATTTCTCTAGTGGAATGAATTATTGATAAAATTAAGTGTGGCGAACACGGGATGCTAATTTTTATCGGGAGAGAAAACCAATTCCTCTCGGTCCCTATAGCCTCTTATTTAATAATACTATATACCCATACCCACCTTCATACCCATGTTAGTAGGGCCGCCAAGCTAGCTTGAGGATCAAGCTAGGCCACGTCAAACCATCATGTTCATGGCTAACCCAAGCTTGAAGTGGCAGCCTATTTAATTTAAAAAAGAATTTTAATTTTAAAATTTTCTTATGTGAAAGATATAATTTATTGAAGAGATTAAAATTAAAATATCTCTTTTATAAATCTCTACAAAGATTAAAGAAATCTCTTTCCTTATTTGTAGATTAGAAAGGATATTTTATTTCTCTTCTTTATAAATTATTCACATGTTGAAAAATTAAAATTATAGAAATTTCTTTTATAAACCAATCATAAAAGGATAAAATTATTGGAGAAATTTTTATAAAATTTCTGGAGACAAATTAGGAAGTTTTAATTAATTAAAACTCTCCTTGTTTTATTTTTAATTTAAAGTGGGTTTAAAAAGAAGAAAAATTGTTTTAATTAAAATAATTTTTCTTTACATGTCAAAAAATTAAGGAAATTTTGTAATTAAATTTCCTAATTTGCCTAGGCAGGAATATAAAAGAAGAGGTGAGGGTGCCTTAGGAACAACCTCTATTATTTTCCTCCTTTTCCTTGGTGTGGTGTGGCCTTCTTCTCTCTCTCTTCTCCTCTTGTTAAACCTATCTTCTTGGTGGAGCTTTTGTTTGTGGCGATCGAAGAAGAAGAAGAAAGAAAGAAAGCTTGTATCCTGGAGTTTGGTTGTTGTTTTGTTCTTTCGTGAAGCTTCTTGATTGGCGAACCTAGCTAGGAGAAGAAGAAGGTGCTTGGTGGTTTCTCATCTCGGAAGATCGTTGCCCACACGTCCGAGGGTTAGAAGAGGAACTACAGAAGATCAAGAGGTCTTTCAAAGGTATAACTAGTAATTTTCTTTCCGCATCATGCTAGTTATTTATGGAAATAATACCAAATACAAGAGGCTTACGATTCTAGTATTTCGAATATGTTTGTGTTCTTTTATTTTATTTTTCCTTGTGATTTGATTGTTCTTTTCCGTTAACCTAAAGTTATTTTAGGAAATTAAATATTAGATTTCTATAAAAAGGTTTTGTCTAGTCGGTGGTGGTTGCTCCCATATCCAAGAAGGCCATGTGCCTCGCGACTATATCAAATATGTAAAAATATTAATAACTTAAGGGAGATCGAACGTGTTAAGTTCCGCAGGAGATCCAAGTCAAAACCTAAAAGAACAAATAGATAATTTTTGGATCAAACGTGTTAAGTTCCGAGGCGATCCAAAATTTAATTTAAAGAACACATGGTAGCTAGGAAAAGGTTCAGACCTTTGTACAAACAAAATTTTTGTGCAGTGGAACCTCTAGGCTTTCGAGTAGCAACCAACAATTGGTATCGAGCTAGGGTTTTGCCTGCGGTATTAGTATTAGTTTATTATGCACATGTATTTAGAGGGATAATAGTAGGATGTGTTAACTTTGTGGACGCGAGGATCCAACTATTATGGCTTATAGTTATTATGTGTGTGATTGAACCCTTGGACAAGGGCATTTATCGTGTGCATGATTGTATTAAAAATGAGCAGGAGTGGCGTTTAGTTTTATTAGGATTTTATTTTGATCTAGATACATGTACATTCCTTTTATGGAATATAGGATCAAAATGTAAATTCTATTTATGTCATGATCGAATCTTGCAGCGTGGAACCTTAAGGACCGAGGCGGAGGCGCGGGACTAGGAGAGCAAGATGGATGCGACTTGGCGGTGGCCAAAATGGCAAAGCGAATTGGGATGACACCAGGATAACTAGAGATAAAAGCCATAATAGTTGAAAATTAGATTTTCTATTTATTGCTTTTATATGCATGTTAATATACATGACTAGTAGGCTAGCATAGTTAAAATTCTCGTTTATAAATAACTAAGTGGGAGAGGGATTTTAAATAAATCCATGGTCTCCATTCTGGTTTGTAAGTGATGAGTCAAAGCTGGCAGTGCCTTCCTCCATAACGGATGAGCTTGTTTGTGGATCACTAGAGCAACTTCCATTTTGGATGACTATAGGAAGTTAATTAAGAGCGTGTGATCTTCCCAACGGGCATAATCTTATTAATGGACTTAGTGTCAAGTAATGGTATACACTTAGACACATCTAATAGTATCCTCCCCATCACTGCTATTATTTGTGTGACCAAATGAAACCAACTATTAATTTGTCATAAACTAGGTTGACAAGATAATTAAAGGGTTAAAACCCCTCTTACAAATGATTGATTTTGTCGTCCACTAACTACAAAATTAAGTGTTTGAGATAATTTTATTTGTCATAAAGATACGATTGACAAGATAGTTAATGGGTAAAACCCTCCTTTACAAATGTTGAATTTGTATACGTCCACACTAACGTGGCATGCAAAATTCAAAATTCACGGTGTTTGAGGTGTTGGTAAATTTAAATAATATTGTTTGAGGAATCAATGTTATTTTAAATTCAAAGTTTTTGACCAAATATTTGATCAAAGACAGATCAACTATTAATTTTATTTGTCATAAAGTAAAGTTGACGAGATAATAAAATTAATAAGAATAAAATCTCCTCTTCGATTTTGTATACAATTTATGGAGTATTTTGGATCTTGACCAAATGTTTTTTGATTCTTAGGATGTTTGTCAATCCTTAGTAGTCATATTATAGAAAAGGACTTAGTAGTCCCAATTGTAATGATTGGAAATGGACATTAAGGTAGGTAGACGTCCGTCTGAAGGTATTTAATTCATTAGTTGAAATGCAAGATGCCATTCATTAATTCAACTGGTTCAGAGACCGAAAACTAAATGAAAATCATTCACACATGGCACTTGCAAAAGTGGTACTCTGGTCAGATGGGAGATGTTTATCCTTTGATAAGAATAAAATATGGATTTTAAGTAATTGTCTTTACGTACCAAGTTTAGAAAGAACCGATTTCGTTTCTAAACTATTATAGATATTATGTCTATTTTGATAACAAAGTTATCAAGAAAAATAGGAAAGTTATCTATTACGGTATGATGGTTGACAATTTATAATCCAATAAACTCCACGATGCAACAAATGGAAATTATTACATCTTCTAATTTTAAGAGAAAGCAACCTTGAAATGAACCAATTATATCTTTGGCATCTAAAGCTAGGTTATACTTGAGTAGGATTCATTGTAGCTGATGAACTTTTGGGTTCATTGGTGGTGGAAATCTTTCCAACCTACGAGTCTTACTTGGAAGGAAAATAACCAAGAAGCTTTTAGTCCAAGGGGTATGGAGTCAAAGATATGTTGAAAGCGGTTCATTCGATGTGTGATCCTATGACTATCCGGACAAGAGGTAGTATTGAATATTTTGTCTATTTAATAGACAACCATTCAAGATACAAATAAATTTACTTAATGTACCACAAACTAAGTACTTTGATTAGTTCAAAGAGTACAAGGTTGATGCGGAGAAATGTTAAAGTAAAAAGTCACTATGGAATATCGTAGTGGCAAGTACCTCTTGAGAGATTTTACTTATCAAAGTTGGATTTCAATCCCAACTAATTCATCTGTACACCTAAACATAATGGTGTAGTAGAAAGAAGGTAAAGGACTCTTATGGAATAATTAGATAGATGATGAGTTATTACCAAATTTGTTTAAGGATAAACTCTGAAGTAAAGGACATAGTACCTTCAGTTAGAACTCTCTACCTAAGTTGGCCATATCTGAATTCGTAACATATCGCATCGATTCTTGTGGTATCAAATATATAAAGAGAGAATGAGTAAGATGGAGTTTGTTCACTATGAGTTTGAGTTAGAAAAGGATAGTTTTTAGTCTTAACGGTCATCAGGAAGGTAAATGGTGGCTCAATGACATTTTAGTAAAAGATATAAAGGTAGTATGGTACCAAGCTGTGATACCACAAGATCTGCTGTGAGATACCCATGATACACACGTACACAATTGCTCTTGTCAAGTTAAATTCAGGTTCATGTCTTAAGGAATAATCTCCTGACATAATTGATGAAACACACCATGCACCTGGCGGTACCAACTGTACAAGATTGATCGATCTGATGAAGAACCACAAGTAAACCAGTGGCCTTTGGGTGCCTTTAAAAGGTCTATAATAGGAAAAGAGGGTAAAGGTAGACAGGAAGGTGGGTGAAACCTAGGAAAAGAGGATAAAAGCTATAATAGGAAAGAGGATAAAATGAGCACAGGCGATATCAAATATTTTTTGGCAGTGATTTTCATGTCTGAAGAATCCATATAAAGCAACTAAGGGTTGAAGGGCTCAGCTAATCGATCAGTGTGATGACTTCAGCTTCAGTCTATGGGTTGAGGCAAAGAACAAATCTTTTGCAGACTTAACCGATTTAGGATAAGTCTGTGAGGTGTGATGGGCGGATAGTATTACTATCAGACGTACGAATTTCAAAAATCCGAGTGTCGTTCCCTTGCGAGAATTTATCTTATAAAGACTTGGGAAATCAAAGTAATATATATTCGCTTGAGATCAAAGTAATAAGGATCGAAAAAGAGAATATTTTACTTATCGAAGCTTACATCCGAATAAAAATCGAATCCGCTCGCTAAAAACTTATGGAGTAGACATATAGACATGATACATTAGGGAGATATTGGTTCTAATGAATACGTTTGCCTACATGCTTTGTTCAGGTGGATAAAGGAAGGGTGGGCATATAGGTGGGCTGTATAAAACCTTAGATGCACTAGAGATTGTAATGCTATGCTAGACTGTCCTCAGGTCCAATAACGGTCCTTGACTGATGGACTGACTTCGATCAAGTTTACTTTAGACCCTGGTTTTGTGTTTACTATAGAGGTAATAGTCATAACTATGGAAGAGTGATAAGCATATTAGTGATAAGCATAGGTGTTTTTTGGACTCCACCATAGAAGCTGAATGACTCAATAACCCCAAGATAGACTTAGATATGATTTGTCAATTATTGTAATACAGATTGGTGATTATAATAATATTTCGGTTTGATAACAAACTCCAAAGATTAAATTACAATTGTTGTAATAATATTGGTCTGAGTTTAAACAGACTAGGAGTTACGAGAAAGTACAGAAAGATCGTGTATAAGCGAGGAGAGTTATTCACGCCTTTCACGTTGACATCTGATTCACTTCCTCTTAAGGTAAGGTTCGGAAGCTTTGGATATCGTGCGATATGGCGTGGATATAGAATCGATGTATGCAAGTTAGATATATGAGTCGTCTGTGTATACTAAAACCTAGCTTTTGGTAAATTTACCTTTTCCTTGATGAAATGAGTTGGTCATGTCTAAATTGTAGTAACATGTGTAGTCACCATTGAGGTATCAGATTTTAGATGGTTTTGGGATCATCGTCGGTCGGTTATCACCACGACCTAACTGGAAAGGAACAAACCCTTTTTTATCATCTCATTTAGGTTAGTCTCTTATAAATAAGCAGATCATTATTTGCTAAAATCGAATGTTCGATGATGATTAAATGTTAGATTATAGAATAAGGGCGTTCCTAGGATATTGATAAGTAGATGTCCTCATGATATAGCCCAAAGTTGAAGTTGTTGAGAGGTTAGAAGGATATTTAAGTGGTAGACTCTTGGAGAAATGTCCTATATAAACCCCGGCAGGATGGAACATGTCCAACATGATAGGTTGATTTAGATAATTATGATAACTCACTTAATTAGTGACATGGACATCACTCATCTTAAACAGAGAATTCGATATCATAACTAACCGCTGAAGGAGCCCAAAATGAGACTAACAATAGTATGATTGTGCGATGGTGCGGTTCTCTGGAATGAATTTTATGATAGTGGTTATAAAGCTAAGGCGAATCAGGCTAATTGTAAAACTCCTCTCTAATATAGAGTACACTACTTAGTGGTAGTGGTGAATTATGATTTTAAGATCTTATGTGATATATATACCATTGAAAGATTAAAAATTAAATTTAAATTAAATAAATCAATTTATTTTAATTTTTTAGTTTCTAGTTTAAGTCGAGAGGATTCAAATTTGGTTCAATTCAAGCTTGATTTGAGCTTGAGTGTCAAATTAAATTTATTTTAGTTTTAATTAATTAAAACTCTCCATGTTTATAGCTTGGAAAAAGAATTAAGGAAATTTTGTAATTAAATTTAAATTGCTACTAGGCCAAGGCCGTAAGAAAAGGCGAGGGTGCCTGAGGGGAACACCTCCTTTTTTCTTTTTCTTTTCTCGGTGGTGGCTCAGGCCCTTCCCTCTCTCCTCTCTCTTGTTGGAAACCCTATCTTCTTGTGGAGCTTTTGTTGTTCAGTGGTCGATCAGAAGAAAGAAGAAGAAGAGAGGAGAAGAAAATATCTAGCATCCCTTCGAGTTTGGTTGTGGTTTCTTGTTCTTTCGCCTTGAATGCTTCTTCGTTGGATCGGAACCTAGCTAGAGAAGAAGAAGAAGGTTTGTTTCTTCTTCGAAGATCAAGATCGCTCGCGCTCCACTACAACGTCCAGGTTAGAAGAAGGAATGAATCGGAAGATCAGAGGTCTTTCTAAAAGGTATAACTAGTAATTTTTCTTCCGCGCATCATGCTAGTTATTTATGGAATAATACCAAATACAAGAGGCTTTCGTATTTTGAATTTGTTTTCGATATTGTGTTCTTTTATTTTATTTTGTGATTTGATTGTTCTTTTCTGTTAACCAGTTATTTTTGGAAATTAAATATTAGCTTTCCTATGTAAAAAGGTTTTTGTTTGGTGGTTGCCCATATCCAGAGGCCGCCGGCCGCCTTCGCCGTCATGGAGAACCACCATTGTAAAATGAAATTAATATTTTGGATTAATAACTTAAGGTGACTGGGGTCGAACGTTCCGCAGGAGATCCCAGTCAAAACCTAAAAGAACAAAAAGATTAAACTTTGGATCAAACGTGTTAAATTCCGTAGAAAATTTAATTTAAAAACACATGGTAGCTAGAAAAGGTTCAGACCTTTGTACAATGGAACCTCTAGGCCTATATTTCGAGTAGCAACCAACAATCAAGTAGCATGATCGGTATCGCTAGGGTTTTTGCTGCCGTAGTATGCACATGTAGTAAGTAATATTGATGATGAGATATGCATTAATATAATTATATAGCTTATATTAGTTATGTGTGTTGTTGACCTTGACATATCGAGCATTTCTCAGTGCGCAATGCATAGTTAGATAATACATCTCGGTCGTCATATATAGTTTTATTAAGTAGTTTATGATCTAGATATACGACATTCCTTTTTGGATATATAGGATAAATTTTATTTATCGTAGCAGAAGCGAATAAAGCGGGAACTTTAGGGTGCCCTTGGTAATCTAGGAGCAAGACGCTAACTTACCCGTGGCTGCGCGGCGACTTGGGATGACACACACTGGACGAAAAGATAAAAGAAGCCGTTTTGAAGAATTAGATTTTTCTATTTATTGCATTTATATTGTGCTGTGTGTGCATGTCAGTATACATGACTAGTAGGCTAGCATAGTTAAAATTCCTCGTTTATAAATAACTAAGTGGGGGAGGTTTAATAAATCCATGGTCTCCATTACCTGGTTTGTAAGTGATGAACAAACTTGTGTGTTGGCAGTTCCTAAAAACTTTTTAATATAGCGGATGAGCTTGTGGATCACTGAGCATGACAGTGTCCATTTTGGATGACTATGGGAAGTTAATTAAGAGCGTGCGATCGGAAGGGGCGTAATCTTATTAATGGACTTAGTGTCGAGTAATGGTATACACTTAGACACATCTAATAGTATCCTCCCCCATCGGAGTCACTGCTATTGCTATTATTTGTGTGACCGAAGATAAACCAACTATTTATTTGTGTGACCAAAGGAAAACTAACTATTAATTGTCATAAAGTTAGGTTGACAAGATAATTAATAGGTAAGACCCTCCTCTTACAAATGTCTGAATTTGTATACGTCCACACTAACGTCGCATACAAAATTCACGGTGTTTGAGGTGTTGGTGAATTTAAATGATATTGTTTCGAGGAATCAATATTATTTTAAATGAGTTTTGACCAAATATTTGATCAGATCAACTATTAATTTTTATTTTATGTAACGAGATATAAATTAATGAATAAAATTCCTTCTTAGATTTTATTCAGTCCACACTACAGCATTTATGGAGATTTTAAGTTGAATCTTCGGACCAACTGTTTTGTAGGATGTCTTAGGATGTTTAGATCCCTGTCATATATAGAAAAGGACTACTTAGTCCCAATTGTAATGATTGGAAATAGGACTTGGACATTAAGATAGTCTGTCCTTTTACTAAGAACAATTTTGGTGTATTTAATTCATTAGTTGAAACATGTCTAGTGGTGTATCTTATACCTACCTGTGACACGTGTGTGAATCAAGATGCTAATCATATCGCTCGCTGCATTCATTAGAGGTCAGAAAGAACGACAACTAAATGAAAAGGTAAATTCACCGTCGATCATCACCACTTCTTATCGTGGAAAAAGTTAGCATTCTCGCCGGTGGGAGATGTTTATCTTTTGATAAGAATAAAATATGGATTTTAAGTAATTGTTCTCTCGTGAGTTTAGAAAGACACTAGTTTTCATTTTTCTAAACTATTAGATGATTATGTCTTTATAATACAAGTTGTTATCCAGAAAATAGGAAAGATATCTATTCTGTTATGATGGTTGACAATTTATAATCCGATAACTCCCCCGATGCAACAAATGGAAATTAGAAACACATCTTCTAACTCAACCTTTGGAATTGAACCAATTATATCTTTGGCATCTAAAGCTAGGTTATACTTGAGTAGAATTCATTTAGCTGATGAACTTTGGGTTCATTGGTAGTGGAAATCTTTCCAACCTCGAGTCTTACTTGGAAGGAAAATAACCAAGAGCTTTTTAAGTCCAGAGGGTAATGTGGAGTCAAGATATGTTGAAGTTCATTTATGGTGATCCTATGACTATCGAACAGACAGAGGTAGTATTGAATATTTTGTCTATTTAATAGACAACCATTCAAGATACAAATAAATTTATTAATGTACACAAACTAAGTACTTGATTAGTTCAAAGAAATGTACTAAGGTGATCTGGAAGAGATGTTAAGTAAAAGTCATGGAATATCAGTGATGTGCAATACCTCTTAGAGGATTTTAGATCACTTATCAAAAGTTGAGGGATTCGATCCCAACTATCAGAACCACCTAGTAATGGGTGTAGTAGAAGAGTAAGGACTTATGGAATAAGTAGATGATGATGATGATATCGGATATTCAGTGAACATTAAAGGATAAACTCCAAGTGAACTCTAAAACTCTTGACGATTCTGTACCTTCGAGAGCAATATCTACAAATATCATGAAGGAATTCAGAAATTGATAGCAATTGATTAAGTCGATGAGTTGGATCGATTCGCAATCCATCCGGCTGTTATGTAAACAAAAGTTTATCTGTAGAAAACAGGTCATTGTTCAGAAGTGATTCATTGTTAGCATGTTGGTGATTTTTAGAAAAGGACTATATGGTGATTAACTATATAATGGAACCTCGTGCGCTCATAAATAAATTTAAGTAAATCTTAGAAATAATGAAGGACTAAATATGTTACCTACCTAGGTACCTTGCACCAGATATAGCAAGAATACCCTACAACCGCCACGTATCCATATGATAACACATTAAAGAAAGTGTGTAGGCACCTAAATTTCAAATCCTCGAACACGATCCGTATGATTCAAGAATAAAGATGTTGCAGGGGAAGATATTATAATAATAATACTGAACATAACCAAATGGTAAAAGCCTTTGGGTATAGGTCTAATAGAGGACCAGGAAGGTGAGCGGGATAAATACAGGAGCAAGGTCATGAAAGATTCTTGGTTTATCTTTTGGTAAGGATGTCAAGACAACATGGAAGTCTTGAAAAGCATCCGTAAAGCATCCACGAGGCTAGGCGAGTGGGTGGGTAACTTACAGGTCAAGGTGAACATCCGTTTATCAGTAATTGGACCTTTGGATTAACTTAACCTTGGATAAGTCTTGTGTATCTGTGTGATGGAGCGTTAGTTCTTGTACTATATTAGATAACATTTTGGTAGTTGGAAACAATATCAAAATGTTGTCAGAAGTAGGGGTATGGTTGTCCAAACAATTCGATATAAAGGACTTGGAGAATGTATATATTCTGGATCAAATAATAAGGGATCAAGAAAAATATTTTTATTCAGCTTAGCGTACATCGGAAATCCTTGTCTTGCTCGTTTAAAGCGTGCAGAAACTCCGAAGGGTTTCTTACCTTTCGTGATGGAGTAACTTTATCTAAAGATATGTCTCAGAGATGACATCAAAGGAGATAAAGGAGGAGAATAATAAAAGGCTTTATACTTTGGCTTAACGTCGGAAGCCTAATAGATACTATATATAAAGAATGTGTGCAAGGGCATGCAGCAAGAAGCGGTTGGCGAATATATCAGTAACTAACCCAGAGCAAGTCGGAAAAGCATATATTAAAGTACCTTAGATGCACTAGATGCTAACATGGCGCTTAATTTGGCCTAGTGGGTTATGGCTGTGACTTCAATAGGGATAATAGTCAACCTCTAAGTGTGTGCTTTTACTTTGGGAGTAAAGTCATAACTATGGAAGTGATAAGCATAGGTGTTTTTCCGGACTCGACCACCGTGAAGTTTGGTATATGGAAGCCTGGGAGCCTCTCAGGGGTAGACATAAAGAGATGAATGATTTCTAATAACCTCAAGATAGACTTAGATATGATTCTTGTCCAAAGATTGTTACAATTTATTGTAATAATAAAGATCACTGTGACTCAAGAAACCATAAGAGTCAGTAAAAACACACAGTGGCAAGGTACCACCAGAAATACCACAAGGTATGATATCGATAAACGAAAGGAAATCGATGAAGTTAGTTGTGTTGTTGCTAGAATGCATGATGACCTATAGATCTTTTCACTAAGGTCCTTAGGCAAGGCAGGAGCTTTGATGGACTTGTTGAAGGTTGAATCGGTCGATCGTGATGGCAGGTAGAACACCTAGTATAAGTGAGATTGGAAGATATGCTAAAACCACCTAGCTTTTTGGTATAAACATTTATCTAGAAATAAGAATCACATTGGTCAAAATATCTACATTTATAAATGTAGTTTTTATATTGTAGATAATGGTGTGTGGTGTCACGGAGGAGGAGGATCGTCGTCGGTACCTTACTAAATTAAAGCGGACGGTGAACTCCGACCATAATGGAAAGGAACAAACCATGAGAAGGTCGTAGTGTAATTATAGTTTATCTTGACTAATAATTTACACTAGTACACTAAGATGTATTGATAGGATTCATTTGGATCTTTTTCTAATCACGGCTTTATAAAAAGAAAAAGCCTCTCTTATTATGGAAGTGTGTGTACTTAATCCTAATATAATAACAAAGCACATATTTGATATTTATTTCTTTAATTTATCAATGGGTGAGATTTAGTTCGATAAATCAATAATGATAAGTTGGGGAAATGATGTCACGCTTAAATTAATGTGTTGATTATAGAAAACTGCGTATCGTGTAGAGATAGGTTGATAACTGGTTCAAGAGGCTCATAGGCTCAGCTCATAGCGATAGACTTAGTTAGTGATAATATGCGGTGGACTGTGTTAGTTATCCTAATATCTAAGTGTTGAGATTCTAAACACGGGGAGATCTTAATGCACAAACCATATTAAAGCCCAAAACCTGTAATTTGGGATTGGACATTGATAGTTCTAAGTGAATATTATGATAAAATTGAGATAAAATTAATGGATAAAATTACACGGTGCAATAATGTTGTAGGCGAAGCTTAATTTTATATATTATTAATTATGCCTCTTGAAGTTCAATGGCCAATCCTCTTCATTATAGTCAGGGCTATGCCCAGGATGATATTGTTATGAAACATACGATAATAAATGGTCATGGGGCCGCCCTGGCGCTGCCATGAAATTAATTTATTCAAATTATATGTGAATAATTAGAGATTTGAAGAGATTAAAATTAAAATATCTCTTTCTTTCTCTCTCTAAGATTAAAGAATTAAATCTCTTCCTTATCCTATGTTGTTGTAGAATTAGAATTGGATATTTCTCTTTTATAAATTATTCACATGAAAAATTAAAATTATAGAAATTTCTTTTATAAACCAATCATAAAAGGGATAAAATTATTGGAGAAATTTTTATAAAATTCTCTGAGACAAATTAGGAAGTTTTAATTAATTCAAACTCTCCTTGTTTATAGCTTTAAAGTGGTCGACCAGTAATTTGAAAAGAGAAAAATTGTTTTAATTAATAATTTTTCTTTACTTTTGTAATTAAATTTCCCACTTATTGTCACCAAGAATATAGAGAAGGGGTTCAAGAGCACGCCAACTATCTATTATTTCTCCTCCCTCTTTCCTTGGCTGCTGTGGTGGTTGTCTCCCTTTCTCTCTTCCTTCTTGTGGCCGAAACTATCTTCTTGGTGGAGCTTTCTTGTTTTGGCTGAACAAATGAAAACAGAAAGAAGGAAGGAAGAGAAAGCTATCCCTTGGGTTTGAGTTGGTGGTTTGGTGTTTTTAGTGAAGCTTTCGTGTGATTGGCCTAGAACCTAGGGCTGGGAGAGGAAGAAGGGTGCTGCTTGGTTTTCTCTTCTCTCAAGATGTCACATCCAGAGGTTAGAAGAGGAAACGTAGAAGATCAGAATTTCTAAAGGTATAACTAGTAATTTTTCTCTTTCCTCATATTAGTTATTTATGGAAATAATACCAAATACAAGATGCATACGATTCTAGTGGTATTGTTTTTTATTTTATTTTATTTTTCCTTGTGATTTGATTGTTCTCTTAGGTTAACCCTAAAGTTATTTTAGGAAATTAAATATTAGATTTCTCATAAAGGTTTTGTCTAGTGGTAGTTGGCCCCGTATCCAAGAAGGCCCCGTATGCCGCCCATCAAGTCGAGCCAATTATTTATATGTGATTTCAAATAGTAACAATGGGTGATTTAGTGATAAGTTGCAGCGTCCAAGTCAAAACCTAAAAACAGAGACAAATAGTTTTGGATCACGTGTGTAAGTAAGCGATCCAAATTTAATTTAAAACACACATAGCTAGAAAAAGGTTCACCTTTGCAACCTGACAATGATTTTTATTACAAGGGAACCTCTAGGCTTTCCGAGTCGCAACCAACAATTGGTAGAGCTAGGGTTTTGCCTCTATGTATTTAGTATTAGTTTAATTAGTATGCATTTTGTTCATGCATAATTTAGTGGCTAGGAGGCTACGCACTTGATGGATCCAACAATGGCTTATGTTTGTATGTGATTGAACCCTGGACATAGCAAATAGATGCGCGTATTAGGTATTTTCTAGATAGGTTGTGGTAGTTAATAAGAATGAATACTGAAAATGTAAAATTCTATTTATGTCGCTGATCGAATCTTGCAAAGCGTGGACCAGAGGCGCAGCAGAACTAGGAGCAAGATGGATGCGTCAGCTAGCCAAATATGGCAGCAGATTGGGATGACAACACACGGAGGACATCTAGAGATAAAAGCCATAATAGTTGAAATTAGATTTTCTATTGTTGCTTATATCTGTAATATGCGCATGTTAATTATCACATGACTAGCAGCTAGCATAGTTAAAATTTCGTTATAAATAACTAAGTGGGAGTGTGGGAGGATTTTTTAACCCATGGTCTCCATTATCTGGTTTTTGTAGTGATGCACACTCTGGACTTACAAGTGCCTTCCTCCATAATCTGGATGAGCTTTTTGTGGATCTAGAGGCATTTTCCGTTTTGGATGACTATGGAAGTTAATTAAAGAGCTGATGTTCCCCAACGGAAGGGCATAATCTTATTAATGGACTTAGTGTCAAGTAATGGTATACCCTTAGACACATCTAATAGTATCCTCCCCATCGGAGTCACTATTATTATTTGTGTGACCAAATGAAACCAACTATTAATTTGTCATAAAACTAGGTTGACAAGATAATAAAATTAAAGGTTAAAACCCTTACAATGATTGATTTTGTATACAGCCCTTAATTAATTACATTAATTTGAATAATTTTATTTATCCTGTCATAAAGATACGATTGACAAGATAGTTAATGGGTAAACCCTCCTTTACAAATGTTGAATTTGTGTACGTCCCCACTAACGTGGCATGCAAAATTCACAGTGTTTGAGTTGTTGGTAAATTTAAATAATATTGTTTGAGGGAATCAATGTTATTTTAAATTCAGAGTTTTGACCAAATATTTGATCAAAAGACAGACCAATTATTCGTCACAAAGTAAAGTTGACGAGATAATAAAATTAATGAATAAAATCTCTTCTTTGATTTTGTATACACAAAATTTATGGAGATTTTAAGGAGTTGATCTTGACCAAATGTTTTTGTGATTCTTAGGATGTTTGTCAATCCCTAGTAGTCATACTATAGAAAAGGACTTAGTAGTCCCAATTGTAATGATTGGAAATAGGACTTGGACATTAACTGTCTTCTTAGAACTAAGAACAATTTAGGTGTATTTAATTCATTAGTTGAAACATGTCTGGTGGTGTTATCTACCAGAACCTGGAGTGTAGATACAAGATGCCATTAATCATGTCTGCAATTCATTATAGAGTTCCAGGAAACCCGACAACTAAATGAAAGGTAAATCAACTAGTGGTAGCTGTTGCAGTGGGAGATGTTTATCCTTTGATAAGAATAAAATATGGATTTTAAGTAATTGTTTTTACGTACCAAGTTTAGAAAGAACCTGATTAGTTTCTAAACTATTATAGATATTGTGTCTATTTGATAACAAAGTTGTTATCGAGAAAAATAGGGAAGTTCTATTCTAGTATGATGGTTGACAATTTATAATCCAATAAACCTCCTACATGCAACAAATAGTGTAACACATCTTCTTTTTGAAGAGAAACAACCCGAAATGAACCAATTATATCTTGGCATCTAAAGCTAGGTTATACTTGAGTAGGATTCATTGGTAGGCGATGAACTTTTGGGTTCATTGGTAGTGAAAATCTTTCCAACCTCCAACCTGCCAGTCTTACTTGGAAGGAAAATAACCAAAAAGCTTTTAAGAAGGGGTATTGAGTCAAAGATATGTTGAAACGTTCTGATACGATTGCAGTGATCCTATGACTATCCAGACAAGGGGTAGTATTGAATATTTTGTCTATTATAGAATGATACAAATACATATTTAGTTGTACCACTACGTACTAATATTGATTGAAAGTACAAGGTCTAGAAATGTTAAAAGTAAAAAGTCACTATGGATCGTCGACGTGGATGGCAAGTACCCTGAGAGATTTTAGTCATTATCAAAAGTTGGATTCACCAACTAAATCGCAATGTACACTGGTACCACCGATGTAATGGTGTGAAGGTAAAGGACTCTATGAATAATTAGATAGATGATGAGTTATTCGAAATTACAAATTTGTTTTAAAGGATACAACAAAGTAACATAGTACCTTCCAGTTAGAACTCTCTCTCACTGTGAATGGTCAACGCCAATAGGTGAAACCTGCCATATGGCAGCATATTCGCATCGATTCATTCATCGATAATGTTAGAAGAGAATGATAAGTTGGATAGAGAGTTCACTTGTTTGTAAGTTATCCCTAGATAAACAAAGTAGGTTTATAGTCTTAAAAATCGGAAGGTCATTGTTAGCATCAATGGCCGATTTTAAGGACTATGTAATAAACCACGTGCCCATAAGTAAATTTGTTCCTAAGGAAATAATAAAGGACATGTCTAACCTAGTACCAAAAAGATGAGATACCACCACAAGAAAAGCGCAACCGAAGAAATCAACCGTATCAAACGTGTCACATGATACACAATTGCATAAAGTGTCTTGTCATAGTGGGAGGGTTGTGAACCTAAAAAGATTCATGTTTGGGAGAGTTTTTGGGATCCGAGTCATAAACCTGATCGTATACGGCACTCAGATAAATATCTGATCTTGGCGAGTAATGAATAATAGAATTAGAATATATGTATTCTAATAAAACTGGAAGCTTGTAGAACCACCAAATGGTGTAAAAGCCTTTGGGTGTAAAAAGGTCTATATAGGAAAAGAGGATAGAAGCGCGCCAGGAAGTTTGAAACCAACCAGGCAGATGAAAAGGAACTTCTTTGTAGTAATGCTTAAGTCTATCCGGATTTCTTTTATCTATTGGCAAGTGGATGTCAAGAGAGCATTCCTTATGGAAGTCTTGAAGAAGCATCCATATAAAGAAAGCACATAGAAGGGTTCGTTTCGTGCAGTAACAGCATCTTGTAGCAATCAATATGGGTGCTGGTCTTGGAACATCAGGGTTTATCAAGTAATTCACCTTATGGATTTATTTAACCAGGACAAGTCCTTGTATATACACAAAGGTGTGATGGAAGGTGGTAGTATACTTTAAGATATTTGTAGTTGGAAACAATATCAAAAAGTTGTCAGAAGTAAAGGTATGGTTGTCCAAACAATTAGATATAAAGGACTTGAGAGAATGTATATTCTTGAGAGTAATAAGGGATCGCACGAAAAGAATATTTTACTTATCTTATCTCATCTCTCAACGAGCCGTACGTATCGGAAAATCTTGCTTTCGCTTAAAAGCATGCAAACCCAAAGGTTTCTCACTAGTGATGGAGTAACTTTATCTAAGATATGTCTCTCTCTTCGCTCAGGCAAGGAGATAATAGGAATAGGCGCTTTATGCTACCGTGGATTTAGATAATATGAAGACTGCTGCGCCAAGGGCATAAGAACTGTACGCGTATATGTGCGCATCCAAGGACGAGGATCAAAGTAAGCTACTATAAAACAAGTGTGAGACCAAATGCTAGCTTACAAATATAGCTTAGTCCTTCGGGTTGGGATTTTGATATCACACCGACTGAGTCGGGTTTTGTGGTTTATCATGGAGGGTAAAAGTCATAACTATAGAAGGAGTGATAAGCATAGGTGCATTTTCTCTGACTCCATGAAGTTTAGTATATACCTCACGAGTGAGACATATAAGTGGATGAGATAGAACTTATTGATATATTCAAGATTATTCATTTAGTTTAACGAGTTATGTGGAAAGATGCAAACCAAGAAACCATAAGTCTGTAAGCAATAAAACAATAGCAAAACTTGAGAGAGAAGTGTGGTGGTTGCGCTGCCTTGCCGAATGCACCGACTGATGACCTATAGATCTTTTCACTAAGGTCCTTAAAGCGAGAGCTTTTGATGGACTTGGTTGAAGGGTTGGGATCAGATGTGCGTGCAGAAAGCGGGCTTAGTCTTTTTGGTATAAGCATATGGAGTGGTGGAGAGCGTATACTAAAACCTAGCTTTTTGTATAACATTTATCTAGAAATAAGAATCACATTGGTCAAATCTACATTTATGATAAATATAGTTGTTCATTTAATTTTATATCGTAGATAACATGGTGTGTGTGGTGTCACACACACAGACTACAAGTACGGACCTTCGCACCTTGAATAGCGAATCACGTAATAAGCTAATGGAAACAAACCATCGGAGGTCGTGGTGTAGTGTATTATTGATTGGTTAATCTAATAGTATTAAAGTTATAATTAACTAGTACATAGTGTATTGTAGGTCATTTGAGGTCGTTTCGCTTTAGCACAAACCCCACCCGCATTACCCTGGTGGTGTGTACTCTTAATCCTAATATAATAAGCACATATATTTTATTTCTTTAATTTATCATGGGTGATTTAGATCGATAAATCAATAAGCCCGATAAGTTGGGAAATGATATATAGTGTGAGGAAACTGAGTCCTAGAGATACTAGGTTGATAATGTCCTCAAGGGGAGCTCATAAGGATTGTCATGTTAACCCTGCAGGTGGACTTAGTCCGACTTGATAATAAGGTTGAGTGGTACTACCTTGGACTTAGATATTAAAAATGAGTTGTTGTATCCTGGTAATTTAGAGATTCAACCTCCTATAAACACTTGAGACTAACCTATCGCCGTACGCTCGCCAAGAAGAGCCCATATATTTGGGATCGCGTGCGGTAGTTCATAATAGTTCTCTAGTGGAATATTGTAAAATTAAGTTGTGTGTTAAGGGGCAACGAACACGGGAGGCTCATCGGGAGAGAAAAACCAATTCCTCCTCTGGCCCCTATATACTATAGCCTCTTATTTATGAGGTATACCCACCTATACCCATACCCATGTTTATAGGGGCCGGTCGCTGCCTAGTTTGACTAGGGCTATTATTGGGTTCATGTGGTGGCCCACTCTTATTAATTTAAAAAGAATTTTAATTTTAAAAATTTTCTTATGTGGATATCATTATTTTAGAGATTAAGAATTAAAATATCTCTTTTATAAATCTCTACAAAAGATTAAAGAAAGAGATTAAATCTTTTCCTTATTTGTAGATTAGAAAGGATATTTTATTTCTCTTCTTTATAAATTATTCACATATTGAAAAATTAAAATTAAAATTTCTTTTTATAAACCAATCATAAAGGGATTAAAATTTAAAAATGAATTATTTTTTATAAAATTATGAGAAATTAGGAAGTTTTAATTAATTAAAACTCTCATTGTTTTGTTTTTAAAGTGGTCGGCCAGAAAAATTAAAATTTTTTAATTAAAATAATTTTTTCTTTTTCATGGTAAAAATAATTAAGGAAATTTTGTAATTAAATTTCCTAATTTGCCTACTAGACCAAGGAATATAAAAGAAGAGGTGAGGGGGCTTCATGAGAACAACCTCTATTATTTCTTTCCCTCTTTTCCTTGGTGTTTTCTCTCCTTTCCTCTTGTTGGCCGAAACCTATCTTCTTGGTGGAGCTTTTGTTTGTGGTCGAAGAAGAAGAAGAAGAAGGAGGAAGAAAGTATCCCTTGGAGTTTGGTTGGTGGTTTTCTTCATTGGTGAAGCTTCTTTGTGATTGGCCGAACCCTAGCTGGGAAGAAAGAAGGTGCTTGTTTTCATCGGGAAGATCGTTGTGCACACAGAGCCGAGGTTAGAAGGAATATACGTAGGGAAGATCAAGAGGTCTTTCTAAAGGTATAACTAGTAATTTTTCTTTCCATCATCTAGATTGTTGGAAATAACGATTACAAGAGCTTACTAGTATTTGATTTCATAATTGTTCTTTCATTTTATTTTCCTCCTCTGATCGTTTATTTTTATCGGTGTGAGTTATTTTGAAACCTTTTAATGTAATTTTGGCTTTTCCGCCGTAGAAAGTTATCGATCACGCCAAATTATTTTCTAAGGTGTTTGATGTTAGCTGATTTATGTATATCCAGGCCATGTGCCCGCCACGCCGACGGGAACCAGATTACAAATTAGATAAAGGAGAGAAGCGTTAATCGAGCAAACCTAAAAGAACAAATGGATTAAGTTTGGATCAAACGTGTTAAGGTGGGAAGCGATCCAATTCTTGCAAAAAAGGTTCGCACCTGCAGCGAGTAGGCTTGAACATGTCGACAAAGGAACCCTTGAGGGGTTCTTGCGGATGGAAGCGAACCAACATTTGAGTGACCTGGAAGCCGAAGATGGAAGTCTTGAAGCCTCGAGGAGGCAGTCTAGAGTCTGCTCTCTACGCTGACCGACAGAAAAGTCGAAGTTGTTAGGCGCTCTGACGGTCTCGGTGAGAGAACCTGATGGCAATAGCTATAGGAGTTGAGGAGGTAAGCTGGCTTGTGTAACCCTCGGTGGTAAAGCCTAGACTTCCTCGTCACGGTTCGGAACGACTGAGTGGACCGTGAAGTGAGTGCCAGAGCCGGGGAAATTAAATGATTGAAGCCGGTGAAGTCGTGTCAGTTCGGTCGGGGAATCGACACTACAGCGATTTGTGGATGAAGTGACCGCGAATGGCACAGTGCAGAGGTGAAAATCTGGATGCTTGGATGTGATCCTTAGCCGTCAGGTTCGATCCAGGGCTAGATATGACGTCTTAATTTGGTCAAGAGAATCGGATGCTAAGCATGCTCAAGATACTCAGTCGACAGTTGGCACTGGTTTTCAAGCCCGCGTAAGCAAGTGATCAAGACTTATCGGTCTCAGAGACCCTAGGGGTAGCCATCATATATACGGTTACGACGACGGTATCAATAGGTTCAAGTCAAGAGCCCATCTGGCGGATATTGGTTTGAATCTTGAGCAAGTCTTGATCGGAAAGTCTCGGTCGCGGGGTGCACTCTGCTGGGCATGGCTCTGATGCAGGCTTGTCCTAGGGAACGGACGGGCTCGGAGTCGTCAGAGTTCTTGTACGACGATCAGAGGTGATGGGTCCAACAGGCCGGGACGGCGTTGGCTCCGGGCAGGTCGGATCAGCTTCTGCTTCCGATCCGAGCCGATATCTTGGACCGATCGAGCTGTCTTCTTCGCTCTTTAGGCTCACGTTTATCCCTGTCATGCTAATGCTGGAACTTATCAACTGTCACGAACGCGAGCTTATTGTTTTCGGTTTGCTGATGAAGTCTGATCCGAGCTTGCGTGGTGACGTCCATTAAATGGTCATGAAGTTGGTGGCTTCATCAGTCAAGCTTCGGTATTTCGTGATTTATTGTGTCTCTGTTCTTTGTATTGCATGTTAACCATACAGCAGAACCTATCAGGCTATCAGGGCGAATGGGTTTCCACCCCTTAATGCGTCTGTCATCCAAAACGAAGCTGGACACATCGGCCGACACGCCGAGGAGTAGGAGTTTCATCTCCAACCTCGTTACATCGACGAGTTTGAGGTTTGCTATTCGTTGTCGCTTCTATTGTTTATTTCGCCGCGCTAACCCTAATCGTGGAAACACGAAGATTTAGGCTCACACCCCCCTCTCTGACCATCGATCCTAAAGAGTGGTATCGAGCGGGGTCGCTCTAGGACGGATAACACCCGGGAGCACAAGCTAGAGATGGATCAACTCGGAGAAGACATCACCTTTCCACCTTTCTATGACCGACCGCGTATTGGAAGGTAAGAATGAGGTATTTTCTTTGACTAACCTTGAAAATTGGAGTTGTGTTCAATTAGGTTTCAAGCCTCCAATGGATAAGGAAGGAAAACCACCATTCCACAATCAACGATGAGGTAATGAAAGTATTTGAATTCTCATTACCTAATAACATTCTATGTAAGATAGGTGGATACAACAATGCCAAGGAGTTGTGGAACAACTTTGCTAGGTTCCATGAGGGAACTCCACTTCAAGCCAAGTGAAGGAGTTCACTTCATGGAGGAATGGATTTGAAGTTGAGGGCCACTCAACATCTAAAGAAGAAGAGGAGAGTTCTTCTTCAAGTTCGGAGCAAGAAGATGAAGGAGAGAGCGTTCATCCATCCTCAACTCTAGGTAACTCAAGCCATTTAGTTTCTAGCAAATTACACATAATGTGCTTTGAGTGTAGGGATTACAAGAGTAAATGTCCAAAGAGGGTTAGAAAGACTCCACCGGCGCCAAAGGTCAGCAAGGGCAAGGAGCACGTGGTGTGCTTCCAATGCAAGCGAAGGGGACACTATAGGAGCCAATGTCCGAGGGGGAGGCAACCTCACAAGGACAAGAAACCAAGCACATCGATAGGGGGAGCTAAGGCAAACCCTAAGGTAACCTCTAAGGCTCATCATTGCAATTCTAATAAGACACATGCTAGTAGTTTTATTGCAATTGCTAATAATGATAAGCATGTTAATTATAGGAATCAATATATGTGCTTAGGTGCTAAACATGTTAGCTTGAATAAGGACAACTCTAGAAATGTCAACCCTAGGATTAACTCATCTAAGGTTAAGGGAAACCTAGATAGAAATCCCAAATCATCTAGACATATGCCTAGGAATACCTCAAAGAAAAATGATAAATTAAAGCTTGAGGTATTAGAGAAAGAAAATCAAGTCTTGAGGTCAAGACTTGACTCTCTAGAAAAGGCTCTTGAGGATTTGACTCTAGGGTCTAGGCGTCAAAAACCCAAGTCCAAGGACAAGAAAGGTTTAGGTCACAAACCTAAGTCCCAAGTGGTCAAGCCCACTTACCATGATGTTCCATTCGATTATGGAACAAAACCTAGGACTAGGAAGACCATCACCAAGGTCACAAGGGGAGTCACCCCTAGAGTTGATCTTGATGAGTCCCAAATGACCAAGGCTTCAAAGCCTAGGAGGGTCATTAGGAGGGTTGCTAGGGAAGTCATCCCTAGTGAATATTTAGTGAACCCAATGAGCTCAAATAGGTATTGGGTTCCTAAGAGCATGATTCCATCACGCTAGATGGATTAGAGTGTGCTAACCTTAATTGAATAGGTAGTTAATCTATTCATGACAAAAGGTGGCACTTTAGGAATTTTCAAAGTGTAATCAAGCCTTGAAAATGAAATGAAAAGTTATTCCTAAGGTGATTAGGATGTGCCAATCATATTTGAGGAGTTGTCTAGAGTCAATCTAATTGGCACATAGTGATCTAAAAATCTTTGGTATAAGATGCTAGGTCTATTACACTTAGGAATATAGAACCTATGGCAAAATGATCAAAACTATCAAAAATGGCAATTAAGGCTAGAATTATGTATCTTCTATACCCTTACATGTTATTTGCCATATATTGTTTGCCATATGCCATGTCATGACATCATATTTAATTTATTATCATTTGAAATGTCATGATAATGCTTAGGTTAGTTAAATGTCATGCTCTATTTAAGTTTCATACTTTATGCCATGACTTCATGACATTGGCACATGTTTTTACTTATGATATCATTATATGTCATGTCATCATCTTTTGCATTTATAATCAATTAATTTGATTTAAGGACAAAAACATAATTTGATATGGAGATCAAATTGTTGTTTAGAAAATGCATGAGAACTTAGCCTAAGATGACCTAAACCCATATCTCACATCAAAATTGACTTGGATGTGTTTGATACACCTTAGATGTGTGTGAGATATTAGGATCATGAGTTAGGATCAAGGTGCATAGTTCTTGTACCTAGATGAGCCTAATTCGAAATTGAGGATCATAGGGAAAGCTTGTGTACAAGTCATGTACATTTAGCCCTAAGATTGTGGTCCTAAATTAAATGGTTTAAAATCATTTCAAAATTGATTTAAAAAACCTTGATGAAGCTTTTCTAGTGATAGCATTCATCATTGAGCAAAGTGATACAAAGATGAGTTAACTTTGAGCTATTTCAAAGACTTTTGAACTTTGTATCAAGATTTGAAAATGGAACTCATTTTCATAGAAAACTATTTTTCCATGATAGTATATGTTATGAGGAGTGTCTCCTCAAAATTTTATAATTTTTAGAATTTTCTGTGATTTTCTAGAGGTTTCTGAATTTAGAAAAAGTAAATCGAAATTAAATGTGGACCGATCGTAGGGTTCCAGATCGGTCCTGTCGGTCTGAGGCCATCTGGGCGCATCGCAGTGGACCATGTGTCCGATGATCGAAGAAGTGCTGAAATTCGGTTGTCTGAAATTTCAGCTCGGGAGTTGGTATTTTGAAGGTTTGAAACTCTCCAAGACATTGTTGGTGCAATGGTCAAGGGGGAGTTGACCTTTAGGGGGAGTTTTACCTATTAGTCAAGGGGGAGTTAACTTTTAGGGGGAGTTTTTACTCCTAAAGACTTGAGTGATATGGGATTATCACTAAGTTAATTGTTGACCTTAGTATCAAGGGGGAAATTAAGGGTTTCAATGAAAGATATGGGACCTTCATTAGAAAGAAACTCTTGACCTTGATTCACTCTTTTTGATGTGTGTCAAAAAGGGAGGGAGTGTAGGTTTGAGGAGAATAGATAATGTTCAGGGAAGAACATTGGAAAACCTAAGTTAGGTTATCGGGTTAACCTAACTTGATTATGGGTTTGATTATGGGTTTTGTCAAACATCAAAAAGGGGGAGATTGTTGGTGCAACCTTAGGTCAAGGTTGACCTGGTTGACTAGACTCGAGTTGTGTTTTGATGTTTGACGAGTTATGTTTGACAATGTTTGACGTGAACAGAAAAGTTGTATCTTGATGTTTTACAAGGATACAAGTTTGGGAGATTGTGGGAGCAACCCGTGGTCAAGGTTGACCTGGTTGACCTGAGGTGAGTTGACCTGACTCGGAAAAGTCCAAGCAGGGAGCTTGGCACGGGAAAAGTCCAAGCAGGGAGCTTGGCATGGGAAAAGTCCAAGCAGGGAGTTTGGCATGGTGAAAAGTCCAAGCAAGGAACTTGGCACGGAGAAGTCATGGAAGCCGATGGGGAAAGTCGGAGAGGCTCGTAGGCCCTTCCCGGATGGTCGAGAGGGCCTCGGGGCTCGTTCTCGACCCGGGATCGAGAGAGGCTCGTGCTCGTTCTCGCCCAGCGGAGGAGAGGCTCAGAGGTCTGGACTCCGGATGATGTGGAAAGTCCCGTGAAGTGTGGTGGGAAAGTCCTGTGGTGGGTTAGAAAACCCTAGTGAGTAAAGTTAGTGGTGAAAGTCCTGGTGAGTGAAGTGAAGCCTGAGGAGTGAGGCGGTTGGAAAGTCGTGAGTGAGTGAAAAACCGATTGGAAATCCTGTGAGGTGAAAACCCTAGTGAGTGAGCGAGGTGAAAGTCCCGTAAGTGGCCGGGCAGGAAAATCCAGATGGATCAAGGTGATCGACATCTGTGTTGAGAAGGTCAAGTGAGGTCAAGGAGTGAGGATACTTGACACGAGAGAAAAGTCCAAGTGGGTCAAAGGGATTGACCGGACACTTGGTGGGGAGTCTTAGTAGGTCAAGGGAGTGACCGATGCTAAGCATGATGTATCAAGAGGTCAAGGTTGACCGGATATTGGTTTGGACTTGGTTTGGGCAAAACAAGACACGGATCGACCGGAGCCGATCGTAAAGCGATCGATGTGCCTCAGGACTTACTAATCGGTCCTAGGACCGATCAGCGAGAATCGGTCCCCGGGACCGATCAGATTGCGCATAGGTTGGGCAACTCTGAAAGCTCGATCGGCGGGACCGATGAGCCCTGATCGGTCCCACGACCGATCGAAGTCGGCTGCCTGTGGATCCGCCTCAGATCTGCTGAGCTCGGCCGATCGAACTATCTGATGTCGTTCATCCTCACTCCGTCTCACAGTTCTTCTCGCTGCTCGGCTTCTTCTTGCGGTGGATGCGGTATAAAAGAGGCCGAGGGCTTCTGATGGGTTACTTCTTCCTTCTTCTTCCTCCTCTGAACTTAATTACGCGTTGTGTCTCTTGAGCTTTGGTCAAGCTTCCGTGAGCTTTGGTACGAGTTGTTGTTGGCATTCGTCGTGAAGTTGGTGCTCCCGACTTGGGTGAAGGCACATGCACGATTGTGTATTTTGTTCTTGCTCTTCTTTGTATTTCCATATTCTTGTGCGTTATTGTGCTATTGTGGAGTTTCTCCACCCACAAGGTATTTATTAGCCTCGGACTCATCCACCGACGGATTGATAGACTTCATCCACCTTACACGCCGAGGAGTAGGAGTTTCATCTCCAAACCTCGTTACATCGACAGTTTGAGGTTTTCTATTCTTTGTCATTTTTGTTTATTTCACTCTAACCCTAATCGTAGGAAGAAACACGAAGATTTTAGGTGCTATTCACACCCCTCTCTGCTAATGTGTCCTACTGGTCATATAATTCTTTACTGACCCAATAAAGTGGAAGCAATTTTAGACTGGAAAGATTCGAAGCTTTTTAGGACTAGCCGGCTATTATCAAAAATTCATTGAAGGATTTTCCTCAATAGCTATATCTCTCACCAAGCTCACACAAAGGAAATCCAAATTTAACCTGAGTGAAGAATGTGAGAAGAGTTTTGTAACCTTTAAGAAAAGGCTTGCATCTACACCAGTACTAGTACTACCCGCAGAGGATAAGGATTTCACTATTTATAGTGATGCATCAAAAAGAGGTTTGGGGTGCGTTTTCATGCAAGAGTGAAGGGTTATTACTTACGCTTCACGACAACTGAAACCGTATGAGCAAAACTATCCCACGCATGACCTCGAACTAGCTGCAGTAGTATTCAGGCTAAAATTTTGGAGACACTATCTATATGGTGACAGGTGCGAAGTGTTTACAGATTATCAGAGTCTCAAATATCCATTTACACAGAAAGAATTAAACACGAGTAAACGATGATGGGTTGAGCTCTTAAAGGATTATGACTTAATAATAAGCTACCACCCAGGTAAAGCAAACAAGGTAGCAGATGCTTTAAGTCAGAAGACCATGGGCAAGACAGTTTTGGCATCGCTCTCAGCACAACCATGCCTTCGAGAAATAATCAAGTTGAAGCATAAGCAAGACTCGGTGTTGGCAAGACTTACAGAGTAGATTAAAAAGGGGAAAACACCTGATCTTCAAATAAATGATAGCGGGATCTTATGGATGAAATGAAGGTTGTGGGTGCCTGACGTTGATAATCTTCGACAAGAAGTAATGTCTGAGGCCCACAAATCAAAATTCTCGGTCCACCCTGGTAGTACAAAGATGTATAGAGATTTGAAGAATAACTTCTGGTGGAGCAGAATGAAGAAGGATGTCGGGGAATTCGTCTCTAGGTGCCTAGTATGTCGATAGGTCAAAGCAAAACACCAACGACCTGGAGGACTTCTTCAACCTTTAGAGATTCCAGAGTGGAAGTGGGAGCACTTTTCATGGACTTTATGGTGGGATTGCCAAAGTCAAAACAAAGCCATGATGGGATATGGGTAGTGATGGATAGACTGACAAAATCTGTACACTTCCTACCTGTTCGCATGAATTATAATCTAGATAAGTTGGCTACTCTATACATGGACAACATTGTGCGGCTACATGGAGTTCTGGCAAGCATTACCCATATCACTTTGAAGATCAAGTGGGCTTAAGTTTCGAGGACGAAACTTCCAATAAGGAGGGTGGGATGTGAAGACCCGATTTTGGACATGGTGATGGATACTAGTGGACATACCTTTAAAGGTTAAGTTAGGTTCAACTCCTCGAAATCTTAATACCATAAAATTGAACCCAAGTTTATGATTACTTTATGTCATGTGTAGGTTTGGATCTTAGGGATTTCGAATGTTGGGTCTAGTTACTCGTATGTTTCTTCTATGATCTTTATCCTGAGAATTTAATGAGTCACATATTAATTTTATGTGTTTTAAATTTTTATTCTACTTATATCTATGTTTTCCATGCTTTCTAACAAGATGACATAGTGAGTTATATGTTAAAATTTTATACCTATGTTTCTTTTGGTTTTATCATGATAACATAATAAGTCATGTGTTAATCCTTTTATATAATTTGGACTTATTCTAGCTATGCCAATGTTTCATGTGCTAAGTTGTAATGGTATGGTGGACTTTCACCTAGCCTTTTTAATATGGATTTATTTGATACAAAAAAGAGAGAATTTGAATAGCCATAATCATGATGATTAATGGAAAATTCGAAGTGTCATCATAATGATAATTAATGAAGAATTTGAAGAGTCATCATAATGAAGGTTATAAATGAAGAATTTATGGATCTTATAATTTTTCATCATCTTAATTAATAAAGATCATAAATGATGAATTAATTGAGACCTTAACTCTTCGTATTCCTTGGAGGCTATGAGTAGCCATCATCGGAAAGATGCAAGAGGGGAATTCCTTCTCTCGATTTCTCCCAACTTCTTCTTTGTTGACCTTCCATTGGAAGAGATCGGTAGTGCTTCCATGTCTTTGTCGATTCAAGAGGCTAGCACCTAACGGATCGTATCGAGTTCGTGATCTAGTATGCGTGGATACCGCTAGAGGAGTCACATGTGGGGCTCTTATCTGTCTATCTGTCTGTGATATCATTCACACCTATCGAGAACTCGAGTTGAAGCCAAGTTCTGATTAACAAGCACAAGTTCAAGTTTCGTAAAGTTTTTGTCCAAAATCGAAGAAGTTTCAAGCCATGTAAGTGGGTTTTTTGTTTCGAGTATAGCTATAAAATATGTTTACATTTCATCATTTTATATTGTAAATTCATTTCTTTTTATTCCAAGATGCACTGTTATGACTCAAGTTAGATATGGTAAAGGGAATTTTCGAAAGTATGATAAGATATGACAAGTTATGGCCCTAATGCGGTGGGTAATAATAACCGATATATGACCCTGATGCGGTGGGTAATAATAACCGATATATGGCCTCACCTCTTAGAGAAATTACATATAGGGGACTGATCAGTAAAAGGAAATTTTTGAAAACATGATAAGATATGATAAGTTATGACCCTGATGCGGTGGGTAATAATAACCGATATATGACCTCACCCCTTAGAAGAATTACATATAGGGGACTGATCAGTAAGACCATGGAAAACAAGATGATTAACAATGCTATATTTTTGATTAAGTGATATGTTTTTGATTAAGTGCTATGTTTTTTATTAAGTTCTATGTTTTTGATTAAGTGCTATGTTTTTGATTAAGTTCTATGTTTTTGATTAAGTGCTATATTTTTGATTAAGTTATATTTTTGTCATGAATTCTGAATATCTTGCTAAAAGTATATATTTTCGTATAAGTTATGTTTCTATCATGTTTCATGAAATATGTTTTCGTCATAAATTTTGAATATTTTGCTATATTTTGTATTTTGTCATGCTATGTTCAATTGATCCCACTTACTGAGTGTTTTTCCAAGCACTCACCCCTCCTTACTCCCATCCCCAGATAAAGGCGAGGAACAAGTTCAGAAGGAGGAGCAAGAGATGTTTTGGGGCTGGTAATGAAGCGTGTCCAAGTGATTCATCCTTTTAGTTCATGTTATCTTTATTTGTATACTTTCGTTTTTGGATTGTAAAGACAATATTTTCATTATATTATTACTGGTTTAGTATGCACTTTATGAGGCTTGTTGTTTTCGAATATTTATATTCGTGAGCAACGCCGGTGTCACGTGCCTAGGTCACGGGGTGTGACACCTTCCATAGGTGTTGAAGGCGCCTCCAATGAGAGAAAATTTATCTTGACTTTGTTATGCCTTATCTACAATGAGATCCAAATTTTATCCCTTGGAAGGCACCTTCATGGCTTGAAGGCGTCTTTGGGTACTGTTCATCTGAAGGCTTTTTTCTCTTTTTGTCCTGCAAGTTATGTTAGTCCAATACTAAAACATCTAACTTGAAAAACAAAGTTAGCACAGTGAAAATAAGTAGTAATTATCTCCTATTCTCTTAGGACCAGGAACTAGTCAAAGTCTCATATTAAGGATCCAAAATGGACCTAACCTGGACCGACGCCTCCTGTCCCTCAACTAGGATGTGTCCTCACAAAGTCACTCTCCTCTAGTGACTTACCTTTACTTACTATCTTGCAGTCGGTTGACTAGTCTTCTGACCCACCAGGTCTTCATACCAGTTGTCCGGTCTGTAGACCCAATTGGACTTCTGCCGATTGTCCGATCCCTCGGACCCAATCAGACTTTCTGCCAAATATCCGGCCGACCTGTTGACCTATCTAGACTTTGCACTAGCTATCCAGTCCCGCGGACCTAGCTAAATTTCAGCCTAGTGTCTGGTCCTTTGGACTTGTCAATTCTTGCACAATTGGATACATAATTAGTGTTGAAGCTACTCAGAATTCCGTTCTGTTTCCCCTTTACAAAGATTTGTACAAACACAAAACTTTTCCTAGCAACCCATGTGCTTTTCAGAAGTTAAACTTAGATTACAAACGAAACTTAACATGATTAATCCAAGTTCAACCCATGTGTTCATCAGAAGAAGTTGATTAAATATCTATTTTAAGGATTGACTTCCAGGTCGTTGGCGAGGCACTCGGCCTTCTTGGGTATGAGATCATCCACCACTTCCTAGCCAAAACCTTTTAAAGAAATTAAATATTTAAAATTCTTACAGTAAACCCTATGTTAAACTACAGAGACCTCAATCAAAGCACAAGATCGCTAGCCTCTTGTGTTGGTACTTCAAGATCCATACAAAGGAAAAATAAACTAGTACACAGCAGAAACAATTAACTAGTTATACCTTTTTTTGTAGCTTAAAGACCTCTTGATCTTCTGCTGTATTCCTCTCCTCCTCTTGGACATCATGTGGGCGATGATCTACCAAGATGCAAAAATCACCCCAGTCCTTCTTTCTTCCAAGACTTTCGGCCACTAAAGGATCAAATCTAGGAACACCACCTCTTGTTCTTCTTTCTTCCTTGCAACCCGCCGGCCACAAGATGGTTGAAGTCTCTTGATGCTGCCGGCCTTAGGTGAGAAAGCAAGGGGAGAATAAGAATATGAGGGGGTCGACCACAAGGAGAATAGAAGAGGAATAGAAATTGCATAGATGATTATTCCTCTAAGGCACCATCTATCCTCTTTTATAATCCTTGGTAATGGCTAAAAAGGAAAGATTTTAACAACAATTAAAATCTCTCTTTTAAATTTCCTATTGTGGATGACTACAAAAGGAAAGTTTTAAAATTAAAAATCCCTCTTTTAAATATTGTAGATGGCTAAAAAAGGAAAGATTTTTAAAATTAAAACCTCTCTTTTAAATTATGGTTACAAAAAAGGAAAGTTTTAACAAAAATAAAATCTCTCTTTTAAATCATTGTAGATGACTACAAAAGAAAAGATTTTTTAAATTTAAAACTCTCTTTTAAAACCATGTGGATGACTTCAAAAAAGGAAAGTTTTTAGAATTTAAAATCTCTCTTTTAAAATATTGTAATGGCTATAAAAAGAAAGATTTAAAAATTAAAAACCCACTTTTAAACCCATCTTGGTCGGCCCCTTGCTTGGGCACCAAGCAAGGATGTGGCCGGCCATAAGGATGACTTGGGTGGATGTGAGATTTTATACATAGAGGCTACAACAGGAACCTAGAGGAGGAATTGATTTTGGCCTCCTGATGAGCTTGAGCTTCCTGTGTTCGACCCGAACATCCAACTCAAGTTCATCAATAATAACTCATACTACTAAAGAGTTATTATTGAATTACTGCACCAATCCCATATTACATTATGAGCTCCTTCTTATCATGAGTATGTTAATCTCCCTGTGTTTAAGATATCAAATGTCCATTAATTAAATGAGTTACTGACAACTCACTTAATTAACATCTAGCTCCAAGAGTAGTACCACCAACTTCATTGTCATGTCAGAACTAAGTCTACCTGCAGGGTTTACATGACAATCCTTATGAGCTCCTCAAGGGGACATCATCATCCTAATAAATAGGACACAATTTCCTTCTATAATCAATAACACACCATATAAATAATATTATTTCTCAACTATCGAGTCTATTGATTTAACGAATAAATCTCACCCTTTGATAAATTAAAGAAATAAATACTAAGTACATGTGCTTATTATTATATCGGGATTAAGCCATAGATAGATCTCACCCTAACGACTGGATCACTTCATGAAACCGGATGTTCCAAGATCTCGAAGCTTGCTTCAGTCCATAGATAGACCGATTGAGCTTACAAACAAGATGCTCTTTGCCCTTCGCAATGAATCCCTCTGGTTGCTTCATATGAATATTTTCTTCAAGACTTCCATTAAGGAAAGCTGTCTTGACATCCATTTTCCAAATCTCATAATCCATATGAGTGGTAATAGATAAAAGAATCTGGATAGACTTAAGCATGTCTACCGGCGAAAAAGGTTTCCTCATAATCGATTCCCTCTTTCTGAGTATACTCTTTTGCAACAAGCCATGCTTTGAAGGTTTCCACCTTCCCGTCTGTCCCTCTTTTTCTTTTGTAGACCCATTTATATCTAATGGCTTTTACACCATTTGGTGGTTCTACAAGCTCCCAGATCTGATTAGAGTACGTAGATTCTATTTCAGAGTTCATTGTACTTTGCTAAGATGCTGCATCTTTATCTTGGAGTGCTTCATCATATGTCTAGGGATCAGGTTCATGTTCACCATGGATCAAGTCCGAAGATTCTCCCAAAAATATGAATCTATCAGGTTGCCTAACAACCCTCCTACTATGACGAGGTACTACTTGTAATTGTGCATCATTTGTGACATGTGTTGCAGTTTCTTGTGGTATCTCATCTTGTACCGTTGGTACTAAAGTAGGCATGTCTTCTCTTATTTCCTCAAGAACAATTTTACTCATGGGCTTGTGGTTCATTATATAGTCCTCTTCTAAAAATCGGGCATTGGTGCTAACAATGACCTTATGATCTTTAGGACTATAAAATAAACCACCTTTTGTTTCTTTAGGATAACCCACAAACAAGCAAACTTCTGTACGTGATTCCAACTTATCAGCGTCTCCCTTCAGCACATGTGTTGAACTAGTCCAAATCTGAATATGTTTCAGACTAGGCTTACGCCCATTCCACAATTCTGTGAAAGTAGAGGTTATTGACTTAGAAGGTACCAAGTTCAGAATGTACACTGCCTTTTCTAGAGAATATCCGTAAAATGAATTTGGTAATTCTGAATAACTCATCATTGATCTAACCATTTCCATAAGAGTCCTATTCCTTCGTTCTGCCACACCATCCAGTTGGGGTGTACCAGGTGCAGACAGTTGGGATTAAATCCCAGCCTCTGATAAGTAACTCCTAAACTCTCCTAAAACGTACTCGCCACCACGATCAGACCGTAATGTCTTGATACCTTTACCATGACGTTTCTCCACATCAGCCTTGTATTCTTTGAACTTATCAAAGCACTCAAACTTGTGACGCATTAAGTAAATATACCCGTATCTTGAATAGTCGTCTATAAAAGAGACAAAATATTTGAAACCACCTCTTGCCTGGATAGTCATAGGTCCACACAAATCATAATGAACCAATTCCAACACATCTTTGGCTCTATACCCCTTGGCCTTAAAAGGTCTCTTGGTTATTTTTCCTTCCAAGCAAGATTCGCAGGTTAGAAAATTTTCCACCACTAATGAACCCAAAGGTCCATCGGCTATTAGCCTTTGAATCCTACTCAAGTTAATATGACCAAGCCTTAGATGCCAAAGATATGTTTGGTTTATTTCTGAAGGTTGCTTTCTCTTATTAGAATTAGAAGATATGTTATTAATTTTCGTTTGTTGTATCGTAGGAGTTATTGGATTTAGAGTATACAAATTGCCAACCAATGTACCAAAACAGATAACTATCCTATTTTTCTTGACAACTAATTTGTCATCAAAAGAAACAGAATATCCATCCATAAATAGTTTAGAAACTGAAATTAAGTTCTTTCTAAAACATGGTACATAAAGACAATTTCTCAAAATCAATGTTTTATTTCTATCAAAAGATAAATAAACATCTCCCACTGCAACAGCCGTCACTTTTATAGCATTGCCCATATAGACGGTAATTTCCCCTTCATGTAGTCGTCGAGTTTCCTGGAACCCCTGCAATGAATTGCAGACATGATCAGTGACTCCCGTATCTACACACCAGGTACCGGTAGATAACACCACTAAACATGTTTCAACCACTAGAGAAAAAGATATACCTTTATTATTCTCCTTTCTACAAGGACAGTCCACTTTCCAATGTCCAGACTGCTTGTATGTGAAGCACTTGTCCTTCAGCTTCTTCACACCTGCATGCGGCCTAGTCCCTAGAGATCGATTCACTTTCTTTGCTGAACCAACTTATTTCTTTTTCTTCTTTCTGCCTTTCGACTTAGAAGCAGAAATATTTTCAGCAATGTGAATTTGAGAACTTTGACGAAATAGTCCTTCTGCTGCTTGAAGTTCTGTCAGAAGTTCCACCAATGAATAAACCCTTTTGTTTATGTTGTAGTTCAGGCAGAACTGCTCAAAACATTTAGGCAGTGTTTGGAGAATGATATCGACCTGGGGTTCCCCATCGATTTATGCTTCAAGGACTTCCATCTTATTCAAAAGAGCCATCATTTTGAGGATATTATCCCTTATAGGCGTCCCCTCAGTCATGATGGTCGTCATCAAGTTTCTTATAGCCTCCTACCTAGCATCCCAATTCTGGTGTCCGAAGAGTTCCTTGAAATTGTGCATCATGTCATAAGTAGTAGGCATGACCTGATGTTGATGTTGCAGCACATTTGACATAGAAGGCAAAATGTAATACCGCGTCATCTCATCTGCCCTGACCCATTTCTTATGATACTCAATCTCCTCTTCACTAGAATCGCTATTAGGCAGGCTTGGACAGATCTCAAAAAGTACGAACTTGTAACCTTCAGCAGTTAAGACAATGTCCAAGTTTCATTTCCAATCAATGTAATTGGGACCAATAAGTTTGTTTTCTTTTAATATAACAGCAAGATGATTGAAAGCCATTTGAAATCCTAAGAATCACAAAATATTTGGTCAAAACTTTAGAATTTAAAATAATATTGATTCCTCAAACAATATCAATTAAATTCACCAACACCTCAAAGCACCGTGAATTTTGTATGCCACGATAGTGTGGACGTATACAAATTCAAACATTTGTAAGAGAGGGTTTTACCCATTAATTTTGTTATCTTGTCAACCTAACTTTATGACAAATAAAATTAATAGTTGATTTTTCTTTGGTCACATAAATAATAGCAGTGACTCTGATGGGGAGGATACTATTAAATGCGCCTAAGTGTATACCATTACTTGATACTTAGTCCATTAAATAGGATTGTGCCCCTTCATATGGAGAAGATCAGACAAACCTAAATAATTTCCTATAATCATCCATAAAGGGAGTTTGATCTAGTGATCTGTAAACAAACTTATCCGATGTGAAGGAAGACACTCAAAGCTAATGCGCAAGTTTGAATGCATCACTTACAAACCAGTAATGGAGACTGTGGAATTTAAATAATTCCTCTCCCACATAGTTATTTAAAACGAGAAATTTTAACATGCACACACACACACAACACATATAAACAGCATAAAAGGCAATAAATATGAAAAATAATTTTTCAACTATTATGACCTCATCCATAGTTGTCCTTCGTGCGCCACTAACCCTAGCCGCCACCAACAGGTCATGTCGTCGCGTCTATCTTGCTTCCTTTTCTGCTGCGCTTCTGGTCCTCAAATAGCACCACGCTTCACAAGGATACGATCCGTGACAAAAATAAAATTTTACATTTATCGATTCTATATTCCACAAGGGAATGTACATGTAATCTAGATCGAACAGAATGTAAAATCCTAAAACTAATACAACTCCTGATGTATTTAATAATTACAATCATGCACACACAAAAAATACCCTCGACATGCCCGAGGGTCCAAATCACACACAAACACAATAGGACAATAATAGTTGGAACTAGGATGCTTGCAACCACAGAGTTAATTTATTTGCACATCTTACTATTATTCTGTCTAAATTTATGTATGAAAAGTGCATAATTTAACTAAAAATCATACACACAGAGGCAGAAAACTAGTTCTGATACCAATTGGAAAACTAGTTCTGATACCAATTGTTGGCGCTATTCTGAATTCCGTTCTGTTTCCCCTGTATAAAAATTTATACAAGCACAGAACTTTTCCTAGCAACTCATGTGCTTTTCAGAAGTTAAACTTGGATTGCAAACGAAACTTAATATTATTAATCCAAGTTCAACCCATGTGTTCATTAGAAGTTAAATCATATTACAGAAGTTGATTAAATATCTATTTCAAGGATTGACTTCCAGGTCGTTGGTGAGGCACTCGGCCTTCTTGGGTATGGGATCATCCACCACTTCCTAGTCAAAGTCTTTCAAAGAAATTGAATATTTAAACTCCTTACAGTAAACCTAGGTTAAACTACAGAGACCTCAATCAAAGCACAAGATCGCTAGCCTCTTGTGTTGGTACTTCAGAATCCATGCAAAGGAAAAAATAAACTAGTACACAGCGGAAATAATTAACTAGTTATACCTTTCTTTGTAGCTTAAAGACCTCTTGATCTTCTGCTGTATTCCTCTCCTCCTCTTGGATGTCGTATGGGTGATGATATACCAAGATGCAAAAACCACCCAAGTCCTTCTTTCTTCCAAGACTTTCGGCCACCAAGGGATCAAAGTTAGGAACATCACCTCTTGTTCTTCTTTCTTCCTTGCTACCCGCCGGCCACAAGATGGTTGAAGCCTCTTGATGCCGCCGGCCTTAGGTGAGAAAGCAAGGGGAGAATAAGAATATGAGGGGGCCGACCACAAGGAAAATAGAAGAGGAATAGAAATTGTATAGATGATTATTCCTCTAAGGCACAATCTATCCTCTTTTATAATCCTTGGTAATGACTAAAAAGGAAAGATTTTAACAACAATTAAAATCTTTCTTTTAAATTTCCTATTGTGGATGGCTGCAAAAGGAAAATTTTAAAATTAAAAATCCCTCATTTAAACATTATAGATGGCTACAAAAAGGAAAGATTTTTAAAATTAAAAACTCTCTTTTAAATCATGGTTACAAAAAAGAAAAGTTTTAACAAAAATAAAATCTCTTTTAAATCATTGTAGATGGCTACAAAAGGAAAGATTTTATAAATTTAAAAATCTCTTTTAAAACCATGTGGATGGCTTCAAAAAAGGAAAGTTTTTAAAATTTAAAATCTCTCTTTTAAAACATTGTAGATGGCTACAAAAAGAAAGATTTAAAAAATTAAAAACCCACTTTTAAACCCATCTTGGCCGACCCCTTGCTTGGGCACCAAGCAAGGGGTGGCTGGCCCCTTACTTAGGCACCAAGCAAGGATGTGGTCGGCCATAAGGATGACTTGGGTGGATGCGAGGCTTTATACATAGAGTCTACAACAGGAGCCTAGAGGAGGAATTAGTTTTGACCTCTTGATGAGCTTGAGCTTCCTGTGTTCGACCCGAACACCCAACTCAAGTTCATCAATAATAACTCATACCACTAAAGATTTATTATTGAACTATCGCACCTATCCCATATTACATTGTGGGCTCTTTTTTATCATGAGTGTGTTAATCTCCCTGTGTTTAAGATATCGAATGTCCATTAATTAAATGAGTTACTGACAACTCACTTAATTAACATCTAGCTTCAAGAGTAGTACCACTCAACTTCATTGTCATGTCAGAACTAAGTCCACCTGTAAGGTTTACATGACAATCCTTATGAGCTCCTCAAGGGGGCATCATCATCCTAATAAATAGGACACAGTTTCCTTCTATAATCAACAACACACCATATAAATAATATTATTTCTCAACTATCGGGCCTATTGATTTAACAAATAAATCTCACCCTTTGATAAATTAAAGAAATAAATACTAGTACATGTGCTTGTTATTATATCGGGATTAAGAGTACACACATTCATAATAACAGAGGTTCTATTCTTTTATGCAGTCAGTATAAAAGGAACAACCTTAAATAATCCTGCTCTATACACACATAGTGTACTAGTATAATTTTATAGTCAAGATAAATTAGTACTAAATTATACTACAACCATTCCAATGGTTTGTCCCAATCCATCTTGGTTGTGAGCTTCTATTTATAATTTATAAGGAACTGATAACATGATCTTCTGTGTGACACCACGCACCATGTTATCTATAATATAAATTAAATGGACAATTGCATTTGACTAAATGCAGACAATGTGATTCTCATTTCAAAATAAATGTTTATACAAAAGCTAGGCTTTTAGTATACATTCTAACAGTATCATCACACATATAATAAACAATAGGGTCAAGATCAAGTAATTCTATGTGTTGATCCGAAGGGAATAACCTAGTGGGATACGCTACCCCTCCATTAGGGAGCGATTTACATCAAATATAGGTCAGTATAATCTCACTAACATATATGCTCTCGCACCATTATACAACTATACTACATATAATATTAGTGATCTATAGGCATGCGCCTAAGTATATAACCATACTATAATATAAATGCATGAACATAAACTTATAACTAGACTATGGTATGATAATATCATGCATATATATAAACACAATCATGAATAACAAACAAGACCGCATAGCTATGAATAATAAGTCAACATATAAGGACAAACAATAAGGTATCAAACTCAGGAGCAATATAGATCAAATTTAAGGTAAGCGAGTAACTGCGACCTAATCAAAATGTAGCAGTAAACTATCATGCACTATAATCAAAGCTCTAAAGGAGACAAGTAGGATCTACCCACCTCAAAAGTAAATCGTCCTAACCATCTTCAAGTCTAAAAGATCGCATCGAGCTCAACTCCTATAAATATAAGATATGAAACAATTCTAAGCATCTATAATACTCCTAGTAATGAAATCAAATCAATTGGATATTAATTTGTTCTTCATTATCAATCATCTTGATTATAGGTCTAACATCAAATTCTTAATTATTATAGACTTCATTTACCTAATCAACTTGGGTAAGTAATCAATTTATGAAATCAATAATTGCCACTAACAACCCAATTAATCACTCTATAATTAACTTATTATAGGTGAATAGGTAACTTAACTAATTAATCAACTAATTATCTAAATTAATAAATATGTTAACAAGTTAATCAATAAATTAATCAACCTATCTTTAAATTAAACATTAATCTTAACTAATCGAATACCCTTTTAATTAACCAACCAAATTTTGATTAATTAATTATTAATTCTTTCATTCTTACCTGGTCAGTATCATAATCATAAACAAACTCAGCCATTTGGCCTTGGAAGTTTCTCGTGAACTAGAAATGATCACATACCTCTTGAAACTTGTTATCAGATAATTTGAAGTGACCCTCCAATATTTGTTGTTGGGAACTATGCTTCTCATGTAGAGAATCCAAAGATGCACGGAAGTTAGAAAAGTCAAATTTGGAAGGACCCATACCATAGGAAAAAGAATGCATAACAAGTTCTGGATGTCCGGACGACTACGGGTGTCCAGATGGCAAAGGCTCAAGGTGGGGCACGGTGCCTCCTACTAGTGGGGGAATAGACTCGGGATCTACATCGATAATAACCCAATTAGTGGGGTTGTGAACTGAGGTACGCTCAGGACAAGGAAGAGGTAACAAAAAATCATCCTTTCTAGAAAAGGCAAACTTTTTCTCATCCCAGCAAATCATCTTCATGGCAAGACAAGCGTCGATATCGATCTTGTTGTTGCCATGAATGACTTCCAACCCATCAAGTTTACAGCCTAAATTTATAACTATTTGGGTGATTAAACTACTAAAATAATTATTAAAATCACTAAATGACCATTGAAAATTTTGATTCATTAATCTAAAACTGATATTGCCAATATAATCATCTTCAGAAGAGAAGTGGACATCAATTGAACTTAGAAATTTAAGGGCAAGGCAGGGATATGTTGATAGATGTGAGTACATCATATCATCTCAATCAAAAGAGCTAATCATCCAATCTACATCATCTCTAATTCCCAAAACATTCATAGTAGTTGGATTCATATATCTAGTACACACAATCTTTCTAATAATAAGAGAATCATATCTAGATTTATGCTTATCATTTCTAAAAATAATATGATGCTCATTATCGGTACCTTCATCGCATGCCATCCTCTTGCCTTTGCCCTTTGATGTAGCTTTTTCCTTGCCTTTATCCCTTCCTGATTCTTTTCCTCCATTAGATCCATCACTTCCTCTTCAGATTCTTTTCAAAAGATGAGACATGATGTCAAGATAAGTGAGGGAAAGTGATTGATTTAAAGAAAAAGGAGGAAAGATCTTGTGAGAAGAAGTATATCTTGAGGAAGAAAGAGGAGAAGAAGATAAGAGATTCTTGGATTTGAAACTGAGTTTTAAATCTAGATCTAGATCTGAATCTTGAAGAGGGGAATCTAAGATCTAGATTTGTGAGGTGGATGAAGAGGGATTGAGAAGGAAAAGGATTGAGGAGAAAGAATGAGTGATAAGGTTGATCTTGGTAAGGATGTGAGGCGGACACGACCTCGTCATGGCCGTGTCTTATAGACACAGCCTGGTCGAGGGCATCTTCACACAGCCGTGTCGGGTGACACAACATGTTTCTTCCTCTTTTTGGACAGATTCACACGGTCGTGTCGACTGACATGAGTCATGTATGTTTCTTCCCTGCCATCCTCACACGGCCATGTGAAGTCACACGACCATATTATTCTTCCTCTCGGCTGGGTTCACATGGACATGTGAAATCACACGGCCACTTTCTTCTTTCTTTCTACAAGGTCCACATGGCCATGTGGTTTCACCCAGCCTGATACTCTCCCAACTCTATTTATGTCACACAACCTTGTGAAGTCACATGGTTGGATCTGTAGAGTATACAAGGGCTGAGTTTTCTCCTTTTTGATTTTGCTAACGCCTCCATGCCCATGGGATGATCATGGACAACTCATGGAGATGACTTACAACCTGAAAACAAAATAAAGAAACACTTAGACAAACTAACTAAGAGAAGAAAATTTAAAACTGAACTAACTAAGACCCTTGGGTTGCTTCCCAAGAATCGATTGCTTTAGGTCTTTAGATCAACCCCATCTCCATTGATACAGATTATACCCATGGAGACATGACTCTCCCTCCTTGGGTTGGTGTAGCTGACTCTTCCTTCATTCTTGCCCTTGCAGGGCAGATGTACTTTTCATTATTTATTAGGGACCTTCTCCCAACTCTTATCGGATCATGTGTTTCATTCGGCAACCTCCCATGAGGATAGAAGTTCCATTCCTCAGTTTTATATGTGTCCACCCTGCTGCAAATGCTTACGAGACAAGAAGAGACGTCGTTAGGGAATTCAGATAAATCAAATTCTAACCATTCCTTACCAATGGCCAGAGATAATTTATGATTCTTCACATCAATAACTAAGGAGCAGTCCAACACCAAGCTTGATCTGATAATCCTCGAAGGTGTTGGGTAATAAATTTATGATTCTGTACTTAATTATTGTAAAAGGAAAGTGTAGCATGTTACACTTGTCCTATTCTTTCCCTTGTACTCGATCTCTCTTCCGATGATTCTAGAAGAGGTGTTTTAGTAGATTATCCATTAATAGGTTCGCGGGACCTGAGTCTTGGAGTAGGAGTCACCAAAGGCTCTGAACTAAGTAAAATTGAATCGTGTCTCTTACTTATACTTACTTTTGTATTTTCTTTCCGTTGCATACTTATTTCAAAAAGAAAAAAGCTTTTCAAAACTTGTGCATTTTCAAAATATGTTTCAAAAATACTCTTTATCTAACATTTTAGAAATAATACACTTATGTATTTTACTTAAAAATATATATTTCAAATTTCTTCTATTTCCTTTAAATATTTCAAAAAGTTGTTTTCTTATTTAATTATCATTTTCAAAATTTATCTTAATTCAAACTTAATTTTTTTTCAAAATCTTAAATTCTAACTTATGAAGGGGAGCCTTGGCGCAATGGTAAAGTTATTGCTTTGTGACCAAAAGATCACAGGTTCAAATCCTGGAAACAGTATCTTGTAAAAAAGTAGGGTAAGGCTGCATACAATGGATCCTTCCCTGGGATCTCACATAGTAGGTGCTTCATGCACCGGGCTGCCCATAGTTAAATTCTAACTTATGTTTGAAAACTTTGTTAAAATTTTTGAAAGTTAAAGTTGTACCACTCAAAGTTTCAAATTTTGAGACAAAATTTCTAAGACTATTTCAAAGCTTATTCCTTTCAATGAAAAAATAAAAGGAATTTTTAAGAAATTTATCTAATACTTTTGGGTCTAAGCTTTCTTTAGAAAATTTTGACAGTTATCATATTTTTAGAGTTATCAAATTTTGACTCAAAATTTCCAAAATCTTAGTTTTTCCCTTTGAAAGTTTTAAACTTGGTGTTTACTATTACCCTAATTTTTGAAGTGTGTCAAAGGGGAAGAGATATTGTCACGCCTCTAGAGGAATCCCTACCGAAAAATTTCGGTAGCATCTCCCCTGTACCGGTGACAATCTGAGGCATACATACATACAAAATATATCAGCCACATACGGCTGGAATATACACACAACCATGCAGTTAATAATGCAGCTCACATGGCTGAAACATAGCATAACCACGCAGTTAATAATGTAGCCCACTCGGCTGAAACATAACACAGTGGAAAGCACAAAATAAATAACATGAAACGAAACAAAACAATGAACTGCGAGCCGGCTCGGCTTGACACAAGATCCACAAAACATATACAAGATACCACAAAATAAAACTCCATATAAAAGAATACACAAATATAAGAACAAGTACAAGACCAACAATGTGAAAGGAAACACCAATGAAAGGAGAAGCTCGATGTGACTTGGGATTAACGGACAAGATCTCCAGGCGACTCCATAAATCCTTTACCTGCTATCTGGCGAAATAAACCAGTTTACGAGGTGGTGAGTACTAAGACTAAGCGGGTAATAGATATATAGTACATGAACATAATAAAGAACTAGAAATACAAAGATATACAATCTTGTAGGGAAAATAACAGATACAACAGTAATATCATAATTAGTGTCCATACCTGAAACAATATCCTAGGCTAGTAATAGAAGGTCAGGTGTAGCAAAGTCCTGCTACAGTATTGCTCATAACTACATGAGTAACATGTGAGGTATATACATATTACCAATAAGCAAACCAGTGTCTAAACTCATACCTCAGGTATATATCTCAACCTATGTGAGAATATGAGCATAAGTAAGCAATAACAGCGTAAGCAACAGCAGCATAAGTAGCAACAACAACATAAGAAGCAACAACAACAACAGGTATAATAATAATAGCATATGCACAGATGGTCACTCCCGCCCACCCCTCTGTACCATGATCCCTGTATGGCCGAGAGACCGGTACAATGACAGACTGTACACCACTCCAGCTACCACTACTCTCGAGTGGACGAGGGGACAGTTGCATAGTAACTAACTAGCTACATCTGCGGCGGGGTCCCTATTGCTCGCAACTCCAGCTATCACTATACATGAGTGAGCGAGTGGGAGCATGTTAGGACAAGCTGCACGCTCAAGCTACCACTACCCATGAGTGGCCGAGCGTGCGGCCCTGACCAACGACCCTCTCAACCACAAGGGAGACTTGGTCGCCAGCATGCATGCAATGACATGATGTGAAAAATACAACAGTCATCATATATATATAAACAGAAACATGTATGTTACATGAAGCCAGCATGCTCAATAAGAAACATGAATAAATAGCAATCAAAGCAAGTAAACATAGTATCTGGTATCTATATATCCAGTAACTAGTATCTAGTATCTTGTGTCTGGTATCTGTTAAATTTCATAGATAGCAACAAGAGACTGTATAGATACAGAAACAAGTACCTTAAATTTGAGTGGAAGTATCAAACGCATGAAAAATAAGAGTAGAGTCAAGATGAACACATTAAATATCTGAATATTTAGCTCATGCACCAAGATCAATGTGCTAAAGAGATAAAGTAAGAAATACCCGCCTTTATATATAGATCGAGCTAAACAATCCCCACGTCGAAGCGCTCGTCTCGAAATAACGTCCTGCATATAGCATATACAGCATAGTTAAGTTTTATCACAAACTAAATAGCTAAACCTAATCCTAATCTGATTAGGAAATTATACTTAAATTCCATCTAATAATCCAATACTTCCTTCACATCTAATATTCTTATGAATTAATCCAATTCAATTAGTAACCCTTCTTATTAACATGCTTTAATCCAACAAAACCTGAACTAACAATCCAACTTATCCAATCAGGTTTAATTCTATCAACCAATCCATCACAAATACAAACCAATCTCTATAAACAACTTACCTCATTATCTCTTATCAAATAGGTGATTAAGCATCAAGAACCATTTAACCAAATCAGTTGCTTAATTCTTACTAATCAATCACAATCAAATCCCATCATAATTCTAATCCATCCCTACACACCACAATATCAATCCAATGAATTTGATTAATGATCATGTAGTTATCTACAACAAACCACAAATTAAATCCATAACCAAATCATATTAACAACCCTAACATGTCACCAATCAATCTAGTTTTAAATTTAGACATAACTCAATCCAAAACTCACCTAAACCTCATATGCTCCCTATTAATTCATTGCTGAAGGAGCTGCTACTGGAAATTCATTATCGAAGCTACTGTGAAGCTACTGCCGGAAGAAGGGTGGCTGATCCAAAAGCTACAAGCATTTCAAACCAATTTCACATAATCTGATTCATGTACCCAAATCATACCAACAAGCGTATGCACTTACCAGAGGATAATCGGAGAATAAAAGCGTCGGGGCAATCGAACAGAGGCTGTATCAGGTGACGCTCAGCCCAGCATCGGCGGATTAGGAGCTGGAACACAGCCAAGGGGTGGTAACCTCAGGCAAGTCGAGAGGAGTCTGACGGCTCACCCTCGCGACAGCGATGACTACGGCATCACCGATTTGTCCTCATGCGGAGGAGGCAATAGCGTCGGGTGAGGTGGTCAGCAATGATGTAGAAAGGCGGAGGGAGATGTGGCAGGAGATCAAGGAAAAAGGAGAAGAGCTCGAGCTAGGGCTCGACCTTTTCCCTTCGTAGGGGAAGCTCTGCTCGCACGGCAGCGACCCGGAGAGAAGGGCAACCGCCAGTAAATTTCAAGCGATCGGTGGAGGAGATAAGGTGATGCTCTGTCGCCGACGATCAGTTCCCTTGTGGAGTCGGCATCGGAGAAGAAAAGTAATCCAAGAGGCGGAGGAGGAGGGTCGGCAGCGGTAGATGAAGAGAGGAATTCACGTAAATGAGAAGAAATAGGGAAAAAGAAATAAACTTAGGGCTTTTCCAATTAAAGCCTATTCTATTTCCTCAATCAACTCCCAATTAATTCATCTCATTATTTATTTATTATTTGGGTACCGTATTTTACATTCTCCCCCACTAATAAAAATTTGGTCATCAAATTTACTACTCAACTCAAGTATCCTCATCTAATAGTAACATTCGAGCAACATCCAAGCAACAAATTTTCAACCGTAAAGGATGACTCTATGGGTAATGAGCTCACCCTGCCTCCGCTACTTTCACACTGCTGTCTAGCCAACTGTAAGTAAATCAACCATCTCACAAATCCATAATGCCTATTATCAGCAAAGCCTCTAACATCCATATTATGCACTCAATCTGTCCATCTGTCTGAGAGTGAAAACTTCTATTATAACAAAACTCAATACTCACAGCCTGCTGTAAACACTACTGGAACCACGATGTGAATCACGAATCTCCATCTGATACCATACTCAGAGATATACCATGAGGTCCGATAATCTCTCTACAGTATAACTCTGCTAATCGATCCAACAAATCTATCCTAGAAATCGATAGCTAGGGAACAACTTCGTCAACCCAACAATAATTGCCCAAAACATCAGATCCTCTCTGTGTCTTGGGTAATCCGACAACAAAAATCCATCGTAACATGCTCACATTCCCATTCCAGTCTCTGAATCTACCAAAACAATTATGCTAGCCTCCGGTGTTCAGCCTTCACTTGATGACAAACTAGACATCAAGCTATAAAATCCGCGATGTCTTACTTCATGTCGTTCGACCTATCGGAACGCTTCAAGTCTCTATACATCGGGTGTCACCCAGATGTATCACAAATCCATATTAAAGTGTTTCCTGCAGTAACTCCTCCCGGATAAGAAGTGACTCAGGAACACACATAACCTCCCACAGAAATAAAGAATCTCATTCCTGTTATACGAGAATTTTGTTTACTAGCATAAGACTACTCTGCTCATGCTACATCAGAACTGCACTAAACCCCAGATATGATACATCTGTGTAGAGTACAAATCCATCTACACTAGAAAGTAACACTAAGACGAGTGCAGTTATCAGTTTTTCGTTTCAACTCCTGAAACTAGTCTCGTAAGCATCTGTCCAGGAAAGTTCTATACCCTTACTAGATAGTCCAGCTACCGACATAACAATGCTAGAGAAACCCTCATCCAATCTCCGGTAAAATCGAGCCAAACCAAGGTAGCGGTGAGTCTCCTGTACAGATTTCAACTACTCCCAACTAGTAACAGCTTTTATCTCTTGTGGATCCATTGATATATCCCTACTAAAGACAATATGTCCCAAAAATTCCACAAAAGATAATCGAAATACGCACTACTGAACTTCGCATATAGATGTTCCCGTCGAAACATCTCTAGAACTATACGAAAATAGTGTACGTGATCCACCTCGGATCGGGAATAAATCATAACCTCATCAATGAAGACAATAACAACTGATTCAAATTCTCTAAGAATACCAAATTTATCGAGTCCATGAAAACATCTAAAGCACTATAAGCCTAAATGATAAAACCAAAGACTCATAATATTCGTACAACGAGCATTCTCTACCTTAAGATCACAGCAATAGGTCTGTAAGCTGATCACCAACTACAAGTCACCAAATCCATAATATCAAGGCATACTACTACTCATATCACTATCAACAACAAACACCGAATAATAAATCACCAAGTCAAAGATCCATGAATAGATCATCAACAAATAACATATCACCACATTTGATCTAGTAGTATCTATCAATGTCAAACCATCCACAATATCAATCAAACCTGATAACTTTCTTAGTGCCCTATTCTCATCATGATATACTATCATGATGTTGAAATATATCACAATCCTACCAATGGTGTATACCTACTGAAGTCTAAGGGATATCTCTTGACTTCCTGATCGATAATCAACAACTCTCCAAGAGGTAGAGATACGATCCATCCAAAAGATATGTGCAGAAAAACTCTACTAATCCTATCCAAAAATATCCAAAAAGTTTGTCTAATCTCATCCTCCAGATACTCAAATATCCACCGTAAAGGAAATAACAATGCAAAGTCCAAAGGATCACTCAACCTCCTACTGAAAATCTACCCATCAGCGAATATCACCTCAAATCTCATAATCATACCCGAAATGTCTTCCGAAAAATGTCGATAAAATATCGAACAACTTGATCTAACATATAGACTTCAAGATCTTTAGTAAATAATCGTGTGGTCAAGGTCTTGAGCTACCTATGGAGACAACGTTAACTAGGACAACTAACCATTGTCTTGTAACACATACTACGATTGCTCTAGAGGCTTAGTAACCCCTAGCGACAAGCCACGCACATAACAACAAAGTAGTTTATCACTAGATAGTTGGTCGAAATAACTATCAATCAACACTCTGCTACTCGAAAATCATCGTCTGATATTTCCACTTAGTAACATATTGATTTCATAGGTGTTAATAAACTAACACCATGTTCTCCACACAATTACGGGTCATACAACTCTAGGTATCAACGAGGATATCCGCGATCGGTCCATGAGTCAGGATCCCCATGGAACAACATTAGGCAAATTGACTGGTCATCACCCTATAAACCATTACGCTTCTAAAGGAAGTAGAGAAGTACTCTCTCAAAACACCTCAAAATAATCACCGAGATGTTTTGTTCTCAAAACCATCTTTTGCATTTTCCTTTACGTGGTGTCGGGCCACGTAAGAGATACGCAGCTAACATTATCTGTTCCACATCAGTACAAGTCATGTATCTGAATATGCTCACCACTTCATACACCTATATAACAAATGTATCACGTAAGTGTTAAGCAGCTAGCTCTATATTTTTCCACATCAGTGGGGGCATCTATCCAAATATACCCTCTAGGTCATCCTACCAAGTATATACAATCCATGGTCAGAGTCCCCATGGAATAGGATACATCAATCCTCTACAGACTAGTCAAGCCAACAATGGTATGCGACTAACTCAGTCAATTCTATGTCTATGCAAGTCATGAACTCAAATGTGCCCTCTGGGCTATCTAACCAAACACAAATAACCCAAAGGTCAAAATCTTCATGAAATAGAGTAAGTCAGTCTCTTACTGACCAAACTAATAAAAATATCTCAGTACTCTACTAACTACACCAATAAAAATGGATCAGTCCTCTACTGACCAAGTCAGCAAAGGTAAATCGAACCTCTACAGACTGAAGCAACTAGGATAAATCAATCCTCTACTACCCCAAGTCAACAAAGGTAAATTGGTTCTTTATAAACCGAAGCAACAAGAGTAAATTGGTCCTCTACTGATCGAACCAACACGAGTAATTCGATACTCTACTGATCAAGCCAACATGATATTTAACAGATACTATCTACTACCAAACTAGTGATAATAGAAACTAATAATACTGGTAGTATGGTGAAAGAAATCTCATGAGACTATAATCCTTGATCTCCAGTAGAGTCAACCGTGATCAGTGATTGACTCAACACATGTGATGTATGCTACAAACAACTAGACAGATACTAACAAAAGAGTACTAATATATGACATAACTATCAGAACAACTATGCATGTACAACCAGAAATATGAGATAATAATATGTAAATATACCTCCTATAGCTTGGAGATTCCTGTCGTTGTCTGGTCCCAAAACTCAAAAAGTCACATAGAGAAACCAAATTATCGAATACCAAAACACAGTAAATATGCCTCGTAAAATCTGGCTCTGATACCAATAAATTGTCATGCCCCAAGAAGAGTCCCTACCGAAAAATTTCGGTAACATCTCCCCTGTACTGGTGACAATCTGAGGCATACATACATACAAAATACATTAGCCATATACGGTTGAAATATACACAACCATGCAGTTAATAATGCGGCCCACACCGTTGAAACATAGCATAACCATACAGTTAATAATGCAGCCCACTCGACTGAAACATAGCACAGTGGAAATAATAAAATAACAAACATGAAATGAAACAAAACAACTAACTGCGAGCCGGCTCGGCTTGACACAACATCCACAAAACATATACAAGATACCACAAAATAAAACTCCATATAAAAGAATACACAAATACAAGAACAAGTACAAGACCAACAATGCGAAAGGAAACACCAACGAAAGGAGAAGCTCGATGTGACTTGGGACTGACAGACAGGATCTCAAGGCGACTCCATAAATCCTTTACCTACTACCTGGTGAAATAAATCAGTTTACATGGTGGTGAGTACTAAGACTCAGCGGGTAATAGACAGATAGTGTATGAACATAATAAAGAACTAGAGATACAAAAGTATACAATCTCGTAGGAAAAATAGCAGATACAACAGTGATATTATAATTAGTCTCCATACCTGAAACCATATCCTAGGCTAGTAATAGAAGGTCAGGTGTAGCAAAGTCCTGCTACAGTACTGCTAATAACTACATTGGTAATATGTGAGGTATATACATATTATCAATAAGCAAACCAGTGTCTAAACTCATACCTCAGGTATATATCTCAACCTATATGAGCATATCAGCATAAGTAAGCAACAACAGCATAAGTAAGCAATAACTGCATAAGTAAGCAATAGCTGCGTAAGTAAGCAACAACATCATAAGTAGCAACAACAGCAACATGTATAATAATAACAGCGTATATACGGATAGTCACTCCCACCCACCCCTCTGTACCATGACCCCTATATAGTCGAGAGGCCGGGAAAATGACAGAATGTACACCACTCCAGCTACCACTACTCTCGAGTGACCGAGGGGACAGTTGCATAGTAACTAACTAGCTACATCTACGGCGGGGGTCCCTGTTGCTCGCAACTCCAGCTATCACTATCCATGAGTGAGCGAGTGGGAGCACGTCAGGACAAGCTGCACGCTCAAGCTACCACTACCCATGAGTGACCGAGCGTGCAACCCTGGCCAACGACCCTCTCAACCACAAGGGAGACATGGTCACCGGCATGCATGCAATGACATGATGTGAAAAATACAATAGTCATCATATATATATAAACAGAAACATGTATGTTACATGAAGTCAGCATGCTCAATAAGAAACATGAATAAATAGCAATCAAAGCAAGTAAACATAGTATCTTGTATCTATATATCCAGTAATTAGTATCTAGTATCTGGTGTCTAGTATCTGCTAAATATCATAAATAGCAACAAGAGACTGTATAGATACAGAAACGAGTAGCTCAAAGATTGAGTGGAAATTTCAAACGCTAGAAAAATAAGAGTGGAGTCAAGATGAACACGGTAACTATCTGAACATTTAGCTCATGCACCAAGATACATAGCATATACAACATAGTTAAGTTTTATCACAAACTAAATAGCTAAACCTAATCCTAATCTGATTAGGAAATTATACTTAAATTCCATCTAATAATCCAATACTTCCTTCACATCTAATCTTCTTATGAATTAATCCAATTCAATTAGTTAACCCTTCTTATTAACATGCTTTAAATCCAACAAAACCTAAACTAACAATCCAACTTATCCAATCAGGTTTAATTCTATCAACCGATCCATCACAAATACAAACCAATCTCCATAAACAACTTACCTCATTATCTCTTATCAAATAGTTGATTAAGTATCAAGAACCATTTAACCAAATTAGTTGCTTAATTCTTACTAATCAATCACAATCAAATCCCATCATAATTCTAATCCATCCCTACACACCACAATATCAATCCAATGAATTCGATTAATGATCATGTAGTTATCTACAACAAACCACAAATTAAATCCATAACCAAATCATATTAACAACCCTAACATGTCACCAATCAATCTAGTTTTAAATTTAGACATAACTCAATCTAAAACTCACCTAAACCTCATATGCTCCCTATTAATTCATTGCTGAAGGAGCTGCTACTGGAAATTCATTATCGAAGCTACTGTGAAGCTGCTACTAGAAGAAGGGTGGCTGATCCAAAAGCTACAAGCATTTTAAACCAATTTCACATAATCTGATTCATGTACCCAAATCATACCAACAAGCATATGCACTGACCAGAGGATAATCGGAGAAGAAAAGTGTCGAGGCAATCGAACAGAGGTTGTATCAGGTGGCGCTCAACCCAGCATCGGTGGATCAGGAGCTGGAACACAGCCAACGGGTGGAAACCTCAGGCAAGATCGAGAGGAGTCCGACGGCTCACCCTCTCGACAGCGATGACTACGGCATCACCAATCTGGCCTCGTGAAGAGGAGGCAATAGCATCGAGTGTGGTTGTCAGCGATGATGCAGAAAGGCGGAGGGAGATGTGGTGGGAGATCAGGGAAAAAGGAGAAGAGCTCAGGCTAGGGCTCAACCTTTTCCCTTTATGGTGGAAGCTCTACTCGCACGACAGCGACCCGGAGAGAAGGGCAACCACCAGTAAACGTCAGGCGATCAGTGGAGGAGATAAGGTGATGCTCTGCCATCGGCGATCAGTTCCCTTGTGGCGCCGGCGTCGGAGAAGAAAAGGAATCCGAGAGGGGGAGGAGGAGGGTCGACGATGGTAGATGAAGAGAGGAATTGGCGCAAATGATAAGAAATAGGGGAAAAGAAATAAACTTAGGGCTTTTTCAATTAAAACCTAGGTTATTTCCTCAATCAACTCCTAATTAATTGGGATATTACAAACAGGCTTTCACTTAGCTTACAAATTTATCCCCTTAAACTCGTCATACGAGTTCCAAAAAATTTCTAAAAATTTCTAAAAAATTCTAAAAAATTTAATAAGATTATTTGTTAAATAACCTTATTATTTACTTATTATTTGGGCACCGTATTTTACAGATATTATGGCATAAATTTAGGATAAGTTATTAAACTTAGGAGGAGAGTTAAGTTAAAATGCTTATTTACTTATTTTTGAATATTTTAAACTTAACTATGAGCCTTGATTGCCAAACATCAAAAAGGAAGAGATTGTTGGTGCAGAGTGCACCAGAATCAAACTTGAATTTTGATATTGTCAAAGGTTCAAGTTAAGTCTTGTTGTGATCTGACAAATTGACTAAGTGTGTAGGCTATTTACTCAATCGGTAAAAGCCCTAGTCACTCTAGGAAGGAAAGTCTTAATAGATCATGGAAGTCAAGCAGGAAGTTCAGGTGGGTCAAGAAGCTGACACTTGGCAGTTGGAGTCAATAGGTCTGAAAGACCTGATATCAAAAGGTAGCTTGGTGAACCAATTTGATGCTAAGTAGAAGCCCAAACAGATTTGGAGAACCTGATGTTTGGCAGGTAGGTTGAGGTAAGCAAGTGCAGTGGAGCGACGGGGATGTCATGTTCCGGGAAGGAACAAAACATGTTGGAACCCCAAGGTTATTTTGATGTGATCAACCAAGTTAGGTTAGGTCCTGTGGTATTTTAACCTTGTGTCTAAGTGTGCAGGAGTTTAGGAACACAAGAAGTCAAGCAAAAGACACAGCTAGTGAGAAGGACGGCACGGGAGAGAGCCGACGGGCTTGGTGCATCCAAGGGACGAGGTACTACGGAAGAGTACGAGGGTAGATGAGAAGGAAGCGTGCAGCGTTTCCGAGAGACAAGAAGCCAGAGCGAAAGGTTGCTCGAGAAGACCGAAATTGGGTTCGGGTGATCCTTACTTCGGTTGGCCGAAATCACCCAAGCGAGCGGAGCCGAAGTGGAAGACCCGGACTGAGGCGAGCAACACCGGAGTAAAGGGCCCGGATCTAATCCGGGCGCTCGGAGCGATTCCGAGCCCTCAGAACCTGATTTTGACCAGATCACGTTTGACCGTGATCTGTTGCGAAGGGGATAAAACTTTATTCCTCTTCCAGACGTCTGGAACCCTCCAGTCGCCTGGAACCCTCTAGGCATCCCGACCAAAGTTATAAATAAACCTTGGTCTAGAAACTTTTTAATTCGAACAAGCAATTAGCAATACAACACTTGTGCTCTTCCATTTTTAGTTTAGCTTATCTTTTCTATTCTTTCACTGCTGTAAGAGGCTTCTCTGCCTGAAGGAGATACTTAGTGTGATTCATTCCTTGGATTAACAACCTCCCCGGTTGTAACCAAGTCAAGTCTGTGAGCCTCATCTTTTCAGTTTCGTTCTTTATTTAATTTATGCAAGTGTTACTTTAAAAGTCCGAGAAGGGTTGTGTTTTGATTTTATGCAGGGCTATTCAACCCCCCTTCTAACCGACCACCAATAGTCATAACAAGTGGTATTAGAGCAAGGACGCTTCAGGAGGACTAACCTCCGATCGAAGCAAAGACGATGACTGGACCAAGCATATACCTGCCAAAGTTTGAGGGAGAGTTCGCTAGCTAGAAAAAGCGAATACATGTATTTTTTAAAACTGATTTTGATTTACTTCTAATAATGGAATTCAGTTTTATAGCACCGGAAGGTAAGGAAAAATATCAATGGACAAAAAGGAGCAGGTCGACTACGTGGCAAACGACAAAGCAGAGTTCCATCTATTGAGCGTCCTTCCGCCACAAGAAGTCAACTGGATCGGCAACTACGATTCAGCAAAGGAGCTTTGGGAGAAGTTCCTTCAGCTACACGAAGGGACGCCCGAAGCCAAACTTGCGAGACGGGACTTACTTTACAACTAGCTGACCAACCTACGGCTTGAAGAAGACGAGACAATTGCGCATCTCCACTCGAGAATTAAGGAGTTCATCACCGGACTATCGAATCTTGAAGAAAAGGTAAGTAACCGAGATTCGCTAAGGTACGTATTAAATGCATTCCCTAGGAATACGAAATGAGCTTCACTTGTAGATGTTTTTTTATATCTTTAAGGACTTAGAAACTATTACCTTATAAGAATTAATTTCTATATTTGAAGTCCATGAATCTAGATGTGCAGGTACAAAGGAGCCGAAGCACAACATCGCCCTCAAGGCAGCGAGAGACGAACATGAGTCAGAATCTTCTCTCGACGATGAGGAAATGGTAATGATGGTAAGGTGCTTTAAAAAGTTGTTTACTTCAAGTAAAAGTAACCATTCGCAGGGTAGAAAGAAAAGGACGATCAGATGCTACCACTGCAACGAAGAAGGCTATGTCAAAGACAACTATCCCAAGCTAAGGAACAAAGACAAGGATAAAAGAAAGAAGCCTATCCAAACAAAAAAATTCAAGACACTAAAAGCAACGTGGGACGATACGTCGTCCAAATCGGAAGTCGAGGTTTTCTCCGGACTTGCATTAATGGCAAGTCATCAAGACGAGGACTACGATTCAAGCTCGTCCGAAATGAGCATCGAGAGCATCGATGAAGGGAGAGCTACCTCAAAAGAAAGCAGCAGTTCAGGGGGAGCCACAGATAACGAGATTGACATGGTAAGTCAAGTACGATCTCTTCCTCCCAATAAATTATTTAAGTTTGTTAAAATATTAACTAAAGATTGCTGCAACTTAGAAAAAGAGATTAAAAAATTAAAATTAACTCTAGCTAAATCTTACCCGTTAGAAGAGTTTGATAAAGTAAAATTAGAAAATGATAATTTGTAAAAAGAAATAAATAACTTAAAAAATCTTGCATGCTCATCTAATACAAGTGTTAGAAAATTTAATAATCTAAATTGATATTTTAGATATCACAAAGGACAAATTAGAAAATTTTCTAAGAAACACATTCCAAAGAAATTACTAGTTAACCCAGTAGAAAGGAATCTTTATTGGATTCCAAAGTCTTATCTTAATTGAAAATTTTAGGACTTTCAGAGAGTTCTTTAAATCTTTAATTTTTCTATGAGGTTTTGACTAGAAGTGGTTGATGATCCAATAACCAAGAAGGCCTAGTGCCTCACCATAGTCTGGAAGTCAAAATATTAAAATAAAATATTTAATTGACTAACTGATAAAGTATTAAAATTGGGATTAGTTAATGCTTTAAAAAAATTTTCAAATATTTTTTTCTTACTTAGAAATGTCTCAAAAATATTTTTCAAAAATATCTAACTTAGATTTTTTTTTTGGCTTGAATTTTTTTATAGTTAGTCAAAAATATTTTTCTGCTTAAATTTTTTTTTTGCTAGTTAGAAATTTTTACAAAATTTTCAGTATTATAAAAAAAAAATTTCAAGAGTTTTCAAATTTTGATAAAGTTATCTTAAAATTTTTTACCCTTAAATTTTTCTTGGTACCCCATTTTTATGTCATCAAAGGGGGAGAAGGAAAAGATTAAGCCTAGGGGGAGTAGATTCAATTTTTTTTTGCACTTTTATTGCAGAATTTATTATTTTAACTTTATGTCTCTTTACCCTAGCTTAACTTGGGTTGCTCATATCAAAAAGGGGGAGATTGTTGAAACCCCAAGGTTATTTTTATGTGATCAACCAAGTTAGGTTAGGTTCTGTGGTATTTTAACTTTGTGTCTAAGTGTGCAGGAGCTTAGGAACACAAGAAGTCGAGCAAAAGACGCAGCTAGCGAGAAGGACGACACAGGAGTGAGCCGACGGGCTCGGTGCATCTGAGGGACGAGGTGCTGCGGAAGAGTACGCGGGCGGACGAGAGGAAGCACACGGTGTTTCCGAGGGATGAGAAGCCGGGGCGGAAGGTTGCTCGAGAAGGCTGAAATTGGGTTCGGTGAGCCTTATTTCAGTTGGCCAAAATCACCCAAGCGAGTGGAGCCGGAGCAGAAGACCCGGACTGAGGCGAGCAGCACCAGAGCAGAGGGCCCGAACCGATAGTCAACTATGTTGACTTTAGTGGTCTGGGCGCTCGGACCCTATCCAAGCGCCCGGAACTCGATTTTGATTGAATCACGTTTGACCGCGATCCGTTGCGAAGGGGATAAAACTTTATCCCCCTTCCAGGCGCCTGGAACCCTCTAGGCGCCCCGACCAAGGCTATGAATATAGCCTTGGTTCAGAAGCTTTTTAATTCGAACAAGCAATTAGTAATACAACACTTGTGCTCTTCCATTTTTAATTTAGCTTCTCTTTTCTGTTCTTTCACTGATGTAAGAGGCTTCTCTACCTGAAGGAGATAATTAGTGCGATTCATTCCTTGAATTAACAACCTCCCCGGTTATAACCAAGTCAAGTCTATGAGCCTCATCTTTTTCAGTTTCGTTCTTTATTTAATTTATGTAAGTGTTACTTTAAAAGTCCGAGAAGGGTTGTGTTTTGATTTTATGCAGGGCTATTCAACCCCCTTCTAGCCGGCCACCAACGGTCCCAACAAAACCTAGGTCACTGATCTAACTAAAGAAACTAGGAGGTTTCCAAGTTCATATCAAGACAAGTTTATTGTCTACTCATGAATTATACTTTACTACTCATGTATCATACATTACTACTCATTCATCATACTATACTATGCTAACTCTAATTTGCAAGAGTATTCGAATTAACTCTGTTTTGTAAGAATCGAAGGATCAGTCGACCAAACATGAGGTTCAATCGACCAAACCAAGCTGACATGGAACAGAGTTTTGGATCGAGCAGAACAAACTTGGTAGAAAGGTGGATCGGTCGACCGAACTTATGGATCAGTTGACCGAACTAGATATGACAAGCATAGCGGTAGATTCAATCTCGACCGAAGTTGGAAACTACAGGGATCGGTCGACTAGTCATGGTGATCAGTCGACCGGTCAATTAATGCTCTTAATTACGCGAAGATTGGAGCTCGTCACCGAAGGAAAGCATAGTACCGAACGGATTAGTCGATCAAAGGATTTTTTATTTGACCAATCAATACTTATAAAAGCAAGGCTTGAGCACCAAGCAGAAGTAACTTTTTTGTATTCCATTGTTCTACTACATTGCCACTCGTGCCGCTTCTGATCTTCTACTCAGCGTGCAAGCTACATCACTAAGAAGCTCCGATAATCTTCGTTGTTGTATTGTTAGTATTTCTAATTACCTTGCATTCTATTGTATTAACTTCACTATATGCATTACCTCTTTTTCAGAGTTTTTGGAAGGAGGAATATTAGTGAATTGCTCAACGGTGCATCAAGAATCACGAGCCTTGGAGTAGGAGTCGACTAGACTCCGAACCAAGTAACCACCTGAGTCACCTATATTGCTTTTGCTTTTCCATTTCGCTGTTGATTTGATATTTGCTTTACCAATCGATACGAAAAGAAAAGTTTTTTAACGAGCGATATTCAACCCCCCCCCCCCCCTTCTATCATATTTTTTATCCTTCAGGAATAATGTTCTTGGTTTGTTAAATCTGATTACCATAGATGGCTCTATGTTATAGACTTATAGAGGTGATACATGTGGCAAAAGGTGATTCGCTCGCCCCCAGCGCCCCCGCCAACCCGTCTTATAGAGGTGATACATGAAGAGTATGCAAATGGTATTATATTAAGGTGAATCGAGAAATACCTGAGATAAATCTATATTAAATAGATTAAATCTGGAAGGAGATTAAGAATAGTTTTCTTTGGTTAACACTCCTTCAAATTAGATATGCTAAAATTCTCCGGGTTGCATCAAACAGAAATTAGACCTTGTAGATTTTTTTGGGGTAATCCAAGTATTCAATTCTCATGATTCAATTAATCCTAGAGGTGACTAACCTAGTCTCACAGAAATTTTCTATCAATCATCAAAATAAATCGAGAAGCGCATAAGATCACAAGTTTTTCAAACTCCCCAGATGTCATGTGCCTTAGGTGATATTTAAACCCTTATTGTCTAGAAGTCCGTCTCACCTCTTACCATCGCACCATAGACTTGGGGAAGACCTTTTAGATTATTGAATATAGATCGGATGGCACACTAGCTCGTGATGATGATATGTAAACTTCATGATGCTGGAGTAACATGTATTGGATTACCCTCTAATGCCAGATGAATCACATAGTCACTCACAACTTGTACAAGAGCCTATTTAATCAATCCTATACTCAACACCAATGGAAAAAAGCAGAAAACCTCACCTCTAGCACTCTTTGGAAATTAAAGACACTAACGTAGAAGAAAATCCTCGTCTACAAATCTCTTAGTCTCCCATTGCTTTTTTCACACACCTCATGATGTTTCTAAGGCTTTGGAATGCTTCCACGATGAGAAAATTTCAAAGCCCCTATTGTCTTAGTTATCACTTCCTAAAAACTATCCAATATATTCCTCTAGAGTTGTCCTACTCCTATCGGTGATTTGGTTAATGTGCACACCAAGGTCTTATGATCCACATGCTCACTCCACCTCAGTTGAGCTTGTGTGCATCTGATTATTTTCATGGTGCTACTCAATCATGGTGAGAGATTCCTTGGATCCCTCTATTTGAAAATAATCAATAATGGGACTACTCTTTTGCCCATATGTATCTAAGCACCATGTAAATGTTAACCATCTCATCTATCCTGAAGATATCTAAAGATGATACGACCATCTCATCTATCCTAGGAATGTCTAAAGATGAAACGTGTCTTTCTACAATCTTCGTGTCATATCGATGAACTTGCCACGAATCACCCTTAAAATTCTACCAGTTACTATGTAGTGGCAACCCTTGAATCTAATTAATTGTGTGAAATTAGATTTCTCTTCATCTTTAGGACAAAGACCACCTACCCTAAATGTGTTGTACTCTATGCAAACTAAGTCTGATTGTACCAATTCCTTGAGCTTCCTCCTCAAGTTATCTTTTAAACTTGTGATCTCGGTCACACTTGCATCCAAAGTAAAATAACTTTTTTGTAGTGCAAACATGCATCACACAAGCTAATTCCAAATAGCAGATTGTAGAAGATATATTCTTGTTCTTTGAGATGACAAGAGCTATAGCATACATTGCCTTGAGTTTCTTCCTTCACTACATAGTCACTTTTGTTGTGACCATATGTCTTGCACTTAAAGTGCTAAACATCTTATGAAGTTTAGGTTGGAATCTAAGTTTGCATTGTTGAGATTCTTGCTCCTATGACTCTCCTTTTGTGCCCATTTTGAGTTAACTAGTTCACTTTTACTCAAATTCAATAATATGAACATTCTTCCTTTAAACAATGTCTGTTATAGCTTTATTTGTCATCTCTTTCATAGTCATTTTATCCCTACAAAGTTTAAATGTGTGATTAAAGTCCTTTGACAACCTTTAATGCTTGCTTTAAGAGTTTTTTGTCTTCTATTCTTCTTTCTTCCCTATGTTTTTTAAATTAATTTTATTTTAGAAAAATTCTAACATATTGAAGGAAACCTTAGCCTTAAAAGATTTAAATCTGTTCCATTGGAACATTAAATGAAAATTGTATTAGTTTGAATTATTCTTATTATATGATCTTTCTCCATAGAGATTTATAAAAGATTTGTAATTAGGTTCTCTCACTGCAACGTAGAGTAACACATTTGTAAAACATGTTCTTAATTGGCAGATTGGTGCATTTGCTGCCCCAGACAAGATTCACTGGACACCTGGACTTCCCAAAACTAGGAGTGGTAAGATAATGTGCCGGATCCAATAGAAATTTGCTTCTAAACAGCTTGATGAGATTGGGAACACTAGCACACTTGCCAAACCCAAGTGTCGTCAAGCAGCTAATCGAGTACGCTGATGGCTAGCGTCAAGATTCAACCACTTCCCCAGTTGGTAGTTGCTCCATCAAGCAATAAAACAAGATTGAGCATTTGAAAACGTCTATGTTACTACTCCCTTGTTCATGGTTCAATCAGAGTTGAGAAAGATGTTCACAACTTGTTATCATTTGTGAGGTCGGTATCAACAAATACTTTGCTTCGACTTTGATGCCTAATTCCTTACAATTCTTTGATAGTATATTGATCTTATCTCGATGCGTGTCTTCTGATGGTTTTTCTCCTATTATGAGATTTCAACAGTGTACAGATTGGTAAATGAATGAAATCTCTTGAACCACCTATGGCTTGTGAAATTTCTTCTAATTTTGCCATTGTGACACTGTAATGACCACTCACATTGGTCATCGCAAGCTTTTGCAGTAGATTTAGAGACTTCTTTCAAGTCTACAAGGTCACTTAATATCTCAAAGTCATAAAAGATATTGTCGATAAGTTCCTAATTACTATGTTCCCTGCACATTGTTTGTCATAAGTTAAAGCTAATAAAGATTTAGCACATCCATTCCATTTTGGATTATCTCCTGGATTTTTAGATTTAGTAGTAATTGAGCACATCTCCTCTTTCTCAACTTTCACTCTATCAGAAGACATGAAGTTTAACATTTTATACTACATCAATAATAATTAAACCTTATCCCATTAGGTAGGGTCGATTATATGAATCCTTTTACGTCATTAAGTTCTATCTCTTACTATATCGTCATTTATACTTAAATAAATTTTATTTTATTTTATTATTAACCAAGTCTTTTTTTAGTCCTCCTCTTCCTCGTTTAATATGTGTGTTTGTCATAATTTTGCATCACCTAACTAGAGCATTTATGTCCACATATCCACCTTAACATCATCTGTAAAATACCGAAAAATTACGAATAATGATAAGGGAATTTTCCGAAATTTTTAGAAATTTTTCGAGAATTTTTCATAGCTCGTATGGATGAGTTTACAGGGATAAAACGGGGTCCGAGAAAAGCTTGTTTAGGCTATCCAATAAAGCGACCGGCAGCCGACTTCACCTGTGCCCTAGGGTCGCTGTCGTGCCACTGACGATCCACCGCTGGCACCCGTGCGCTAGTACTGTCGTCGGATCATTGACCACCTCCGACCAGTGGAGAGGAAGAAGGTAAGTTGGTTGGAATTAGATTATTGTTTGGCAGTAATCTCCACTCTTGATCTTGATCTTTTCCTTGCTGCTAATCTAGGTTACGGGTTGGTGAGGAAGTGGTGATCTGTGGTGTCATTTGTCCAGCAACAGAAGACCTTAATCCACAGAAGTGATGGCTGTGATTTTTAGGTAAAGAGTGGTGATCTTGATACATTTTGTAATTGATGTGGTCTGTGAATTTAGCTTTTGCTTAGTTGTTTATGTGTAAAAGGAATTAGGTTTTTATTTATGGTGGATTGGGGATTAGGTAACTAACCCTAATTGATCATCAATTTTGTTTAGGCAGGATGATGGTCATATGATTTGGGTTTTACCCTAAATTAGGGTTAGAGATTTTTATTTAGCTATTTATAAGACGCGTATCTCGACGTCAGATTTGGACCGGATACGATCCTTTCTATTGGAGGCGGGTACTTTGACTTTATGTCATTTGATATGCATAGTAATGTTTTTAACAAATAGCAATGATTGTGTTTCTTATTTGCTTCGGTTGATCAGTACCCGATCTGTTACATGCTTGTTTACTTATTTGTTATGCACATCATGTTAGTACTTATCTGATTATACATGCTTATAGGGGTGGTGACACAATCATGTTATATATTATGTTCAGGACCTAGGGTTTTACATCATCATCTTTGCAACTCTCATTTTCTGCTCATGTGCTTGAGTCATAGCCCAACATTCATCTCTATATAACATAGCAGGTCTAACTGCGGTTTTGTAAACTTTTTCTTTAAATTTTAGAGGTATTTTACGGTCACACGAAACACCTGACGCTCTCCTCCATTTCAACCATCCTGATTGTATTTTATGTAAGACATCTCTTTTAATCCCTCCATCATTTTGTAAAAATGATCCTAAATATCTAAAACTCTCGATTTTGGACAAATCATCATTTTCTATCCTAACAATTGTCTCATTATGTCTAATATTGCTAGACTTAAATTCTATATATTCTATCTTTATTCTAATAAACCTAAAATATTTCTCTTCTAGTGTTTCCGTCAAAATTCTAATTTAGCATTTAGTTCTTTATGTATTTCATCTATAAAATAATATCAACTGCAAACGACATGCACTACGGTACCGTATCTTAAATATATATAGTTCGTTCATAATTAGTGTAAAAAAGATAAGGACTTAGATTTGATCCATATCTTTATTGAAAATACTTCAACTACTCCATTTGAAGTCTTTACTCTAATCGTTACATTATTATATATACCCTTAATTTGTTCAATATATTACGCTAACACCATTATTTTCTAAAATTCTTCATATAATTTTTTTTGGGACTCTTTATAAACTTTTTCTTAGTCTATATATATATCTTATTTTTGCTCCCTTTACATTTTATCATAGACATAAAATAAAGAAAAATAATTATGAATTCACAGGAGAAAAAGTATAATCCAATAAAACTATTCTTAATTTCACTGATAAAGTTGCAAATTTACTACACAAATCTTTTAAATGACACTGAATTTCCACAGAATATTCAAATCAATTTGAAAAAAACATTGATATTAATGTAAATACTATTAATTATATTAATTACAGTAGTTAATAATATACATAAGTAGTGACTACCTAGGAAGATATCTATTTTGAATTTTTTTCACCCTATAACAAACTTAAACATGCTTTTAGATGGGTATCATAGTTTGCTTTCTTCTGCTACAATTTGGTTAGGAATATGCTTCATGATTGAAGAAGTCTTGGGCCTGAGTTTGAAGCCATCCACGATGAAATTGTATCGACGAGCTTATCAACATCTTTAGATACTTGTGCCCTTACAATCCCTGAGTCTGTGCCCAACGTATTGCTTACTTCTCTTGCAACAGCTTCCCATGGTGTTCCTACTGTTAGGTTTGATAGAATCTCGCCTCCACGGTTTACAGCATCTGCCATAGCAGGTGGGATGTCGGGGAGAATCTGCAAATGATAGATCTATCAGCAAGTGATTGCAGTAACAAGAATGAATCCAAATAGCAGGATGGTTCAAAAAATTCAAGACAGATTCATTTTCAGGTTGCGCTCTATTAGCAACAAAAAGTAATACATGCTTGCAAGAATTGGCAGACTTATTATTTCTAACTACAGAATTGTGGTTAGATTGAACGAAGTAAAATCATGAGAATGGCATGTAGTATGTACCTGCTGTAATGGGAGCCCATGATCTCCAGGCAGTAATCGCACCGACATGTCCAATTGTGAGCTAATGGCAGATCCTCCACTCAGCAACTGTGACAGTGTCGGAGTTTCGTCAATCGTATCATTGTCAAACTTTATCAAGAGGTTCCTTGAAACACCGTAATATGATTTTATCTGCAAAAATTGGAGGGGAACTGCACGTGAGTATCAAATTGGATCCATCAACATTTAACCAATGAAGTGTAAAATCTATACAAGAATAAATGGTTATAGGAGACAAAAAAACAGATGCTGAAGTTGTAGGTAATATGATTTTATTTCCTTTCAACCAATTATTTAACAAAACGAATTTATTACTTGTTACAATGCCATCGTATTATTCTCTGTTCTTAGTTAGGTGTGATCCTTTGCTTGTCTTAGAATTGAGCAAAAGCCCAGAAAACAATCGACCAGATAAAATTTAGAAAGAAGGCTCTTAGTCAACTAGAAGTTTCATGCAACTACAATGACATGCATATCCAACTAAAGAATGCAGAAGCAATCAAAGAACTCTTTTTTTTTTCTCCAAAAAGCAATCAAATTAACTTGACAGATAACCTGAAGATCTATTTATGAACCCCAATTTTTTTTTTTGTACAGCAGTTATGAAGATATGTATATACGCCCCATCTACTACATAAACATCTTACAAACTTTATGAGTTATGCAACATATTGAGGCCAATCAATCCAGCTATGGTCCAAGTGCCAAATAAGTTCTATTTTAGAGTTACTTGGATGATTTCCAGTATGATTTTACATAATGATCGCTAGGCCTATAAATTTCTCCCAAGTGGAGAATTCTATAGCATAGGAGATGCCTTGGGGAGATGAGTTGTGAAAACCAACAGACTTGCAGATAAGAGAATTTTAATTTTTTAGTGTCCGAGAAGCACTTCATTTTCTCCACAGGTGTTAAGAGAGAAGTTTAGAGAGGATTGAAAGTCCTTTTGTACAAGGTGTGAGAATCGATTTGTCCAATCTTCATTACATTATATAAATTTGAATTCTCTCTGCGGATGTGGTTTACACTGAACCACATTAATTTAGTGTAAATCCACAATAGTTTGCTTATCCTTCTCTGTGTGTTGCATTTTACCAAGGTAGATGAAGATTCTCCTATATGGCCTTCTGATGGAAATTATTATGTATTCTAGAGACACTGATTTTAGATTCACAAGTTCATGGTTGGAGATTATGGGTTTTTCTCTATTGCTTTGGTTTCCACATTCTCTCTTTTCAGGGTATTCTGGATAGATGGGTTCCCATTATTTGGGAGCCTAATTACCATCCCAAGAATCATCTATTGCACAAGAATATCCAAACCTTGTGCTAGCCCCCTACAATGGCGTCTTTTCCTCAGCTTATTAGGGCATTTGAAAGATCTGCTAGCCACTATCTAGTTGGCATTCTATTGTGTTACTTGTTTATTTTTTAACTTGGTCTCTAGGTTAGATGAGGTCCTTTTATTTTGCCAACATGACTGATCGGGCAATCCGCTAGCCCTCTTCTTTTTTTTACCTTCATATGGTGAACATTTGTTTGCCGTTATCCTTCATTAAAAAAAAGGAAGATAGAAAGCTCTTAAGCAAACTAGAAGTTTCACACAACCAAAATGATATGCATATTCAACCAAGGCACTACATGAGCACTTGCACCTCTATTTCCCTGAAAATGCAATCAAATTAACTTCACTGATAATGCGAAGATCTGTATGAATCCCGTCGTTTGTGCACCAGGTTATGAATATTTGTATACGAGTCCCATCTATTACTTAAGACACCCCACAAACTACTAAAAGAAAGACCAAGCAAACAGTATAGAGAGATTGAATAACATGAATACCAAAACACAGTTCAAGATGTAAGAAATATCATACCAATCGGCGTGTCTCCTCTGGTTTTGGAATGAATTCCTCTCTTCCATTAGCTAAATCCATATACAATGGAGGGAGTTGCTCAACCAAAGGTAATACTTGCTTCATAATTGGAGGACTAATATTCTCGAGCTGCTTCATAGCCATTTCTGCCTATTCGTTGAACAACAACAAAATAATAAGCCCAATGGAAGAATGAAAGGACAAACACAAGATGACAATATTACCTAAAATTTATTAACCTCGATTATCTTTTATAGCATAATACTTGCATTAAAATGGAAAAAACTTCAAGCAGCTGCCGAAGGTTTGCTTGACTATTTCAGAGCTAATGACTTGCCTTACAGAAATGAGGTAACTGTAAAGATACAGTTAGCAGGTTGAGAAATGGTTTGAATGAGTACCAGGATTCAGAGAATACATGGATCAATATCCAGATTAATTTCAAACAATAGATATGAGTGCCAAGATACAAACAAAGAATGAAGAAGATGGTCTTTTTTAAATTCTTGGCTGCACGACTCATTAAATTATTGCCTAAGTAAACCTCAAGTATAATTCCACAATAAAAAATTCAATTTCTTTGAGCTCAAATTTAGAAACTTATCAGAGTCTTGACCTCAATCTAATATGGAGTTTGTACCTCATATGCTTTAACTCTATTCTGATACCATCAAAATAGCACTACGACACCTTAGACATCTCTATAAAACCTTCGTTAGACGTACAGATGAAATTAGGCAAATGCCACTAATCAAGAGCTACAACTGAGTTTGCTCACAAGTTCATTCCTATGGGAAAATTTAATGTTTCTCAAGTTTGACTCGTTTAGAAATAAAGCCTTAAAATACAGCTAAAACTTGCCTTGTTGAAATATTGAGCTGAGCTTCAAAAGGTATTTAGGAATCAAACTCCACGAAGCTCAGCTCATTTGCAGACCTGCTAGTAAGATCCACCACCAGATTACAACACATGTAAATTGCAACCAGATCCTACTTTGGGTTCTTTATTGGAAATTTGAGAGAATCCTAAACTGATAGGTGAATTTCAACTCCAGAGAAAAACAGATCTCAAGAATATCAAGCTTGTCCTAATTTTCTATCTAAATCTAAGTCAGAAATTGAAAGATTTTAAAGAAAATCCAAGAACTTTTGGCACCTCGTGACAAATTCTAAGGATAAGTTTTCCAAGTGACCGAGTTCACAAAATAACCTATCTTCAGAATTCAGATGCATTCTGATATGCCAACTTCAGATGTATCCCTCAACAGCTAACCTGCTTTTGAAAAGCAAAATCCTCAGGTGGCTAAAGAGTGATAAACAGTTTTATGGTGCAGATGCTCAGAAGAATGTACAAGATGCTCAACGTCATCTGATATTTACGTTTAAAAGATGATAAATGCTTCCCCTGAGGTACCATGGAGCATAAAATACGAAAATAAGAGTTTTGACGATGCCTTCTTTTTGCTAAAATTATTCAACTTGTGATCAGCATTTTCTGCTCACCTAACTGTGAAATACCAAAAATACATCCGATAGACCATCTGCATAAATCTTGGATGTAACCAATCTTCATTTGTAGATATACATCTAGAGCATAACTTTTAATTCTGTTATTCTAGCAAGTGATAGTCCTTGTTTTATGATAAATTAAGTTTTATAGCCTGTGAATTTCAATGAATTTCATAGCTATAAATATGTAGATGCTAATAATGCATATTCAAAATCAATTACATAGGTAAGAAACTATCTGCAGCATCAGAAAAGAAATATGTATACTCACACCACGACGAAGTGATGGAGACGATGTGAGTTGAGATAGAAGAGGACCAATACTTTGGGCCATTGGCACAATGACCGGAGAGAATAAGGGAACAGCTGAGCTTGCTTCCTGTAAAAAGAAAGAAAACAGGATCACCTTTTACATATCATTTTGATACAATTGAAGGGTAGAATCATGACTTCTCACTTCAACATATGTAAAGCACGATATCTAGTTACATATATGCATGATACATGAATTGATCTCCTATATCGGAATAATTTCTCCTGGCGTGTAAAGCAACTAGTTTGTAACACAAGATTCATACAACAAAAATATTTTAGTTTCTCTTCTGTCTCTTCCCTTCCCTCTTATATCTATTTTATTTGGCATAGATATCAGATCTTTGTTTCGGACAAACTCATGATTGAGAAAATCAGCTGGCAACCATGATCAGAGTTTTGAGATCCCAAGAAAGACAAGGCCTAAATTTTACTAAAAGCATTAAAAACAAGATCTATGGCTACAACAACAACAAAGCCTTTTCTCACTAGGTGGGGTCGGCTGTATGAATCCTTTTATGTCATTGAGCTCTATCTCCTACTATATCATCATCTATATTTAAATAAATTTTATCTTGTTTTATTGTTATTAACCAAATCTTTTTTGGTCTTCCTCTTCCTCGTTTGATATACATGTTTATCATAATTTCACATCGCCTAACTGGAACATTTATTAGTCATCTAAGTACATGTCCGTACCATCTTAAACGTGTCTCTCGAAGTTTTTCCTCAATAGATGCAACTCCGACTTTCTCTCTAATGTTCTCATTTCTTATTTTGTCCATCCTCGTATGTCCACACATCCACCTTAACATCCTCATATCTGCAACTCTCATCTTCTGCTCATGTGCTCGAGTCATAGCCCAACATTGAGCTCCATATAACATAGCAGGTCTAACTGCGATTTTATAGAACTTACTTTTAAGTTTAAGAGGTACTTTACAGTCACACAAAACACTCGACGCTCCCCTCCATTTCACCCATCTTGCTTGTATTCAATGTAAGCCATCTCTCTCAATCCCTCCTTCGTTTTACAAAAATGATCTTAAATATTTAAATCTCTTGGTTCCAGGCAACTCATCCTCTCCTATCTTAACAATTGTCTCATTACTTCTAATATTGCTAAACTTAAATTCCATATATTCTGTCTTTAATCTACTAAGCTTAAAACATTTCCCTTATAGTGTTTCCCACCAAGATTCTAGTTTAGAATTTACTCCTTCACGTGTTTTATCTACCAAAATAATATCATCTGCAAATAACATGCACCACGGTACTGTGTCTTGAATGTGCACAGTGAATTCGTCCATAATTAGTGTAAAAAATAGGAACTTAGAGTTGATCCTTGATGTAACCCTATCTTTATTGGAAATGCTTCAGTTACTCCGCCTGAAGTCTCATACATATCCTTAATTAGGTCAATATATGTTACGCTAACACCTCTCTTTTCTAGAATTCTCCATATAATTTCTCTTGGAACTCTATCATAAGCTTCTTCTAAGTCAATGAATACCATTTGTAGATCTTATTTTTGCTTCTGATATTTTTCAATTAATTGTCTAAGAAGATGTATAGCTTCTATTGTCGACCTTCCAGACATAAACCCAAATTGATTTTTGATCAGTCTCCTTCCTTAATCTTTTTTCTATTACTTTTTCCCAAAATTCATAGTATGACTCATTAGTTTAATACCCCTATAATTTGCACAATTTTATACGTCTTCCTTGTTCTTATATAAGGGAACTAGAGTACTTATCCTCCATTGATCAAGCATTTTTTTTCGTTTTCAATATCATGCTCAATAATTTTGTAAGTCATCCAATACCTTGTTTCCCTAGGCACTTCCATACCTCTATCGAAATATCTGGTCCAATGGCTTTTCCATTGTGCATCTCATTTGAAGTTGTTTTAATTCTGAAGTTTGAATTCTACTATAAAAATTAAAATTTCTATACTCATTTAACCTACTTAAATTACTTAAGTTAAGTTGGTCACCTAAACCTTCATTAAAAGGTTGATGAAAATACCTCTTCCACCACTCTTTTATTTCTCCATCATTTACTAATATCATATTACTTTCATCTTTAATACATTTTATTTGGCTAAGATCTCTTATTTTCCTTTCTCTCACTTTAGCTATCTATAAATATCTCTTTCCCCTTATCCAATTTTTGATATAATCATTCAAAAGTTTTATTTTTTGCTTCACTCATTACTTTCTTGGCTATTATATATTTTTTTAAGTTTTCCTCGTTCTTACAAATATATAATTCCTTATAAGTTATTCGTTTTTCCTTCACTTTCTCTTGTACTTTCTCATTCCACCACCAAGATTCCTTACTTAGTGGTACATGTCCCTTTGACTCACCGAGTACACTCTTAGCTACTATTTTTTAACTGTGATACCATCTCCTCCTATACCATCTATAGCTAGGTAACAACAATTCATTTTTCACAGAGAAAAATTATTTGTAATATTATCAAAGCACTTAGTATGATCACTAGAGTGAATGAATAGGAGGAGACGGAGAGGAGGAAAGGGGAAAAAGATAAATGTTATAAAATGCACGGATGTGGATTCAATTTAGCAAATAAAATAAAATAAGCATTAGCGGGAGCTTAGTGTACCAGACTGCCCTTTCATTAAACTAGGCATTGCAATCAATCTTAGACGGATTAACAGTTAGGCAGTGAATAATCTTACTGCAAATAAAATAAGCAATGAGAATATATCTACATTTAAAGTTAAATCCACAGTTAGTTATACACGTGCATGAAAGTATCACCTTGTTGTTGAAAGCCATCAATATATTCCCACATCTTTGAACAGCATATCTTGAACCTTGCATATCAATAACTTGTTAAGGATGAAGATACATAGACTAAGAAATAACTGTGTTTTAATTTAGTGCATCTACATATGCATGTAACAACTATGTCTGTATAAAGAGAGAGAAGAGACAAGAAACTACCAATGAGAAGATGGATTACAGATCCTAAAGAATGGCCAATACCAAATGTTGGAAGGTCATTCACCTGCCATGTAGAAAAAAGGTTGATTTTTTTTCTTTTATGGAAAATAAGCAATAGACAATCAACTCACACTGTCCTGTAAGAATCTTAAGCATCTGTCAAACTTAAATTGCACTTCATCTGCAATCAAAAAGTGATCAAAACCACTAGCAAAAGGTGTTGCAATCACCAACGCCCCCCTAAATCATGAAAACAACTTTAACTAAATAATGCCCGAAGAAAAATAACTTCAGTGCACAAATAGAATGACACAGAGCCGACTAATGGAAAATATAGCTGACTTATGAATAAGAACAAACTGATAGTAACCAAAAATATATTGAACTACAACAAGTCTGAAAATTTGAAAGAGGAAGAATCGTGATTCCTGAAACATAGTTTTCACTGAAAAAGCAGATATATGCTTAAAGAAACACAGTATTACAAGGTGCAAACACCTACTACCTAGCCAATACAACAAGTTCCTGTAAATGACAAGGTCTTTCAGAAGATACATCATGTACAAGAAATCACTATAGTAATAAGGATTCAGATAAAAATGTTTCATGATCTTAGCTTATGGTCTATAGTAGAAAGGCATATGAAAAATAATTAACCTTACACACAGCATTGCTAGATGGTATATCCCAAAAATTGAAGAAAACAACATAGATCACTAATAATGAGATAACCAATGCTAAACCTTTATAACAAGATACTGGCAAAAGTCAATTGCTATGTCAGTTATGAAGGTTAGAAGCTAATCCAAATGAATAAAAATGTCTACATACTTTTTGGAGAGACGCTCAAGAAAAAGGCGGTATGTAAGCTGTGGAGCAGCTCCAACAAAAATACCACCCACAAAATGAACAACAGCTGTTGGGCTTCTATTTTTAGGTCTAAGCACCCATGCTCCCTGAAATTAAACAGAAAAAAAAACAAAATATGAGTACAAACACTGACAAATTCTGTTTGGATAAATTGAAAACCAAAACAAAGACTTTCTAGATTTCTTGGACCTACTGACAATCTGCAAGTTTACCATACAAGGAAAGAAAGTTTTTCCACTTGAAACGTCATTGTGGTCGTTTCTTTAAATTATTTTTCATTGAAATGATTTGGACATGAATTTAAAACAAAGAGACAAAAAGAAAAACAAAATAAAATATCAAATAAGGAACTTCGAATATTGGCATTCTCAGCTGAGAATGAAATATTGAATTAGTAGCTTTTAGACAAGTTGATTTCCCTTGTATAACTAACGCGGTCATAACAGCTTGGAGCATGTGGGCAGACACTTGTTTGACTTTGCCATATCAAGAAGTCATCTCAATGAAGAACAACCATAGTACTCTTGTTAACACTTTTCTGGTTAAACATATATTGAAACAATACTGAATATTTAAGAAAAACATGATTGAATATTCAGTTTCTTTCCTATACTACAACTCGATTGAATAAAGGACAGCTCGATGTATGAAGTTCCTGCCAATGTGGGGTCCCGAGAAAGGGTTGAACCACATTTGATCTATTGTATGCAGCCTTATCCTACATTGCAAAAGGTTGTTTCCACGACTTGCACCTGTGACCACCAAGTTACACGGTAGCAACTTTCCCATATAATAATATAATTAATTTAAAATTTCCAAAAAGCATACTAGCAAAAGGTGAACTCCCCAATCTACATTGTCGATGTTTCAATTTGATTCCAAATTTCTTTTGCAATTCACATAAATGACCCAATTTATGGATGCTTATGCCTTGTCGGGTCTAATAAAAAAATACAAATAACTTTGCCTATTCGATTGTCTAAAATGATCAAAGTTGTGCACATCACACATTCATATATTAAATGGAAGACCTCGATCTCACTCCAGTCTTCAGAACCACCCCAAGCTTCTTGTGACTGCCTAGCTGTCTCAGTGATTAATCTGCATGAGCACAATGGATTATAAATTATTATGTTTAACATCAAATCAAAAAGAAAAACAAGACAAAACTAAAAAGTTTAAAATTGCAACCTTGATAATATCACAATTTTGATGATTATAAAGTAATTAAAGAAAGACTAAATTTTTTTTAGATTATTTAACAACCCTGCACAAAATCCAACTTAGGAATTGAAAATTATGAATAATTAAGGAATCATAAAAAATAGTTTATAAGATCAGTTCAAATGAAGGTTTTTCTTTAAAAAAACTGTCATTGCGCCTAAAAGCGTTCATCATTCTAAATCTCATTCTAATAATTTATATTATTACATCACACACACCACACGCATGCAAGGATACAACAAGGTCAGACATAATCATAAAACAAAAATTTCCTAAAATAACTTTTATTCTAGTGGATGATGCCAAGTGGAAAGGAATCAACCAAGCAACACTCGGAAATCTCGCCTCTATTTGTATCCACGTCGAGCGATCATCAAAACGACCTCACAAATCCGAATCGAGTCTCCGTTTTGGTACCAACCAAAGTGGAGAGACAGAACGATCCGAGAGAGGGATCAAAGCTCGATTTGTGTCTGGCGGCCGAAGCAACCTGACGACACGAATCAAGCATGGAAAAAAGCCCTTGTTCCAGCGATACAGCAGGTCTATACCCGCTGTTCGCATCCGAAGAGGGTCCCTTGACCTATAGAGGGTCGACCGAGGAAGGGCGGATGGCCGACGACGCTAGGGAGGTGCTGACAACAATGGGACAGGAGCCGAGGGCTGCTGTTCAGCTAGGGGCGACGGCTGTTCGATCGGAGCTGCTGCTCTGATGTTTCTTGCTGGCCGGTTGGAAAAGGCAGCAGGTGTTGTTGGCAGCGACAAGCGGTAGCGGAAAGTGTGAGCGGGGGTTGAAAAAACACAGTACATTTTTAATTCTATTCTCTTTTAAACACTATAGCAGGTCTATACCCGTTGTTCGGCATCCGGAGCGGGTCCTTGACCTGTAGAGGGTCGACCGAGGAAGGGCGGATGGCTAGCGGTGCTAGGGAGGTGCTGACAACAATGGGACAGCAGCCGGGGGCTGCTGTTCAGCTAGGGGCGGAGGTTGTTTGGCCGGAGCTGCTGCTCTGATGTTTCCTGTTGACTGGCTGGAAAAGGCAGCAAGTGTTGTTTGCAGCGACGGACGGCAACGAAAAGTGTGAACGGCGATCGAAAAAACGCGCATTACGTTTTTAATTCTGTTATCCTCTTTTAAACGCGGGTGAGAAAAGAAGAATAAAAAGAGGAGAGAGAAAATAAGAAAAAGGAAGAAAAAAATAATTACAAAATTTAATTTAATTTAATTCTAAAATTAAATTTGATTCCAAAATTAAACTTATTTCTTCTTCCATATCAAGTTTAGATCAAATCCAAACCTGTATCCACTAACCCGCAACCCATACCATTAGCCTTAAGTTTGGTTCATAACCAAACCACTTGGTTCAATAATCAAACCATTTAGTTCAAGAATCTAATTCTCAAACTCGTTTTAAGTCCTTCAGATAAACTCGTAATGCGTGGGACCCAATAGATTCTTAGTTATGTTGGTCGTCCATAATTAACCATTAATTATGGATCAATCATGAATGACACCTAGTAATACATCATGACCCCCACTTGACTGAAAAATCAAACAATTGATTCCAGAAGCACTTATGAACCTTTCAGCAGCTACAGTAAGTCGTGTCTTGTTCCTTTCACTGATCTTATACTCAGGTTCAGGATACGGTCTATGTGTCAGTCCCCACTAGGTTGACTATGTCACACCTAGCCCAAGTAATACTTCCTCATCCGGTGGATTCAAATTACTTAGACATGTGTCCAAGAGTCTTATACTCTTAACATGTAATGCTTTAACCAAAGACTTCGAGTAATAATCATTATACGTCTCCTTGTAAGAAGTGGTAAATCCTTTGTTAGCTATCCAATCACCTTCGAGCACTTCGACTTGTACCCAATCATTCCGGGTTCACACCTCCTCGGAGATGCTTGCTTAAGATGTCAAAGTATAAGTCTTCATGATCAAGATGATTTGAATACCTTAAGTCGAAGGAAACTCGCACTTAAGCTACAATGAGATCTTCATTGACATTATATTATATATATATATATATATATATATATATATATATATATATAGAGAGAGAGAGAGAGAGAGAGAGAACCATATGAAGTCTCATGGCCAGGTCACTTCAATAAACTAGTTATTATTAACTAGCATTCATGTTTAACTCTCGACATTCCAATGTCTCCGGCCAATCAAGAGCAGCTGCTTGGACAACCCATTGAGTATAACCCGTGCTAGTCTCACAGAATCGATGATGTTTAAACTCATCAATTCATTATTAGGGAATATTTCAATATATTCATAATTACACATGTAGAGATGCTAACCAGTTGTGATCCAATCATAAGTTTTCTCATTCTATCAATTGTATTACGAACTTTCAATAAATGAGTTTAAGATCCAATCATACACATAGAGAATATGCACTCAATTAGTGAAACTTTATTTATCCAATAAATATGTACAAAACATAAGGTAATTGTCTTAGGACATCTCTCAAATACCTCAACCCAAGTTTGGTCAAACTTAGCTTGAACCAAAGCAAAACTGAAAGAACTTCTTTCTTAGAGTTGCGCCCAAAAAGTAGTGATAGAGTGATGAGTGGAATCAGATAGAGAATTAGACAAACTTCCTATGATCGACTAATCAAACAAACCCATGTCACAACCCCAGAGCTATTAGAACAGAAAACTTCTATCTTCATAATGTTTGGATTACAAAATTCTCATTCAAGGTAGGACACTGCATCTTTTCCTAGGTAAGGATACAACCAGCTAGCTAAGCTAAATTCAGATGTACAATGTTCTCTTTTAGTCACTATTTGTTGCTTCAGGAATCCCATTGTGTCGCTTAAGTTTTCTAAAGACGGAAGTACAATATGTTTGTCCTTGAAAACTAGGTAGTAGCAATGTGCTTTTTCCATAGTAACCCCAGCATTGCATGAACAACTGGTAAAAGAATAGAACAGTTGACTATGAAAGGGTAGAAAGAAGCAGCAAGCAAGTATACCTTTCAATTTGAGAGTAGAGCTGAATGTCAGTAGTGGAATTATTTCTAGGAGGCTCTGGCCTGTTTCCGGTTCCTTCTGCATAACAGATGGTACTTCTTTTGATCAATGGACTCTGATGCTGCAACCTGCACATTTACTTCTAGTATTGAATTCCTGTAAATACCTAGAGACACGCATTCAACTAACTGTTCCTGTAAAGTTTTACATAATCCACACATTCAAGGTCATGCAGATATTTTCCATTCAGCATGGAACAAAATCTCGTGTCTGTGGGGGTTTTTCTCTTTTTCATTCTTGATGTGTATGTTATTAAAAAGGGTTACAGATAGAGGCCATCGGATGGGGGAGGATGGGTCAAGTAGATAATTAACTTTAACCTTTTATTCTGACTAGTGACTAATCAACATAACCCAATAATTCAAGGCCCTCTAAAGTGACCACATTCAAACCTAAATTAACAAGGCTCCAAAATGGGAATGGTCAGGTCAGTTTACATGAGTTGAATAAGCTGTGCATTTTATATGAATGATGAATCTGCATCAAGGGTTGGAAATTTTCTGTGTCTCTCAACTGTTTTGGTTGATCAATCCTTCAGACAAATACCCAACCTTCTAGTCAAAACCAAATGAGTCAGATCTTCGAATTTGACAAGATTCACTTAAACTGGAAAGTGTTACACCCTTCAGTTGCTTCTTAAAAGACAACATTATATTGTCAATCAGAATTTAAATTGACGAATGTCATCACAAGATTGATGTATTATAGGTTCTACAAAATCACAGCAAGTGACCTTTTATTGTTCTTCCAATTATCCATTTTTCCTCACATATGTATATCAACTAACAAAGTACAGATTACGATTTATTATGACAATAAAAGCATTGTAAATCTGATTGCATATGCTTTTAAAGAGAAATTGTGGGGAAAATCATGAATTAACCAATCTGAAAGCAAAATAACACAACTTCTGTTATCTCAAAACTCCATGCATTTTCAGAATAAAATAATTTCAAAATCTCTCTTAGTTTTCATGTCACGCTTGCCGTATATGGTAAGGATGTAATAGTAATAAATGCTTAATTTCTTACAACAGAACGATTGGATATTTTCAACAAGTAACCTCACCTACTACGACTAACACCTGAGCATCTTTTCTTTGCAATGTAAGAGACATCAAAATTATGAGATTTAACCATACGACTGCAGGCAAAATCCTGAAAGGCATGGTACGATAATCATTATTTGGAATTAGGTAAAAGTACCCAAACAATTAAAGTGCAGTAAGAATTTTAACAAGAAATAAACTTCTGCAACACAAAAAAAATATATCAATAGGTGAACTTAGATTATTTATCATCTCTACGTGACTTCCAAATCCTTATAGTAGCATAGTGTCAGCAAAAGCAGTAAGTTCGATAAATATACCAAAAAAAGGTCGAATTGCTTAGATCCCTTGTTAAATCTTGGAAGGATAATGGAAAAATTTTGCAAAATTCTGTGGAAAATGCGTTCTATTTCAAAAATTGGCTCGGAATATGTATCTTGCTCTTATTTTTGTGTAACTCAACTTCCATTCACTAGGAAGCAGCACACAACCAAGCAAGCGCGCAAAACCACGATTTTAACATAACCGCCAAAAAAACATCTACAAGGAGTTGCAATTAAGCCGCGCGAACGAGGATTCTGTAGCACAATAAATATACTCCAAAAGGAGGCAGGAGATCCTCAAGCTACAATCCAGAGCGAGAACAGCAAGCGGCGACAAAAATCGTGAACAAGGAATGAGGAGGTGACCTGGGCGACGTAGAGGAAAGAGATGGACCGAGGGTTGCGGCCGACGGCGAGGGAGGAGGTCGCGGCCGGAAAGGCATAGGAGACGCCAGGGGAGAGAGTGCCCATTCGATTATCGACGGAAAGACCGATTGCGTAGCTGAGTGGGTGTTCTGACTTCTGAGTGGACGAATAAATATCTATGGTGCTCTTAAAAATTATGTAAAAATAATCAAAAATAAAATATTATAAAATCAAATTCATTGTTTTTTTTAAAAAAAAATATATTAAACATATTCGAATTACATCCAAATTCGAAAATTTCATATACAAATTAAATATATCTTTTTGACTCGGTTGAAAAAACTCACGAACAACCTCGATGCGTTTGCGTCCCTAGTTTAGGGATCTCTTTATATATTCTCAAGTTCTGGTTAGAGCAGGTGATATTTCTAGGTCACATCATTTCTAAAGAAGGTATTCAGGTGGACCCTGCCAAAATAGAGGCGGTCTGCCAAAATAGAGGCGGTCAACAACTGGTGTAGATCCAAGAATGTCAGCAGGGATCGAGATCAGAAGTTTCCTTGGGTTAGCTGGATATTACAGAAAATTTGTGGAGGACTTTTCTAGGATAGCCTCTCCACTAACAACCCTAACTAGGAAGAACAAGAAGCTTGAATGGTCAGACAAATGTGAGCAAAGTTTCTAAGCATTGAAGAAAAGACTTACCAGTGCTCCCATTCTGACTGTTTCAGAGAGTGACAAGAGTTTTGACATATATAGTGATGCTTCCAAGATGGGCCTTGGAGCTGTTCTCATGCAAGAGGGGAAGGTTATAGCTTATGCTTCTAGACAACTCAAAGACTATTAGAAGAACTACCCCACTCATGATCTTGAGCTGGCAGCTGTGGTCTTTGCACTAAAACTCTGGCGACATTATTTGTATGGAGTTCAGTGCAGAATCTTGACCAACCATCAGAGCTTGAAGTATTTCTTTACCCAGAAAGACTTAAAAATGAGATAGCGCAGGTGGCTAGAGTTGGTTAAAGATTATGACTGTGAAATCCTCTACCACCCAGGTAAAGCTAACAAAGTGGCGGATGCACTAAGCCGAAAATCCAGTGCAACCCTGATGCACTTGTCATCATTAGCACTACCACTGCAGAAGGAATTATCAGACTTTGGAGTTGAAATTATTTATGGGCAACTCTCTGCATTGACCTTAGAGTCAAAGTGAAGATCCAGATATCCAGAAGATCAAGCAAGGGATACAAAAAGAAGAAAACTCAGAGTTTCGGGTATCAGACAGTGGAATCCTCTATCAGGGGAGCTGCCTTTGTATCCCCAATGATGGGGAATTGAGAAAGAAGATTCTAGAAGAAGCTCATAGTACACCGTACTCCATGCACCCTGGTTCCACCAAGATGTATCAGGATTTGAAGTAGAGATTCTGGTGGTCTGGACTCAAGAGAGATGTTTCAAAATATGTCAGCACCTACCTGACATGCCAGAGAGTCAAAGAAGAGCACCAGAGGCCAGGAGGAGTCCTACAACCCCTCCCAATACCAGAGTGGAAGTGGGAAGAGCTATCCATGGACTTTATAGCAGGTTTTCCAAGGACCACTAATGGGTACAATGCGATATGGGTGATAGTGGACAGGTTGACAAAGTCTGCCCATTTTATAACCATCAAGGTGTCCCACTCTATAGAGCAGTTGGCACAACTATATGTTAAGGAAGTGATCAGACTTCATGGAGTCCCGAAGTCGATTGTTTCTGATAGGGATGGGCACTTCACCTCTCATTTTTGGGAGTGTGTTCAAAATGCATTAGGCACCAAACTCAAGTTTAGCACAGCCTTCCATCCCCAGGCTGATGGACAGATGGAGCGAGTAAATCAGATTTTAGAAGACATGCTCCGGGCTTGTGCATTAGATTTTAAGGGCAGTTGGTGCAAGTATCTGTACTTAGCTGAATGACTGAGATGATAGATGAAACCACTCAGGCTATCCAGAAGATCAGACAGAAAATTGAGACTGCCCAGAGTAGGCAGAAAAGTTATGCTGACGCACGCCGTAGGCCACTTGAATTCCAAGTAGGGGATTCAGTCTTCCTCAAGGTTGCTCTTATGAAGGGAGTGATGAGATTTGGCAAAAAAGGCAAGTTAAGTCCCCGCTACATAGGACCCTACCTGATCACAGAGAGGATTGGGAAAGTAGTTTACAAGCTGGACTTACCACAAGACATATCAGCAATACATAATGTATTTCATGTCTCCATGCTAAAGAAGTATCTCCACGACCCTAGTCAAGTGGTTCAGCTATGAGAGCAGACCTACACGGATAGTGGACAGAGAAGTTAAGAGACTAAGGAACAAAGAAGTACCACTAGTGAAGGTCATTTGGCAAAATCAGAAGCACGAGGAAACTACTTGGGAGCGTGAAGACAGTATGAGACAGAGATATCAAGAATTATTCTAAGTTCGAGGACGAACTTTTTATAAGGTATGGGGAATTATAACAACCCAAATTTCCTCATTACGAGTCCTAATAATGCTTATAAATGTTTAGAAATGCATTAGGAATATTCTAGAGATTTTTAGGAATTTTTAGAGTATTTTTATGTAATTTTCGGAGTTCATTTGGTATTTTTACCAAAAGAAACAAAGTTGAGGCAAAAAGAGGTCGGGCCGAGGATCGAACCGGAGACCTCTAGTTAAGGAAAGTCTTAAGTTGTTTCGGATGACCAAGAAACCAGCAGGGTCGTGCTGATCAAATAGATAGCGAAATAAATTTAAGGGACAGCAGAGAACAGAATATCCTAGGTATAAAGGGAGATAAGTTAAGAGAGGAACTTATGTTTTTGTTTTCTCGTGACCTAAACTCTCCCTTCTCCCGATTGCGAGCACGGCGTCCCTTGCATGGGCGAAAGCAAAAAGAGGAAGCTAGGGCTTCATCTCCGGCGGCCGGCAAAGGACCCCATCCGAAGGCTTTCCACTTCTTTATGATCACCTCGTCGAGGAGAGCGCGTAAACGTGAGGAGACGCCGGAATTTCGAGCTTCTCTGAAACCCTAGAAACCGATCTCGGCTGTGAGTCAAGGGAACTAGGTAAGCGCTTCTCACCTGCAGTAGGAGTAGCTCTCGGATTCCTTGTTTCTTCTGGATTTTTGAAACATGCTGTAAGGAACGTTACTTTTGAAGCTTGCTGCCGTGAATCTGGAAAAAAAAAAGGAAAAAGGGAAAATAAATAAATTGTATAGATTAGGCATGTGATTTAGATTCTTCATCCCTTGTAATTAGTATTTCAGATTTTGATTTAGATGGTTCTATTTATGATCTTAATGGGCATGATCGGTTCATATGGAACCTTGCAGTGTTCAGTTTGTGCTATATAAGGGGCACGAACAGCCCCTTGGGAGCTTACTGCTTGGTTTTGATTTGTGTTATGCAATGGGCATGAACAGCCCTTACTGCTTGGTTTCGGTTTGTGCTATGCAATGAATACGAATAGTTTTTTTTCAGCTTACTGTTAAATTTCCGAGGCATTCTTTTATTAGAAGTATTAACAAGTAACAAGTATTTATTTGAAGAGGCTAGTACCCGATTTCCGAGGTTGTTGTTAAACAAATCCAGGTGACCGGTTCCGAGGTCTCGACCCTGGTAAGACCAAGGTCTTCACCCTCGTAGGACTGGTGGTTCACCACCCCAGTCTCTATTAGGAAGCGCGCTTTGGTACTATGCCTGGGCCCAAGAAGAAATTATCATTATTTTAAAGTAAAAAAGTATAAGTTTTGAACAAACGAAACAAGCTTTACATAGGCTTTACTTCCAACAAGTTTTAGTTTTGTTTTGTGCTGTAAAAGGGGCACGAACAGCCCCTTTAGAGCTCATAGTGTAGATTTTTGTTAAGTATTACAGTGCAGTTTGTGTTAAGTATTACAGTGCAGATTTTGTTAAGTATTACAGTGCAGTTTTTGTTAAGTATTACAGTGTAGATTTTTATTAAGTATTGTAGTGCAGATTTTTATTTAGCATTTCAGTTCCAGATTTTCTTTTAGCATTTAGTTTTTAGTTCTGTTATATATATATATATATATATATATATATATATATATATATGCACCATTGAGTTTTTGTGAGTTAGATAGCGCTTACTAAGCTTCTGCTTATAGTTGCATTTCCTCTTACTGCAGATAAAGGAAAAGGAAAGCTATAGTGAAGGAAGGTGACAAGGAGGTGTGAGATGGGTGTGTGATGTCTGGACTATGGAAGCCTTGGCACATTTCACAAAAAGTTTTATTAAGATTTTGTTTAGAGTGATAGGGAAACTTAGATGGTTTAAATTTTTGCACTGCTAAAATTGTACTTTTCGTATTGGTGATTCTGTTCATAGAATTCTTTCATTTCTATTGCTATACAATTAGTCCCATTATTTGAGTCGTATAGCTGTAGTATGCATGTGCAGATTTGTATTCAGTTGCTCTCTTTGGTTTTTCGATCAGAGTATTGAGATGAACTATCTACATCTTTAGGTTTCAACTACTACCTAATTGCATGCCTAATCAATATTTAGAAAATTTCTGAAAGTTCTAAGTATTATTATCAACATGTGAGCAACACTAGTTAAGTAAAGTTTATAGTTAAGTAACGACCACCCCCACAGACTAGTAGGAGGAGGGTGGGGTTGTTACACTATAGGAGACTAAGTACTAAGTAAACTCGATGAATCATGACTATTTTCAAGGTTATCAACCATTCAAGACATAAGCTAAGTGAAATGAGAAACTCAATATCAAACTAATTTTCAAAAAGCATTCACAATAATTCATTGCTCATTTTATACTATTAGATATAGAAATAGGGATTCCATTAAAAATACTAGAACAAGTTTTATTACACATGCATCAAGATATAAACGTGCTATGATTTCTACTCTAAGACAAGTCAGCAAATAAAGTGGAGAATGATGTAACTCTATTGCTATAAAATGTAAACAAAGAAGCAACAAAACAAGAACTAAAGTGCAGCAAATAAAAAATAAAAAAACTAAACTGAAATAAGAAAACTACAACTAAAACAAGCAAAAGTGCAGAAAAAGAAAACTATGTATAGTTGTGTACACTCCCCCCAGACTTAAATGTTTTCATCATTCCAATGAAATCAATATTGAGGAGGAGGAAAATAATCAAAGGTGGAGGGTAGTCTGCTAAGGCTGCCAAAAACTATTTGTCTTAAGGAAGCTTTCCAAGACTTCGCAAGTGTTTATAAGAAATAAAACCCTGAGTCAAAGTTGACTTCATTAAGCATAACCCCAAATAAATAAAGCTCCACCTTCCACAACACCCCATCACTTTCTTCTCTATCGAAGATGGTTTTACTCATCACCCAGAGGAGGTATCAGAAGACAAGATTTTGTATGTTGGAAGCTTTAGATCATGATGGATCATAGGGTTCATTTTGGCCCATCAGTGAACTCCAAAAGGAATTACTATTGAAGTTATAAGCTTGCGAGGCCCCCCATTTGGTAGGCCAAAACAAATATTAAAGTCATATAGAGTCCATTAAAAGTCTTAATTCATCAATCTAAAGTTAATCTTACCATCATAGTCCTCATCAGATGAAAAGTTAGTCTCTATTGTACTTAAAAATAACACCGTACTTATTTTTGTTACCTTAGTCGTGTGCCGCTCATTTTCCTTTGCTCTTGGAAGTCACCTTTCCTTTCCCTTTGTCTTTTCCTGAATCATCCCCTCCACTTGAGCCACCGGTTCCTTGCCTAATCCTTTTCAAAATGTTAGATATGATAAAACAAATATGGGAAGAGTGCTTATTATCTCAATAAGAAGATCTAAGAAGAAGAATTGAGAAAAAGAAGAAAGGATGAGAGAAAAATCATTGTTTAAATCTAGATCTAGGTCTAGATCTAAATATGTGCAGTGAATTAGAGGAAAAAAAACTATGGAAGAGAGGTTTTGAGAAGGAGATCTTTGAGTTTTGGAAGAGAGGTTTGTGAAAATCTAGAGTGGAAGAGATCTTGAGAAGGTGAAAGAATTATTTTTTGGAGGTGGAGAAGAGAAGGATAGTTAGAGAAAAAGGTTTTAAAGAAGGAGAGGGGGTGTGTGTGTGCCTCCCACGGTCGTGTCTTAAAGACACGGGTCAACCATGTTCGGTTCGACAGCTAGGACATGGTTGTGCCTACAAGGCATGATTGTGTCAAACCCCTTTATTCCTCATGGGTCGTGACAAATGACATGGCCAGACCATGTTCACCTCAGCCACCTTGACACGGTCGTGTCAAAAGACACGACCACAACAAGGTTGGTGTCGAGTGGCCTCACAAGGCCGTGTCGAGAAACACGACCACCCTTTGTTCCACACGACTGAATTCACATGGTCGTGTCAATTAGGCACTGCCTGAGCTTGTTCTACTTAGCTTGGGTCACACGACCATGTCAAATGACACGGTTAGGGTGTGTGGGTGTGTTTTATTGAAACTTTATCTCCTTATTAGTTACCAAAACACCTCTTCACCCAAAGTAAGTGCGTGGCATATTCATGGAGGTCCCTATAAACTTGAAAAAGGACACAAATAAAAATAAAATTATTGTCTATAAATAGAAAGAAGGAAAAAATACAAACTAAACCAAAGAACCCTTAGGTTACCTCCCAAGAAATGCTTATTTAAATTCTTTAGCTCGACCCCATATGAACTCCTTTAAGAGCTATGTATCGGAGGAATGGATTTCTCCTCCTATTGTGGATGTTTCAACTTTTTCCTTCATCCGAGCTCTTGCCGAACAAAGACACTTTTCATTTTTAATGGGAGTCCTTCTCCCTCTATTTGTCGGGCTTAATTCCATGTCCGACGACCTCCCATGTGGATGAAACATTCACTCATCAGTGTGGTACTCTTCAAGTGTTCTACAGTCATTCAATAGAAGAGCAACATGGTTAGGAGACTTAGATAAATTAAATGTAAGCCTTTCCTCACTAATAGCTAGGTCCAACTTATAAATTTTCACTTCGATTATGGTTCCGGCTGTAGTAAGAAAGGACCTTCCAAGAATTATTTGAATTTTAGGGTCCTCCATATCAAGTACCACAAAATCGGTGAGCACCAAGCTTCCACTCACCTCAATCGGTACATCTTCAATTATCCCTATTGAATATATGCATGAATGATCAGCTAGTTATAGTGTCATGGTAGTGAGAATAATATCTTTTAGTCCTAACTTATTATAAATTGAGTAAGGCATGAGACTAACACTTACCCCAAAATCATAAAAAGTTTTTTCTATTAAAGTAGCCCCTATCTTGCAAGGGATGGAGAAGCTTCCTAGATCTTGGAGCTTTGGAGGTGTGGCATATACTAACAAGGCACTACTCTCCTCCGTCAAAGCTACCATTTCATATCCTCCTTTCCTTCTCTTGTTTGACATTATTTTTGTAAGAAATTTAGAAAATTTGGGCATTTCTTACGGTGCATCAATGAGTGGAATCTCAATGCACAAGCTCTTGACTTTTTCTAGGAATTTGTCAAACTCTTTATCTCTTTTTAAGTTGGCCAATCTTTGAGGGAATGGAATTGCTTGTGTTTGAATAATAGGCGGAGAATACTCTTCAACCTTTGTAGTACTCTCCTCCTCTTCTTTAGTGCCTTCATCATTAGGTAGAGAAGGAGAGAGTTCTCCATTGTTTTGAGTTCCATGACTTTGAGCAGTCACTTGGGGATCCCCTAAGGTCTGTCCGCTCCTTAACTCAATCCTATTACAATGCTCAATAGGATTCACATCTGTTATCCCTAAAAATGTACCCGGTTCTCTTATAGAAGATGAAGTTATTTGAGTTGTCTGACTATATTAGATTTTTTGATGTTTTTTTTACATTGTCTATCCTTTGACTCATTTGCTTGAATTCATTCTTCATCTCCTTTTGCTCAGTAAGAATTTCCTCAAGCATATTTTCTATTCGGAATAGTTGATAGCCTTGTGATGGTTATTGTTGGTAGTTTGATTGTCCGGGTTGGTAACTCAGCTTTGCCTCTGAAGACGGTCCTTGATCTTGATTGTTTCAATAAGAAAAATTTGGATGATTCTTCCACCTAGGGCTGTATGTTTTAGTACCCCGGATAATTTTGATGTGGTCAACTAAGTTCAGTTAGGTTCTATTGTGTTTGATCCTTGAGTCAAAGTGTGTAGGAGCTTAGGAACACAAGAAGTCAAGCGGAAGACACAACTAGCGAGAAAGATGACATGGGAAGAGAGTCGACGGGCTTGGTGCATCTGAAGGATGAGATGCTACGAAAGAGTACACTGGCAGACGAGAAGAACGTGCGTGGCGGTCTGAGGGATGAAAAGCAGGGGAGGAAGGCTGCTTAAGAAGAAGGCCGAAGTTGGGCCCAAGTGAGCCCAATTCTGGATGGACGAAATCACCCAGGCGATTATAGTAGAAGAAGAGCAAACGGAGAGTTGTGGAGCTGCTGGAGGCGCCTCCAATGATGTTGAAAGTGTCCTTGTGCCTTTCTAGTGGAAGGCGCCTTCAACTAGTTAAAAGTGCCCTTGCACCTTTTTAGAAGGTGCCTTAGACTAAGCAAACAGTAACCGTTAGCGAAGATAGAGTTTTATCTTTGCATGAATAACTCTTGCCACGTTAGAGGCGTCTTCTAGTCTATTGAAGGTGCCTTTAACCCTCGGATAAGATTTTCCAGGAGCTATAAAAAGGCCCCTAGATCTAGAAAAGAAACAACTGAACTACAAATCTTGTATTCACTTCCTAGTCATTCTGTGAGCTGTCAACGTCTATATGAGGCTACTCCGCCTTCAACAAATAAGTTTTTCTAGTGGAGTTTTCTTCAATATCTTGGATTAACAACCACTTAGGTTGTAACCAAGTAAATAGATTGTCCTCTTAATGTTCTTTAATTGTTCAATTTTATTATTTTATTTATTATTATTGTGTTACTAATCAATTTAAAAGAATGAGAAGGGGTTTATTCTTTCTATAGTCAATTCACCCCTCTCTTGCTAACCTCGCTATACCAACAATATGTGTTGGAGTACAGATTGTTCTATCTTTGATTGTAACTTATTATTGCATCATACTGCTCAAGTTGATCAATTTGTGTAGAAATGAATCCCAAAGGGCAAGTTTCTTGAGCATGGTCCATGCTTCCACGAGAATCACACACATATACAATTGCATTTACTGTGCCGATACCCATATTCTCAAGCTTTCTGGACAAGGCATCCAACTTTGCCAATATAAGAGTGATTACATCTACATCAAATTTGTCAGACACCATGACAGGATTTCCAAAGTAGGAGCCCACAATTCTTCCAGTCACCCATTGATGATGATTCTGAGCTACACTCTCAATGATATCCTCAGCTTCATCAAGACTTTTGTTCATTAGTTTCCCTCCAGCTGCAGAGTCAAAGGACACCTTTGTGTGATAGTTGATGACGTTATAAAAGGTGTGTATAACTAACTACTTCTTGAGTCCATGATGTGGGCATTTCCTAAGCACATTTTTAAAATTATCCTATATTTCAAATAATGATTTTAAATCTAATTGTCAAAAGCTTGCTATAAGATTCCTCATATGAGTAATTTTACTAGAAGGATATAACTTATCAAGGAATTATTGCTCACATTGTGAGATCTCAGAAAATTTAAATAAATAGGGTTATTTCATAAATAGCCTTATAAAATTTTTCCGGAATTTTTAGAAATTTTCTGGGAATTTTTCGGAGCTCGTATGGACGGTTTTTAGGGGATTGATCGACTGGTTCGGATAAAGCCTGTCTGGGATACCCGTTTAAGGGAGGAAATGTTTTTATTATACAATTATTTTTCTTTTATTTCCGCCCCAAATCACCGTTTCCTCCAAACCACTGCCGATCCTGACCCTTCTCCCTCTCTGCCCCGACGCGATCCCGATCTCCCCTCTCTTCCTTCTCTCTCTCTCTCTCTCTCACGGACGAAGCAAGCCGAGAGCTCCGGTGATCTCCTTCTGCCGGCGACGCCACCGATCCCGATCACCTGCGAGCTTATCACAGCCCTAGGTCACCGACGCACCTTCTCTTCTTGGCGGCTGAATTAGGTCACGGATTGGAGGGGATCAGTGAGTTGTGCTTGGGTTGTCGGGTAGAGACCAGAGGAGTTGTGCTGGATCAGTAATCTTTCGGCTTGATTCCAATCTTGATCCGATCAGTGAGGTAAGATTGGGTAATCACTGCTTAATTTCTGTTGTGATCTGTTTGATTCCTGTGAGGATCTGTCTGTGGATTTCAATTTGTGTGCTGTGGATTGTTCTTGATCCAGTAGCTCACCTTCGTCTTGGCAGAACCTCCATCCAGCAACATCTTGGTTGACAACAGCTCGATCCGGGCAGAGAGTAGGTTCTGTTCCATTCTATTGGGTTTTATGGATTGCTGGGTTCCAGCAGTGATGATCCTCAGTGGTGGATCAATGGATGAGGGCTGTGAGATTTCTTGTTCTTGGTTCTGGTAACATTCCCACCAGTAATTTCCCCTAGTTCCAGCAGATCACCTTGTATTCCAGTGGCTGAATTGAGGTACGTATAGAGGTAGTTGATATATGATGTGTAGATCATGATTGGATTTGATTATTTTAAATGGATGATCATGTGTAGGTTTGATTGGAGGTTGTAATTAGTTGTTGGTTATGATTAGATATATTTGCTTAGATTTAATCTAATGGAATGATTAGGGTTAAGACAATTAACCCTAGTCAACTATTGGATTTAATTTAAGTTTATATTTCTAATCTAATTGGTGATTAGGGATTAGGTAACTAACCCTAATTGATCGTTAGGTTTAATTATATAGGTTGAGATTGTGGATTAGGGTTTTATCCTAATTTAGTGTTAGAGATTTTATTTAGCTATTCATATGGATTTAGCTAAATAAAATATATATATTGTTTGACACAGGACTCTGATTCGAGACAGACGTCTCGACGTTGGATTTGGCGTGATACTGTACCTTCTATTTGAGGCGGGTACCCTCTGACTTATCTTTCGATAATGTCTTATGATATGTGTAGCTTATATATAATTACTAGTGGTAGATAGTAGATTTACTTCTTCCCTGGTCTTAGTTAATTGATACCTTTCACATGCTTCTTCTGCTAGTTGCTTTACTTTAGGACTGGACATTTTATCTTTTGCGATGTATATATATGTTTATGGAGATGGATACACTATGTGAAAAATGACTTTTTACTTCGCCACAATTTACTTCGTCAATTTAAATATACGAAGTAAAAGTTTATAAGCAACTTCGCTGAAAAAACCGACGAAGTATATACAAATATAGACTTCGCAGATTTAAAAACACGGGCTTCGCTTTAAACTGAAATAAGCTATTACTTCGGAAAGTTGTTAAATACCGAAGTAGTAACCTCGTGAATACAGTTTTTAGCATTTACTCCGAAGTAATAGTACAAGAGTTAACTTTTATTTTGAGACCACTTTTATTTCCCCCCACTTTTTCGTTTTCTTGGGTTAGGACTTCCCTCTGCCGAAATTGATTTTTTGGACCTCCTCTTCCTTCCCCTTCATTTCAGTCCTCTCCGTTCCCCCTCGTTAGGGCTTCCGATTTGGAGTCTTAGGCAACAGAGACGAAGGTTTCCTCGTTAGGGCTTCCGAAATAAGGTTTGGCAACTTGAACTTTCTTACGCAGGGTTTAGGTTGCAAGTGTTTGAGATATATCGTATGTTTTCAATTTGACAGAGCTGGCGGAAGGCTGAGGTCCAGGTTTCTTTCCTTCGATTTCTTTTTCTTATTCTTCTTCTTTTTCTCCTCCTTTATTTTGCAAAATCATGTTTTAGACGGTCTCCAATTTGTTGTAGGTTTGGTGCTATTCTTCCAACAACGACAAGTGTTTGAAATTTTTTTTTGCTTTTTTTTTTCAGTCTCTATGTTTACGAGGTCATTACCTAAAGGGCTGATTCATGATGCTTTCTTGGAGTAGATACTTCTGTTTTCGGTTGTTCTTTATTTGGTTTGTTGTTTTGGATCGTGATGAGACCAATGGTGGGGGCTGCCATAGTCCTCACTGGTAAGTGGGAAGGCAAGGAACACAAATTTCCGGCGACGACAACTGCTTCTAGTGGCCAGCAGACCTTCAAAGGTTTCTCCGGTGAAGTCTTGGGGAAGAAGAGTGTGGCAACCTTGGAAACCGTGGCCAGTAAGGCAAGAGAGGTTGCATTCAAATTTTGTGCCCCGAAAGTCAAAATGAACAGGGAGGGCGGTGGTTTCAAGAATGGCACGTCACCGCTGGAGCTGTGCACGGCATTTTCCAAAGTCGAGATCAGTCAAGGCACGACATTTGAAATACAAAATTTGAATTCATTCTAAGCAATTCAGTCAAGGCACGACATTTGAAATTTTGAAATTTGAATTCAGTCAAAGAAATTCAGTCAAGACACGACATTTGAAAGTCGAAAATTGAATTCAGTAAAAAAAAATTCAGTCAAGGCACGTCATTTCAAATTCAAAATTTGAATTCACAATTTGTTGCTATAAAATAGTATCAACTACTTCGGTTATTACCACAAATTTCGAAGTAGTATCTATCTATTATTTCAATCCAGAACGAAGCTAAATGTAATTTAATCGATAATTACTTCAGAAATTAACGATATATGATGAAGTAAAAGTAATCCATTACTTTATTTTTAACCGAAGTTAAAGTAGGTATATTACTTCACAACAAATACTAAACGATGAAGTCGAAAAGGATTAATTACTTCGGTGTTTTTAAAAACCGACGAAGTTATATGCACTTTTTACTTCGTAATATGTCTGAACCCGACACCCAATACGACTTCATTTTTTCTGGGCCTACGACTTCGGAGTTTATCCGAAGTAAAATGAATCTTTTTACTACACGCGTGTCTGCTTCGGTAAAAACAGGTATTTTACTTCAGGTAATCAACGAAGTAAAAAGTCGTTTTTCACATAGTGATAGGTACATTTAGAGTTACTTTCCACTGGATTAGTTGTTGTAGGTACTTGTTCATGTTGTTGGATTTATGCTGCTTATATTATTCTGGTTATATATGTGTTTATCTTTTTGGCACCTACACATATGGAGGAGGATATGTCCAGGTATGACATACTGTAGCCGCATGCACCATATTGCATGATTGCATGCTGGGCAATTGACGACTCCATTATTGTTGAGCTCGTCGGCCGGCTACATGAGGGTCTGCACACAGCGTGACCACTGCATGGGTAGTGGCACAACACTCAGGGTGTGTATGGCAGGTTGCTCGGTGGTGCACCGCCGGGGTGCTCATGGGTAGCACGTCATTGTGTACCGGGAGATGAGAGCATTGCGCTCCCTCACTATGTTTGAGGCGGAGGATAGGTGTACTCCCCGTCCACTCGGTCACTCATCGGGGTAGTGACAATGCAGTTGCCTACCAACTCGGTCTCACCATTGTGTGTGAGCCGGCTAACATGGCAGGGGTGACCAGGACATGTCATTTGCATCATATGCATGATTGCATTATTTATGATTGATGCATTTTGGTGATTGCATATGATTGACATGCATCTGAGATTATGTTTTTACTCTGACTATTCTTATGTTCACGATCGGTTAAAGCCTCGCAGGTGAGTCTGATTTATTTCGATATGCATTTTCTTATTATTCTTGCTATACACTGTACTTTATGCCTATTGCTGGTTATTACAGTTTATTTCAGCTATGCATATCTGTTATACTGTTAGGAGACTGTACCGTAGTTACGAAACTATACTATAGGCTCTATGGTTTAGTGTACTACCATAGGATGTTACTGGTGGTTATATGTTGTTGTACATATCTATTGGATTACTTGCTGAGTTCTTTGAACTCACCTCGTTGTTACTATTTTTCAGGTTGAGGCCGTCGGGAGATATTCCAGTCGCTAGCCCCTTTATCGCGAGGATTTGCCTGTTGTCGGGATTTGTTTTGTTTTTGCATCTTATATACTTGTGATGTGAGTTTTGTACTGTGGACTTTATATCGAATACTTGGGTTTACTACTTTTGATTTTCCGCTGCGGATATATTTTCATTACTTCATGGATTTTGTCTTTCCTCGTTGTAGTGGAGTAGGATGTTTACATATATCTTCGAGATTCTATATCGTCTTTCCTTATTAAACTGCGTGGATTGATTATATGTTGAATTGTGTGGAATGTTGATATAAACTGCGTGGTTTGTTCTTATTTGTATTGTATTGTTCCGGCCGTGTGTGACCGAGGTATAGATATATGTATTCTGGATTCATATTGTCACCCGTACAGGGGAGATGCTGCCGAAATTTCTTCGGACAGGGACTACCTGAGGCGTGACAATTTATTTGGTATCAGAGCTAGGCTCCGATTTCGGATTTTTGTGTCCTGGAGTTTGCGAGCGTATCTGGATTTTTGGGATTTTGTTTGATACTAATTTTTTTGGTATCAGAGCGAGGTACACGATACTTGCTCTTCGTTTTGGATTTTCGAGGTTTATCTGATACCAATTTATTTGGTATCGGAGCATCGTTTGCGATACCGGTATGTTCTTACAAGTTTTACGTGCTTATCTGGATATGTTCGGATTTTGCAGATTTTCGTCGATTTTTTGATTCGAAATTCTGAGGTATTCTGACGAGGTTCTATTTGGGGGCTAAGCGACGACAGGATATCTCCAGACGACAATTAGGTAAAACAGGTAATTCTATAGTTTTATACTTGTAGTGATATCTGGGTAACATTTTGTTTTCAGATATGATACCTACACGTGTTCCGGTATCGAGACGTGGGCGATCCCGTAAGAGGGCGATAGATTCTCTGGAGATAGAGTCTCCAGAGAGATCTGTTAGGGTCGAGCTTGTCCGTTAGGGATAGACTCGTCAGGATATTATAGGCACGTCGGATTATAAGATCCCGACGATTACGACTTCAGAGGTACATAGCTCAACTATACCACTAGTGGTATCACCTTCAGTATTCTTGGCACCCCCTCCAGTCGTGCCTACTACTGCGTACTTGAGGTATGAGATGAGATAGAGATCTGGTGGGACACGCAGCGCTCGATTATAGTCGAGCAGCATATTACCTGGACGAGATTTAGGGAGGCATTCGAGAGTCAGTATTTTATCCGGAGATATCAGATGACACGTCGGCAGGATTTTCTGAGTCTTCGGCAGAATAACCGCTCAATGATGGAGTATAATGCTGAATTTAATAGGTTGGCTAGATTCTGTCCTGAGTTGGTTGTCGAGGACAGATCTTGTATGCTCCAGTTTGTCCAGGGATTGGACGGGCATCTTCAGGTGAAGATTGACGATTTTGGGAATTTATCATACACCGAGACATTGGATAGAGCTCTTATGATTAAGTCTACTCATCAGAGAGTAAATGCTGATAAGAAGAGGAAGTAGTCTGACCGAACTTCGGGACAGATCCAGCAGCCACAGACTACTGGACAGCAGCAGAGCAGTCGTACTCAGACGGGTCAGGGTACTTCTGGGTCATTTGGCCGACCCCAGAAGTCAGGACGCTCTGCATCAGGACGTTCCCGGTCTGCTATTATTGCAAACTGCTTGGACATTTGAGCCGAGGTTGTTCGCTGAAGGCTCAGCATGTAGCTTCCGGAGTTTCTGTTCCGGGAGGACAGTTTGGTCAGCCCGGGACTCAGCGAGGCGGGCCGAAAGCCCAATCTTCACATCATCAGCAGAGGACAGCTCCTCCTGCAGCAGCTGCATATGGCATGCACGGGCAGGAGCATTCCGGTGTCCTTGTGGAGAACCCCATGGTATTCCGCCTTAGGATTCTCCTGTACTATTCGTCAAGAAGAAGGATGGTACTTTGAGGTTGTGCATCGATTATAGGCAGCTGAATGCAGTGACTATCAGAAATAAGTACCCCTTGCCACGGATTGAGGATTTATTTGATCAGCTTAGAGATACCTCAGTGTATTCTAAGATCGATCTGCGGTCTGGATATCATCAGCTGAGAGTTAGAGATTCTGATATTCAGAAGACAATATTTCGCACTAGATACGGACATTATGAGTTTTTGGTGATGCCATTTGGGCTTACCAATGCTCCCGCAGTATTTATGGATCCGATGAACCGTATCTTTCTGGAGTATTTGGATCAGTTTGTTATTGTGTTTATCGATGATATATTGATCTATTCGCGTTCCGAGGAGGAACATGTACAACATCTTCACATAGGCTTGGAGACTCTTCAACGACATCATTTGTATGCGAAGTTCAGCATGTGTGCATTTTGGCTATCCTTAGTTGGTTTTCTGGGACATGTGGTGTCAAGTCGAGGTATTTCAGTAGATCCTTAGAAGATCGAGGCTATCACTAGATGGGAGCAGCCGAAGTCAGTCCAGGAGATCCGTAGTTTCTTGGGCTTGGCTGGATATTACCGACGATTCGTTGAGCGTTTCTCCAGCATTGCTATGCCATTGACACGTTTGACCAGAAAAGGCGTGAAATTAACGTGGTCAGAGGCTTGTGAGACCAGCTTCCAGGAGCTGAAGCGGAGATTAGTATCAGCACCAGTCTTGGTTTTACCTTCTGGTGATGACGGATTCGTACTTTATACAGATGCATCTCTTCAGGGCTTGGGCGCTGTATTGATGCAACATGGTAGGGTAGTCTCTTATGCTTCTCGTCAGTTGAAGGAGCATGAGAAGAACTACCCAGTACATGATTTAGAGCTAGCCGCTATTATCTTTGCTTTGAAGATTTGGCGACATCATCTTTATGGTATTACTTTTGAGATTCTTACTGATCATAAGAGTCTCAAATATATTTTCACACAGAAGGAACTCAATCTCCGACAGAGGAGATGGATGGAGTTCCTGAAGGATTATGATTGTACTATTAATGTGGTTGCTGATGCACTTAGCAGGAAGTCCAGAGGGACTTTAGCTTGTCACCGAGTTTTAGTCACAGACTTGATTCAGGGATTCTCGAGTTGGGCCTTGGGGAGCAGGGAAGGATTCTTGTTACCATGGTTGCTCAGTCGTCGATTAGGATGAGGATTTGAGAGGCCCAGGCCGGAGATCAGCATTTACAGTTCATTAGCAGCCAGATAGCTTCCGGACAGCAGACCGAGTTTACACGAGATGATGAGGGGATTGTTTATTTTCGAGGCAGATTATGTGTACCTCAGTCTCACCCGGTCATGGAGGAGTTACTTCAGGAGGCTCATCGTTCTAGATTTGCTATCCACCCTGGTGGGACGGCATGAAGAAAGACATCGCGGAGTTTGTAGCTAGATGTCTTGTTTGTCAGCAGGTGAAGGCTGAGCACCAGAGACCTGCTGGTTTACTTCAGAGGATCCCCATTCTCGAGTGGAAATGGGAGCACATTACTATGGATTTCGTGGTTGGTTTGCCTAGGACTCGACGAGGCCATGATGCGATTTGGGTAATCGTTGACCGATTAACCAAATCCGCACATTTTATAGCGATCCGGAAGATTGATTCTCTGGATCGATTAGCAGAGTTATACTGTCATGAGATTATCAGGTTGCATGGTGTTCCTTTGAGTATTATATCAGATAGAGACCCCCAATTCACGTCCCGGTTCTGGCAGAGTCTGCAGTAGGTTTTGGGCACACAACTCCGTTTCAGTACGGCATTCCATCCGCAGACAGATGGACAGTCAGAGCGGACCACTTGCTGAGGTCTTGCGTTATGGATTTCGGAGGCAGTTGGGAGGACCACCTGCCATTAGTGGAGTTCGCCTACAACAACAGCTATTATTCAGCTATCCAGATGGCACCGTTTGAGGCGTTGTATGGTAGGTCTTGTTGGACACCCACCCTCTGGGAAGAGGTTGGGGAAGCCCAGTTGGTAGGACCTAAGAGAGCTCAACAGGAGGCAGAGTTGATTCGTACTATCAGACGGAGGATGACTGAGGCTCAGGACCGTCAGAAGAGTTATGCTGATCAGAGACGGAGACCCCTGGAGTTCTCTATTGGTGATCATGTATTTCTGAGAGTTTCACCCACGAAAGGGGTGAAGAGATTTGGTCTTCGAGGTAAGCTAGCTCCCCGATATATTGGGCCATTGCAGATCTTGGAGAGGATTGGAGCAGTAGCTTACCGTTTGGCGCTACCACCATCTCTAGCTGGCATCCACGATGTATTCCATGTATCTATGCTGAGGAGATACGTATCCGATCCGGCACATGTTCTGTCAGATGTATCCGTTCCTATTCATCCTGACGTCACTTACGAGGAGGTTCCGGTATGGATTCTGGACCACAGAGAGCGTCAGCTACGGAACAAGACTGTCCGGCTGGTTAAAGTCGGATGACAGTATCATTCTAACAAGGAGGCTACTTGGGAGTTGGAGGATACGATCCGAGCTCGATACTCTCATCTCTTTACTTGAGTTATGTGGGTTAGAGTTTCTTTCAGCATTTATACTGTTTGGTTATGTTATAGTGTTGGCTGTTGGTTATAGCGAAATTTGGGGACCAAATTTTTATTAGTAGGGGAGGATGTGAGATCTCGGAAAATTTAAATAAATAGGGTTATTTCATAAATAGCCTTATAAAATTTTTCCGGAATTTTTAGAAATTTTCTGGGAATTTTTCGGAGCTCGTATGGACGGTTTTTAGGGGATCGATCGACTGGTTCGGATAAAGCCTGTCTGGGATACCCGTTTAAGGGAGGAAATGTTTTTATTATACAATTATTTTTCTTTTATTTCCGCCCCAAATCACCGTTTCCTCCAAACCACTGCCGATCCTGACCCTTCTCCCCCTCTGCCCCGACGCGATCCCGATCTCCCCTCTCTTCCTTCTCTCTCTCTCTCTCTCTCTCACGGACGAAGCAAGCCGAGAGCTCCGGTGATCTCCTTCTGCCGGCGACGCCACCGATCCCGATCACCTGCGAGCTTATCACAGCCCTAGGTCACCGACGCACCTTCTCTTCTTGGCGACTGAATTAGGTCACGGATTGGAGGGGATCAGTGAGTTGTGCTTGGGTTGTCGGGTAGAGACCAGAGGAGTTGTGCTGGATCAGTAATCTTTCAGCTTGATTCCAATCTTGATCCGATCAGTGAGGTAAGATTAGGTAATCACTGCTTAATTTCTGTTGTGATCTGTTTGATTTCTGTGAGGATCTGTTTGTGGATTTCAATTTGTGTGCTGTGGATTGTTCTTGATCCAGTAGCTCACCTTCGTCTTGGCAGAACCTCCATCCAGCAACATCTTGGTTGACAGCAGCTCGATCCGGGCAGAGAGTAGGTTCTGTTCCATTCTATTGGGTTCTATGGATTGCTGGGTTCCAGCAGTGATGATCCTCAGTGGTGGATCAATGGATGAGGGCTGTGAGATTTCTTGTTCTTGGTTCTGGTAACATTCCCACCAGCAATTTCCCCTAGTTCCAGCAGATCACCTTGTATTCCAGTGGCTGAATTGAGGTACGTATAGAGGTAGTTGATATATGATGTGTAGATCATGATTGGATTTGATTATTTTAAATGGATGATCATGTGTAGGTTTGATTGGAGGTTGTAATTAGTTGTTGGTTATGATTAGATATATTTGCTTAGATTTAATCTAATGGAATGATTAGAGTTAAGACAATTAACCCTAGTCAACTATTGGATTTAATTTAAGTTTATATTTCTAATCTAATTGGTGATTAGGGATTAGGTAACTAACCCTAATTGACCGTTAGGTTTAATTAGATAGGTTGAGATTGTGGATTAGGGTTTTATCCTAATTTAGTGTTAGAGATTTTATTTAGCTATTCATATGGATTTAGCTAAATAAAATATATATATTGTTTGACACAGGACTCTGATTCGAGACAGACGTCTCGACGTTGGATTTGACGTGATACTGTACCTTCTATTTGAGGCGGGTACCCTCTGACTTATCTTTCGATAATGTCTTATGATATGTGTAGCTTATATATAATTACTAGTGGTAGATAGTAGATTTACTTCTTCCCTGGTCATAGTTAATTGATACCTTTCACATGCTTCTTCTGCTAGTTGCTTTACTTTAGGACTGGACATTTTATCTTTTGCCATGTATATATATGTTTATGGAGATGGATAGGTACATTTAGAGTTACTTTCCACTGGATTAGTTGTTGCAGGTACTTGTTCATGTTGTTGGATTTATGTTGCTTATATTATTCTGGTTATATATGTGTTTATCTTTTTAGCACCTACACATATGGAGGAGGATATGTCCAGGTATGACATACTGTAGCCGCATGCACCATATTGCATGATTGCATGCTGGGCGATTGACGACTCCATTATTGTTGAGCTCGTCGGCCAGCTTCATGAGGGTCTGCACACAGCGTGACCACTGCATGGGTAGTGGCACAGCACTCAAGGTGTGTATGGCAGGTTGCTCGGTGGTGCACCGCCGGGGTGCTCATGGGTAGCACGATACAGCGGGGTTGCAGCGGGGATCCCTCCCCGTCATTGTGTACTAGGAGATGAGAGCATTGCGCTCCCTCACTAGGTTTGAGGCAGGAAGATAGGTGTACTCCGACAGCATCCCGTCCACTCGGTCATTCATCAGGGGTAGTGACGGCAAAGTACACGGTTGTCACAGCCCTACCCACTCGGTCTCACCATTGTGTGTGAGACGGCTGAGCATGGCAGTAGGGGTGACCAGGACATGTCATTTGCATCATATGCACAGCTTGCATTATTTATATGCTTTTGCTCTGACTATTTTTATCTGTGTATGTTCATAGTCAGTTGCACAAGCCTCGCAGGTGAGTACAGTTTATTTCAGTTATGCATTTTCTTATTATTCTTGCTATACACTGTACTTTATGCCTATTGCTGGTTATTACAGTTTATTTCAGCTATGCATATCTGTTATACTGTTAGGAGATTGTACCGTAGGTTGTACTATTACGAAACTGTACTGTAGGCTCTATGGTTTAGTGTACTGTACCATAGGATGTTACTGGTGGTTATATGTTGTTGTTACTATTTTTCAGGTTGAGGCCGTCGGGAGATATTCCAGTCGCTAGCCCCTTTATCGCGAGGATTTGCCTGTTGTCGGGATTTGTTTTGTTTTTGCATCTTATATACTTGTGATGTGAGTTTTGTACTGTGGACTTTATATCGAACACTTGGGTTTACTACTTTTGATTTTCCGCTGCGGATATATTTTCATTACTTCATGGATTTTATCTTTCCTCGTTGTAGTGGAGTAGAATGTTTACATATATCTTTGAGATTCTATATCGTCTTTCCTTATTAAACTGCGTGGATTGATTATATGTTGAATTGTGTGGAATGTTGATATAAACTGCGTGGTTTGTTCTTATTTGTATTGTATTGTTCCGGCCGTGTGTGGCCGAGGTATAGATATATGTATTCTGGATTCATATTGTCACCCGTACAGGGGAGATGCTGCCGAAATTTCTTCGGACAGGGACTACCTGAGGCGTGACACACATTGCTCCCAAGATGTAATACTATTGGCCAGTAAGGATGTAAGCTACATTTTAGCCCTATACTTTAAAGAAAAATCAAACAACATTAATCTCACAACCTCTGTAGGGACTCCATTTATCTTCATGATCCCATAAATTTCATAGAAGACCTTAAGGTGCTGGTTTGAATCTTCCTCCCCTAAATTGGTGTTATTGTACCATTGTTATTACCGCAGACTTTATTTCAAAGTGATTAGCTTCAATGACCGGTCTCATAATGCTTGACCTCAAGCCACTTGCATAGGGCGCTGCATAATCTTTAAGAGGTCTATTGATCATTTCTGAATGTTATTGCTCTACTTATTACCTTTGTAGATTCTTCCTCTTATGAAATGTCTTATCAATCTCAGGATCAATAGGATATAAATGTCTTGCAATGTTAATTCTACAAGAGCATACTAAATAATTAAGTCCAAAAGATAAAAGTATAGAAAATTGGAAATAGAGAAAAATAGAATATAAGAGTAGAAATTAGAAAACTTAAATGCAAAAACTTAAATTACATAAATGGAATGCAGAAATAGATGTGCAGAAATAAAAGTAAAAGAAATATAAGATGTATACAAAGGATTGTGTAAGTAAATTTGCAAAAAGAAAAGAAAAACAGAGTTTAGACTAACTCTAATTGAAAATTAATAAGTGTTAACAAATCCCTGACAACGACGCCTAAACTTGTTATGAAGCTGCAAGTGCAAGGTTATGTCATCAGTAATAAAAATATTGATCCCACAGGTGTTTGTGCAGGGTGCACTAGAATCAAACCTGAGTTTTGATGTTGTCAAAGGTTCAAGTTAAGTGATGTTATGATCTAATAAGTTAACTAAGTATGCAGAATGTTTACTTAACTGGGGAAGTCTTAGCAGATCGTCGAAGCCAGGCAGGCATCCCAAGTGGGTCGAGAGGACCCGACACTTGGTAGGGAAGCTCGATAAGTCTAGAGGATGGAAGATTGAGGGAAAGTCCTGGTGAGCCAATCCGATTCCAAGAGACAAAGTACAAATATGTCTGGAGGACAAATGTTTGGTAGGTAGGTTGAGGTAAGCAAACTAGAGAGGAGCAACAATGAGGTCGTGTTCTTGGATGGAACAAACCCTAGGTCACTGATCCAACTGAAGAAACCGGAAAGGTTTCCAAGTTAAGATCAAGATAATGTTATTATCAATTACTACTCTTGCATTATACTATACTGTGCTAACCTTTGTTTTGCAGGGATATATTATGTTTAACTCTATTTTGCAGGAATCGGCCTGATCGATCGACCGAACCAGATCGACTCAGACCATAATTTAGACCAAGCAGAATAAAGTTTAATCAATGTTGATCGATCAATCGAACCAGATGATCGGTCAACCAAACAATGATGATGTGGTATAGATCAGATCGAGCCGAAGCAAAGAAGGAAGCCAGGCTGATCGGTTGACCAAACACAAGAATCAGTCAATCGAACGTATGCAGTATTAATGAAGAATTAAATACAAATCTCAAAAAACAGGGAAAGATCACTATTCTATCAACCGAATATGGTGATCGGTCGACCGAACTATTAAATCTTATTAATGCTCAAAGATCGGACCTCGATGAAGAAAGAAGGGAGCGCGTTCAGTCGATCAATAGGAAGTTTGATCAACCAAACTGATCAGTCGACCAAACAATCTATCTGTCGATCGATCAAGGACTATATAAGTAGAGCTCGAGGTCCAAGGTGAAGCATCAATTTTGAAGTCAATGTTGTGCAAAGCTCCTGTTCATTCTACTATTCTATGCTTCACTTTCACAAGCAAGTTGCTCTATTCGGAAGTACTGACTGAGCTTCATCTTTTATCTAATGTTGGTATAACTTTTTGTTTATGCTTGTATTTTCTTAATTTCTAAAAGATAGTAGTTTGTTACTATCTTACATTCTCTATATTGTATGCATTGCTTCTTTCTGAAGATTTCAAAAGGAAGAGTTTTAGTGGATTATCTAACGGTGCGATCAAGAATCATAGGTCTTGGAGTAGGAGTTGACCTAGGCTCCTAACCAAGTAACTAACTTGTGACATCTGTATTGTTTTCGTTTTGATTTCTGCTACTTATTTTGATTTATTTTACAAGCAAAATAAAACTTTTTAACGTGCAATATTTCTATCGCATCTTTCGATCCTTCAATTGGTATCAGAGCTTGGTTGCTCTGAGATTACTTAACTATTTTTTAAGCAATTTTTAAAAAAAATCTTTTTCTCTAAAAGTATTTTTTTTAATTCTTAAGTAATACTTTTTGTTCTTTATCCCACACTGCTAATCCTAAGATGAGAGTCTTAGAAATTTTCTTTTTCTTTATTCTTTGATCGCAAGGATGTCAAACTCCTACCAAGAAGGGTATAGCACCGTCCATCCTCCATTATTCAAAGGTGAGAACCTTAGCTACCTGAAGAATAGAATGAAATGCTATTTCAAATCTGACATCAAACTTTGGTTTACAATACTCAAAGGATACACTCCTCTGATGGTAGATGGAAAGTCGATAGAACTAGAAAACTGGACTCCTCCAATAATCAAGAAAGCGTAACTAAATTACAAAGCAATCAACACCATTTAGTACGGCCTAACCGTGGAAGAATTGAACCAAGTCAGGCCCTACGAAAATGCAAAAGAACTCTGGGGCCATTTGGTAAAGCTGCATGAAGGAACCAACGAATCTAAGGAAAATAAAAGAGATTTACTATTAAATAATTTATTTAATATTAAAATACTTCCCGGAGAGACGACCACACAATAGCACGCGAGACTAAAGGATATTCTCAATGACCTACATCTGATTGGACACAACCTAGAGAACCACAACATGATAAGGTATGCACTAAAAGCCTTACCAAGAAACGCTTTGTGGGCATCAATAGTAGATGCATATAAAGTTTTAAGGGACCTCTCAATTCTTAAATTAGACGAACTTTTTTGTGAATTAGAATTACACACACAGTATAACGTGAGCCAAATCAAGAAAGGTGTTGCCTTGTATGTAGGATCAAGCAAAGAAACTAAAACTAGAGCCAAGAATGAACCAAAAAGTGAATCTAACTTATACTCAACCAATGAAGAGGAGCTGGCCAACATGGTCAGAAAACTACTAACAAAAAGGAGGTTCAAAATAAGAACCAAAAAGACACCAACCAACCAGACACAAAACAAATCAGAAATAATTTGTTATAGATGCAACAAGAAGGGGCATTTCAAAAAGCAATGCCCTAATAAGAAGGAAGAAAATTCAAAATCAATAAGGAGTCCGATGTGGAAAAACCGAAGCACTCGAGCCCTTATGGCAAGAAACAAAGATTCCAAGTTCGAGGAAGAGTACGAGTCCGAGACCGACGCCGAGTCCGATATTGACATTGAGTCCAAGAAAAGGCTCGGATCCGTATCCATTTTCGAAGGTCCCAAAATGGTAACCTTTTATTCAAAGTCAAATTCACTTAAAGTAGTTAAATATTTGTTTAAAAAATTAATAAAATCCAAAAAAAATAAAATAACTTGTTACTTAATAAAATTGACCACTATTAATGTTCCGCAAGTGTACGGATACGTCGTCAGTAATAAAGAAAGATATTCTATCCACAGGGACTAGAATAACCACTAAAGATTTCTCAACGCGAATTAGCTAAACAACAAATCAATTGGTTTTCAGAAACTAAGTGCAACTAATGAAAAGCAAACATAGAAATAAAAGAAATAGAAACAAGAATAAAGGATATGATAAATGGATGTTCTAGGAGTTTTGGTTTCTTTGTAAGGTTAATCAATGTAAACGATCTACCAAATCTTATTCCTCAATTGTCCATCATTTATAGAAGGTTGTCGGTTCTCTCTTGCAATAGACAGCCGACCTAGGACTGAAATCTATACCTAAATGTAATCAATTAGAAATGAATCTATGTTGTCCTTACACGGGCTTGCCTGTCACGTGTGTCCCTCGGATAATCAACATAAGAATTCATCACTCCTCAACCGCATCAAGATATAAGATATGAACGCATACAATCTATCCTACCCCCTTGAATGACCCTATTTCACCCTCAAGATCATCCCTCAAACGTCCTTACACGGGCTTGTCTGTTACGAACGCCCCTCGAAAAATCGAATGAGAGATTATCTCTACAAGATCCATAAGGTATTTAAACATTCAATCAAGAATGGGAATTAGGTCCAAATCACAACAATCCACACAAGATTAAATAGGTATAAACAGGACAAAATCATAGAAAATAGGAAATTGGCAAATCCACAAGAGTTTTACATCAATTCAATTTACAAATACTTCCTCCATCCTAGAACAAAGAGATCTAATCCATAGAACGAGGAAGGAAATCTGAAAAGAGAAAGATTACAAGCATTCTTGATCCCCAAATCTAAGAAAAGAGAGAGAGAAAGCTTATCTACGATGAAGAATGGTCTTTGGATCCAATCCTCGATTCCGGAGTCGATACGTTGAAGAACTGCCATTGAATCATCGGAAAATCCCTCCAAAATGGAGAGGAATTGCCCAAATCTTGCTCTCTCCCAAAGGGGAAAAGATCCCCTCTCAAATCATGAAGAAGGCTTTATATAGAAGAGGGGTTTGGACGCCACATGGCTTCGAGACACGGCCGTGTGAAGCTCACACAGCCTGTGCTGCTCCCCTCTCTACTCAACTCACATGGCCGTGTGTGAGACATGGTCATGGTATGCTTTGCCACTACTCCCCTTTGCACGGCCATGTAGATCTACACGGCCTGCCCTGCCTCCGGCTTTGGAACTCTCTCACAGCCGTGTGGTGCACACGACCAGGGCATTCTTGACTTCTGGAGATGTTGCACAGCCGTGTAAATATACACGATCGTGTACTGCTTCGGCTCTGGAAGGCCTGCATGGCCGTGTAGTGCACACAGCCATGAACTTTCTTTGCTTCAAACCTGACACGACCGTGTGATGCACACACGGCCATGACCACTTCCTCCTCTGCTGCAGCCACACGGGTGGTGATCACCACATGGCCTGGACAACCCCCCATGTCAGGGTCGTGTGGCACTCAAGCCTCTTCCTTCATCCATTGTAATATTTGCCTTGGACATTAATTCTTCTCCAAAATCGACTCCTGTGTACAAAAAAATGCACAAAAGCATAGTTTCGAACAAAAAGAGTAAATATGCTAAAAGCAAAGTTGGAAGTACGAAAATGCATAGATAAAGCATGTGCAAAGTATGTGAATGTGCATCAAAACATGCTAAACAAGAGTATACAATCTACGCACATCACACCCCCAGACTTAAACTTTTGCTTGTCCTCGAGTAAAAATGTCGCAATCTAGATTCATATATTCACTAACGCATCATAATCTTTAATGTACCTTCCTAACTCTATCAAAAAGTTTCATTGATGAGCATGATCATGAAAACAACTCAAGTATGGCTTAAGCATAAGTATCTTGTGCACAGTGCAGAATATACCCAAACTCTTGAAGTTTTCAATCTATGTCCTAGTCAAGTCATCATCCAATTGAGTTCCTAATGTTTTCGGTGATAGGCACTTACCTACCACACACTTGGTTCATATTCCTCAATCAACCCAAGGTCTCAAAGGCGTGCTCTATATCAGGAGAAACCTAGGAGTCATTTTCCCAGTAACCTAACTCGGTCTCAAAGGGGTGACAAGCTAGTTTCCACTCACGACAACTATTTTTTATATCCCTTATTTCAACATCTTTTTTTCATTTCACTTTTTTTTCTTCTTTCCATGCACTTTTTTCCTTTCATACATTAAGTGATTGCATTGTGCAATACTTAAACTCATAAGTATATAGGCAACTAATTTGGGATATTTTGATTTTTCCAAATGAGTTTTTCAAGACTCGAGCCTCATCCAGTAACCAAAATGAAGTTTGAGAAATTACCATGGAAACCAAGTACTAAACAAATAGGATGAATCATGACTATTTCAATGACATCAACTATTCAAGTTCAAGCAAAGTGAAGTGAAGGTAAGACCCTTAAGGTTAAGCCAAGACTCAAACTTATTTCCATATGATACTTAGCTCATGTCATGCTACTCAAGATAGAGAAAAGAGGTACATTAAACATACTAGCATCATTTACAATATCATGAATCAAGATAATAAACATGCTAACATTTTTATAAGAAAGACAAGAAAGCATATAGGTGAAGTTTGATGTTCTCAAGATGTATGCCACGAAAAATCAAAAGAAAATGCAAGACATAAGCAAAAACAAACAAAGCAATTCAAATGCATCTAATGCATCCCCCCAGACTTAAACTTTTCATATTCCCAATGAAAACTAAAGACAATGCAGAGGAGATAAAAAGTAAGAGAAGTTATCAAATGATGCATGCCAAATGCCCATGTCATTAACTTCTCCATCATGTAGTTACACTCCTCCTAATCTTTGAGTCCTATAAAAGAAGATTGACAATAAAAATTAAGTAGAGGATACAGGTTTATTATAAAGAATGAAATGAAAGTAGAAAGAACTAAAGACAAATGAAAACAAGGAAAATGAACTTGGGTTACCTCCCAAGAAGCGCTTGTTTAAGGTCATTAGTTCGATCACCTCATTAGATTTATCAAAATCTCGCTCTTGGAGGGGTAAGATATTTCAACACCCTCCAACCAAGGGCTCTTATTATGGAGGGATCTTTCAATATAGGAATTACAAAATTAAGTATTGCTCTCTCTATCTTCATCTTCTTTAAAGTTCATTCAGGTGGTCGAAGACGGTTCAGTATGAGCTTCCAATTATTAGCCCAAGTAAAATCTACACATGCAAAGAAAATACAAATCTCCCACAAATATATTAGATAAGATAGAGCCATAACCATATTAAGATAAGCAGAATAAAAAATAAAAACTGAATCACATCTAACAAAGTCAATGATAGGTACCTCTATAAAATTTTCTAAAAGATTACAAGAAATACTAACCTTACTTTGCTGAGAGATACCTAAAATTTCTAAACATGTAGATGTGACCTCATATGAATCAAATGATAGTTTTGGCTCTGGCTTAGATGTTGATGATATCAAAGATGGTGATTCTTGAGACTCAACTATATCTACATGAGCCCCTACACATTGGTCCACAACATGCTCAATCCTTGCAACTCTTACAACATCTAAGGATTGTGTGGACAAAGGAGGTGATTCTTGAGATGCTGCTTCCACAACACAGCTCCCTACACATTGTTCCATATCAACATCATCAACACAAATATCAAAAACCAAACCAACATCAATATCCTCAATAGGAGAATCAACTATAGAAGGATCAATAACTTCACTTGCAGTTTTAAGTTGATCTACCACATCACATTCATCATCTGAAAATTTAATTTCACTATAACTTCCAATAAAACCTGGAGGTAGATCTAAAAACTCGTTATCCACTGTATTATCATCACAATCCTCATCTGAAGAGTCCTCATCTTCATATATATTCAAAAATCTGCACTCAACCATATTAGTGTCACAAGATTTGCCGAAGTCTTTATTTTCATTGACCCCCACTAACCTTTGTGGAAAAGGAACCCTTAGTGAAGGTCCTGGGAAAGATTGAGCTTCCTTTTTCCCAAATTCCCTTTGAGCTTTTGGAGGAGGACCAACTTGCCTATCTAGTGTTGGTGTGATCAATCGTTGAGGGAAAGGTACTTGTGACCTTTGGGAACTTCCTGGAGAAATGAAACTGAGTTCTTGTGATCTTCTATTATTCTTCTCCTCAATTTTAAACATGTCCTTCTTCAAAAGTTCTTCATGATTTTTTCCAATTCTCAGCCCAACATCATCACACTTTTCACTAGATCTTGTCTGCGAAGGAGGGGGATCTTCTTTAAACCATTTTGAAACAATACTTTCAATCTTTGCCCCCAAATGTTTGAACTCCCCGTTCTGTAACTTGTGATTTTCAAAACTCATAGATGGTTGAGTTACAATTTGTTTGACAGGCTCTATAGCATTTATGGCTTGCACTTCTTGAATGTTTGAAGGATATTTCATCCAACTTATGTTTGACCATTCATGGAGGTTCAATGTCACTTGATCAATTAACATATATGCTTCATCTACACTCTTGTCCATAAAAGAACCTCCAGCTGATGAATCCAATAAACTCTTGTCTGAGAAAGAAATTTCCCCATAAAATATGTGCAGAATCAACCATTTTTCAAAACCATGATGAGGGCACTGTCTTTGAAGACTTTTGAATCTATCCCATGCTTCAAATAATGATTCTCCATATGTCTGAGCAAAATTTGTTATGCAATTCCTCATTACACTATTTTGCTTGGAGGGAAAAAATGATTCAGAAATTGCTTCTCCAATTGCTCCCAACTTGTAATACTTTGAGGATGGAGAGAATGTCACGCCCCAGAGGAGTCTCTGTCCGAAGAAATTTCGGCAGCATCTCCCCTGTACGGCGGACAATCTGAAACTTTTCTACAAGCACTATATACCTCAGCCACATGCGGCTGGAATAATAACAATAAAAGAAAACAAACAACCACGCAGTTAAAAATAAAGCAGCCTACTCGGCTGTACCAAAACCAAAACACATAACTGCTAGCCGGCTAGACTTACACAACCAATAACAAATACAAAACACCACATAACAACATCAACTCTCCAAAAATAAAACCAGAGTACAGAGCTAAACAAACTGATACATAAAACAAACAAAACATACGTGAAACCGATAAGTCTTCTGATGTGACGTGGGGACCAGCAGACAGGATACTCCAAGCGACACCAAAACCAACCTGGTACCGAAAAATAGTATCAGCGGGGTGAGTTCAACAACTCGTGAATACCAATGGACATGAGTAGTAAGATATATCTAACAACAATAAACGGAATACTTCCTAATCATATATAGGGAATATGCAAAGCGAAGGTGGCGAAAAGATCACTCACGGGAACTCCTATCGCATAGACAAAGGGTGTCACCAAAGTGTCAATAATCCGTATATGCAGGTCAAAAGTATACATCCACCAAATGCAACAACCAAATGCAAACAAAATCATAAGAATATAAATGCATCAATGCATATGATGCTAATGATGCGTCCAGCGCATGACGAACACACACAAATGGTGAGGCCAAGGGTAGGGTTGTGACAATGCGCTACACTCGTCACTACTCACGTGGACCGAGTGGGTGAAGGATCTTGTCGGCTGGTACTCGTGACCCCAAATCATAAATGGGGGCTCAATGCTCTCAACTCCGTTACGATGACGGAGGTATCTCGCTACCTACACATGAGTCACGACCAACGGCAAACGAGTCCATCGTCTCTGCGTCACTACTCCTCTACACTAAATGCCAGGGCCACATCGCCCAGGCTGCTACCACGGGGGTCATGTGACCATGATAAGCAATGCCACTCGCACACACGATATACCACTAAACCATGAGTGGAGGTGTGCAGACATATGGCGGCGATGGGCTCAACCATAGTGGAGCCGATAATCGCAGCATGCAATCATGATGCATGTCACTATGCATAGCAAAAACTGATCAACATAACCATATACATATATACAAAATGGGTACTGTAAAAGTGATGGTCACACACCAAAATCTAAAGTACACAGGTCAGATAGAATATCAAAAACCTATGTCCTGAACATAATAAGTATGGAATATCCTGATCAGCATAGAAAAATCCATATATACATAATATGGGTACCACAGTATCAGTAAGCCAAATGTTGGTGCAACCTTAGGTCAAGGTTGACCTGGTTGACCCGACTCGAGTTGACGTGACTCGGGTTGTATTTTGATGTTTGACTTGGGAAGATTGTCGGTGCAACCTTAGGTCAAGGTTGACCTAGTTGTGTTGCATGTTGATGTTTGACACTCGTGAGAGAGTTCTATTCTTGATGTGGGACAAGAATAGATGTTTGGGAGATTATTGATGCAACCGTAGGTCAAGGTTGACCTGGTTGACCTGATTCGGGAAAAGTCCAAGTATGAAGACTTGGCACGGAAAAGTCCAGCGGAGGCAGCAGAGACTTGGAGAGAAAGTCAAGTATGGAGACTTCAGAGACTCACGGGAAAGTCAAACAGGAGTTTGGCACGGGGAAAATCCTAGTGAGTGAAGCTAGGTGAAGGTGGAAGTCCTGGTGAGTGAAGCCAGATTGGAAATCCTGGTGAGTGAAGCCGGTGAAAATCCTAGTGAGTGAAGCTAGGTGAATGAGAAAGTCCTAAGCGGGATGTTAGGCGGTGTGGAAAGTCACAGTGAGTGAAGCCGAGCGGTGGGAAAGTGTGAGTGAAGAGAAAGTCCTAAGCGGGATGTTAGGCGGTGGAAATCTCGGTGAGTGAAGGAAAGTCCCGTGAGTGAAGCCGAGCGGAAAATCCAGATGGATCGATGATCGGACTTAGGTGTTGAAAGTCCAAGTAGGTCGAAGAGGATTGACCGGACACTTGGTAGGAGTTCTAGCAGGTCAAGGTGACGGATGCTTGGGATGAAGTACCAATAGGTCAAGGTTGACCGGATATTGGTTTGAAGTCTTGGAACTTGGTTTGGGCAAAACCGTTCGATCGGACACGGACCGATCCAGTTACTACTGTTTGCTACGATCGTCGATGACAAGTGGATATCGAAACTCTATGTTAGATTCTTGCGATCCTGTCTGTGACCGTGTCGGTTAACGAGAAAGAAGGGGCAGGTCATCGGTCGTAGCTGATCGATCTGGTACGTGGGGACGACGACCGGTCGGAACCTGTCCAGAGCACGGCGTGTCGACGGGTCGGACCCGAAGCTTAACAGCTCGGTGGGTCCACGCATCGCGGAACGATCGGGGCAGTCAACACGATCTCGGTCCGGCCGAGATCGTCATCGGTCGACGAGACCGATCGAGTGTCGTTCGCTAACAGACGCAACGCTAGTTCTTCCTGTCTTCTTCGGTATAAAGGGAGGGGTCGACTGCGCGGCCGCAAAACTTCTTTCTCTTCTCTCTACGCTTGAGGTTCTTGCGGTGCTTGAGCTTTGTTGAGCTCTTCTTAGCTGAAGCTTCGCGTGAGCTTAGGAGCTGCTGCTTCAACGAATCCAGTCGGCAAGGAGGCAAGAAAACCTGTGTTTTTACATTCATTGTTCTTGTCTTCTTGTATCTCTTGTTGTATTCCTTTCTTGCTGTTGCAAGAATATTGTGGCGAGGTTTCTCCACCCACAAGGAGTATATTGTATTAGCCGGTTTTCCGGGGACTCATCCACCGACGGATTGAGAGGCTTCGTCCACCTTACGGACACGCCGAGGAGTAGGAGTATCATCTCCGAACCTCGTTACATCGACGCGTTGAGGTTTGATCTTCTTGTTTTCGTTTCCTTGTTTGTTTTTCCGCTGCGCTGACAAATTGTAGGAAGAAACGAGAGAATTTGGGGTCGGCTATTCACACCCCCCCTCTCTAGCCGTACGAAGGATCCTAACAAGTGGTATCAGAGCGAGGCCGCTTTTCGACGGATCAACACCCGTGGGAGCAAAGCTAGAGAATGGATCTCTATGGAGAAGATGTCACCATTCCACCTTTCTACGAATGCGGCGACTTCGCGTATTGGAAGGTAAGGATGAAGTATTTTCTTATGACTAACATAATGAATTGGTTTTGTGTACAAGAAGGTTTTACTCCTCCGGTGGATGAAGAAGGAAAACCACTTGAGAAGAAGGAGTGGACAAGAGAACAAATTCACAAATCCGAAATCAACGAAGAGGTAACGAGAATAATTGAATTTTCATTGCCTACTAACATTTTGTGTAAGATAGGATACAACAATGCCAAGGAGTTGTGGAACAACTTGGCCAAGTACCATGAGGAGAGCTCCACCTCAAGCCATGAAGAGGAGCCTAGTGAGCTAAGTAGCTCACATCATGGAGGGAGCGAATTGGAAGTTGAGGGCTACTCAATATCCAAGGAAGAAGAGGAGGAGAGTTCCTCTTGTTCAAGTTCGGAGCAAGAAGAAGAAGTTTCCACCTCCGGAAGGGTTGAAGAAGAAAGCTCACACCCATCCCCAAACCTAGGTAACTCAAGCATCTCAATTTCAAATAAGTTACATATAATATGCTTTGAGTGTAGGGAGTGTGGACATTACAAGAGCAAATGTCCAAAGAGAGTTAGGAAGACTCCACCGGCACCAAAGGTCAAGGAAGCCGGAGTCCCAACACGCAAAGGCAAGAAGCACATGGTGTGTTTTCAATGCAAGCAACAGGGACACTATAGGAGCCAATGTCCGAAGAGGAGGAAACCTCACAAGGACAAAGGATGCACATCGATAGGGGGAGCTAAGGCAAACCCTAAGGTATCATTTAAGTCTCATTCGTGCAATACTAGTAAGATGCATGCTAGAAATTTTATTGCACTAGTCAATAATGATAAGCATGATAACATTAGAAATCGATACACATGCTTAGGTGCCAAACATGTGAGCCTAGATAAGGATAACACTAGGAAAGCCAACCCTAGAATTACCTCATCTAAGGTTAAGGAGAACCTAGGTAGGAATCCCAAATCAACTAGACACATGCATAGGAATGCCTCAAAGAAAAATGACAAATAAAAAATTGAGGTATTAGAGAAGGAGAATCAAGTCTTGAGGTCAAGACTTGATACTTTGGAAAAGGCTCTTAAGAACTTGGAGAAGTCATCTCTAGGGTTTAAGAGTCAAAAACCCAAGTCCAAGGACAAGAAAGGTTTGGGTCACAAACCTAAGTCCCAAATGGTCAAGCCCACTTACCACAATGTTCCATTTGATTATGGAACAAAACCTAGGGCTAGGAAGACCATTACCAAGGTTACAAGGGGAGTCACCCCTATAGTTGACCTTGATGAGACCCAAATGACCAAGGCTTCAAAGCCTAAGAGGGTCATTAGGAGGGTTTCTAGGGAAGTTATCCCTAGTGAATATTTAGTGAACCCAATGAGCTCTAATAGGTATTGGGTTCCTAGGAGCATCTTCTCTATCCCATAGATGGGTTAGAGAGTGTCAACTCCAATTAGAAGGGTAGTTAACCCAACTTTGAGGAAATTGACACTCAAGGAGCATTTTCAAGGTCTTGATAACCCTTGAAAATGAAAAAGGATTATTATTTACTCCTTAAAGAGTAAATTGTGCCATATTTGAAAAATATCGATTTTAATCTCATTTGGCACAATTTAAGAAAACCTAGAGAAATACCATAATTGGGATTTTGGTTGTCTCTTAGGGATATATGGGCAATCTAGGGTTAGATTCTAAGTTAGCTAAGGCTAAGGATACTTAGATAGGGAATTTAGGTATTTTATTTGTGCTAACTTCCCATGATTGGTTGTCATATGCCATGCCATGACATCATATTTATTTTATTATCATTTGAAATGTCATGATCATGCTTAGGCTAGTTTTTATGTCATGTTTATTTAAGTTTCAAACTTTATGCCATGACATCATGACATTGGCACATGTTTTCATTTATGATACCATTTTATGCCATGTCATCATCTCTTGCATTAATAATCAATTGAATTGATTTAAGGATGAAAAATACATTTTGATATTGAGATCAAAGTTGTGTTTAGAAAATGCATGAGACCTTAGTCTAAGATATCTAAACTCATATCTCACATCAAATTGACTTGAATGTGGTTTGATACACTTTAGATGTGTGAGAGATATTAGGATCATGAGTTAGGATCAAGGTGCATAGTTCTTGTACCTAGATGAGCCTAATTCAAGAAATGAAGGATCATAGGGAAAGCTTGTGTACAAGTCATGTACATTTAGCCCTAAGATTATGGTCCTAAATTAAAAGGTTTAAAATCATTTTGAAATTTATTTGGAAAACCTTGATGAAGCCATCTTAGTGATTGCATTCATCATTGAACAAAGTGATACAAAGTTTTTAAAACTTTGAGCTATTTCAAAACTTTTCGAACTTTGTATCAAGATTTGAAAATGGAAGTTATTTTCATCTAAAACTATTTTTCCATGATAGTGTATGATATGAGGAATGTATCCTCAAAGTTTCGTAATTTTTGGAATTTTCTTGAATTTATTAGGAGTTTCTAATTTAAGGGGAAATCGGAAGTTCGATTCAGCTGATGGGTCCCGGGACCCATCCAGATGCGATCCGGGTCGATGCGAGATCGGTCTGATCCGTCGTCGCAGCCCAGATCCATGTGATCCAGTACCAATGCGATCCAGGATCGATGAGACTGTCCGAGGACCGATCAGGATCTGCATATCTGATTTTTGATTGATTTTGGTAAAATTTCAATTATGGAAGTGGTGTTTTTGGATTTATAAAGGTTTGAAACTCGCCAAGACATTGTTGGTGCAATGGTCAAGGGGAGTTGACCTTTAGGGGAAGTTTTACCTAATTGTCAAGGGGGAGTTGACCTTTAGGGGGAGTGTTTACTCCAAAAGACTTTTAAGGATTAGTGATATGGGATTATGACTAAGTGGATTGTTGAGTTGAGTATCAAGGTGGAAATTAAGAGTTTCAAATGAAAGGTATGGGACTTTCATTAGAATAAACTCTTGACCTTGATGTGTGTCAAAAAGGGGGAGAATTATTGGGGAACCCAAGTTAGGTTATCGGGTTAACCTAAGTTTGGGGGAGAAACGTTCAAGGGAGAATATTGGAGTTTGGAAAGAATGTTCAAGGAAGAACATTGGAAAACCTGAGTTAGGTTATCGGTTTAACCTAACTTGATTATGGTTTTGTCAAACATCAAAGGGGAGATTGTTGGTGCAACCTTAGGTCAGGTTGACCCGACTCGAGTTGACGTGACTCGAGTTGTATTTTGATGTTTGACTTGGGAAGATTGTCGGTGCAACCTTAGGTCAAGGTTGACCTAGTTGTGTTGCATGTTGATGTTTGACACTCGTGAGAGAGTCTATTCTTGATGTGGGACAAGAATAGATGTTTGGGAGATTATTGATGCAACCGTAGTAGGTCAAGGTTGACTGGTTGACTGATTGGGAAAAGTCCAAGTATGAAGACTTGGCACGGAAAAGTCCAAGCAGGGAGCTTGGCAAAGAAAGTCCAAGTATGGAGACTTGGCACGGAAAAGTCCAAGTATGGAGACTTGGCACGGAAAGTCCAAACAGGGAGTTTGGCACGGGGAAAAATCCTAGTGAGTGAAGCTAGGTGAAGGTGGAAGTCCCGGTGAGGAAGCCAGGCATTCGGAAAATCACGGTGAGTGAAGCGGTGAAAATCCTAGTGAGTGAAGCTAGGTGAATGAGAAAGTCCTAAGCGGGATGTTAGGCGGTGTGGAAAGTCCGTGAGTGAAGCGGGTGGGGAAAGTCCGGTGAGTGAAGCCGTGGGGAGAAAGTCCTAATCGGGATGTTAGGCGTGTGAAATCTGTGAGTGAAGCGGGTGAAAGTCCCGTGAGTGAAGCTGTGGGGAAAAATCAGATGGATCGATGATCGGACTTGGTGTTGGAAAGTCCAAGTAGGTCAAAGGTTGACCGGACACTTGGCGGGAGTTCTAGCAGTCAAGGGAGTGACCAGATGCTTGGGATGAAGTACCAATAGGTCAAGGTTGACGGATATTGGTTTGGAAGTCTTGGAACTTGGTTTGGGCAAAACCAAGGCTGGATCGGTCACCGCCGATCGATCTCTGTTGTTCGACGGCCGACGGTGCGCCCGTGATCATCGCTCGGCTGCACGTCGATGGGCAGAACAGGGATCACCGATGCTGGTCCGGATCTCATGACCATCGGTTCGAGACGGCGTCGAAGGGTCGGGAGCCGATCGGGTCCACGCATCGAGTAGCACTGCATCGGTTCACTGAATCGTTACATGTCGCCTGGATCGGGACCGATCAGGCGAGGCTCGATCGGTCCGGCCGATCGTTCGAGGCCGTTCTGGCTGCGACATCGACTAGTTTCTTCGCCGTCTTCTCAGTATAAAGGGGTCGGGCTGCTGCGCAAAACTTCTTTCTCTTCTCTTGAGCAGTTGTTGGTGCTTGAGCTTTGTTGAGCTCTTCTTTGCAAGCTTCGCGTGAGCTTCTGGGATATCCTGCTGTTGTAGGTGTTCGAGGAGCTGCTGCTTCAACGAATCCAATCGGCAAGGAGGCAAGAAAACCTGTGTTTTACATTCATTGTTCTTGTCTTCTTGTATCTCTTGTTGTATTCCTTTCTTGCTGTTGTTGCAAGAATATTGTGTGAGGTTTCTCCACCCACAAGGAGTATATTATATAGCGGTTTTCCGGACTCATCCACCGACGGTTGAGAGGCCACCTTAACTAACACACTGTAGGAGTATCATCTCGAACCTCGTTACATCGACGTTGAGGTTTTATCTTCTTGTTTTCGTTTCCTTGTTTGTTTTTCCGCTGTCCACAAATTGTAGGAAGAAAGCGAGAATTTGGGATATTCACACCCCTCTCTAGCAGTAGGATCCTAACAAGTATCGATAAGCCAAATCCACGGATCTAGGGTATACATCCTCTAAGGTATAACAACCTAGACCCAAATCATATCCCTCTTCCATAGCATATGTACCAACAATATACACAGATCAAAGAATCAGGGTCTAAACACCAATCATATATGATATACAAATAGAGGTACTGATATGGCACAAAAACCTAAGTATCAGATAATCTAGATACACAGGCCAGAAACAACAATCCAAATCCTAGCCCTAACCTCAGTAAGCATGGTATGTCACTCTAGAAACTAAGATACTCATGGTAACAAGATAATCATGGTAACAAATCACGAGATATAAGCGCGGATACATCACAGGTGACAAACCTAACATGCTATGGATATCAAACAGTGACATACCAAAGGCAAGCATGTTCATTGCATGTAGTTATAAAATACTATGCATATCCAATGACAATATCATAAAAGACAAGTCAAGAGGTACCCGCCTCCAAATAGCAGGTCCAATCCAATCAAATCCAACGTCGAGATGCTCGTCTCGCGTCAAAGTCCTGTGACACATAGTATCCAGATTTAGCTAATTACATATAAATAAATTAGCTAAATCAAATCCTCGAGAAGCTAACGAAAATCCAGATCCAATTATAAACCCTAATTGGATCATTTAACTCCTCAATCGATTCTAACTAATACATTCGAATTAGGACTTGCCATGAGCATAATCAACCATAGTAACTTACCCAAATTGGGATAAACCACCACTGATCCAAGGCCGAAATTACCATGATCAAATTACCTCCAAGAATCAGTCCTGATCCATATATTCCACTCATATGAACTCCAACGGCTGCTGTCCACCAAATCCATATCCCTAAATTAGCAATCCACTCCAAATTCAATTATCCCTAATTCAATACATAACCCTAATTAATTATGTATCAAAATTTACTACACTATACCTCAATTCACATATTTGATCCGCAGACTAAGGATAGTGTCGCCAAGGAAAGATGCTGGTGACCAAGACTCTTCAATCCCACCCAAAATTGACTGTTGTCATCTTCTCCGACTCCGGTTTTCCGCGATCTAGGCAGGTCAACCAGGGGTGGCGCGCGGCGTAGAACAAGAAGAGGGCGGCAGGAGGAGAGGAAGAAGCCCAGGCTCACTGAGCTCCCTGGTGGGTGATGATCGCACGCGAGGTAGTCTCCACAGTGGAGCGCAACAGGTGACTAGCAAGCTGAACCAGCAGAGGAGGCGGAAGTGCGCCATGCCGCGTACTGGATCGTGCGGGGAAGAAGTCTCTGACGCAGAGAAAAATCTAGGCACGGAATCGGAGAGGCGGGCAACGCTCATGTTGGGCGCAGCAGGTCAGTGGAGAAGACAGCGAAGATGGCTAGGGCTCAAACGCAGCGTCGGGGAGAGAGGAATGGGAGAACCATGAGAGGAGAGAAATGGAGGAGGAGGGGAAGTCGCTGCTAGGAGGAGGAGCGTCAAGGATTAGGGCACGCACGGAGGAGGAAAGAAATAAGAGTAAAAGAAAAAGCAAATAAAAAGGAAAAGAAAAATAACTTTTCCTCACTTAAATGGGGTACCTTAAACATGTTTTCCCGGGGCCCAGTTTTATCCCCGTAAACTCATCCATACGATCTCCGAAAAATTCCCAGAAAATTTTCAAAAATTCCGAAAAATTCTCTTACCAATACTCGCCTATTTTCGGTATTTTACATTCTCTCCCACTAATAAAAATTTGGTCCCCAAATTTCGTTATCTACTATCAGCAAATACTAACAACAGGTAAAGAGTATAAAATGCTGAATGGTAAATAATATCACACACCTCAAATGAAAAGATGGGGTATCGTGCTCGCATAATATCCTCGAGCTCCCAAGTTGCCTCCTGCTCATATGATCCCGTCATCCGACATCAACCAGGATAGTCTTGTTCAAGGCGGCTCTTTCCGGTCTAGTAGCGGATCAACTGCCTCACCGAGCTCGATGAAGTCCCAATAACCTGGCCTCCCAACCTCATCCTAAAGGATGGGTGTCAACGGAACCTGCCTACCTGGCAAAGCAAGCATTTGGATAGAATGAAACCGTTGTTGTAGACGAACTCTACCCATGGCAAATGGTCCTCCCTGCCTCCAAATCCAATACACAAGACCTCAACAAGTCCTCTAGAGTCTGAATAGTCTAGCTAGCTTGCCATCTATCTTGGATGGAAAGTTCTAAAAGCATAGCCTGCCCAGGGCAAGGCTGCTGCAGACCACAATCACAACGTGTGAAACGGGGTCTCTATCCGAAATAATACTCAAAGGAACACCATGAAATCGATGACCTCTCATACATTTGTCAATCGATCCAAGGAATCGGTTTGGATCATTAAAGAAGTCGTGATTTGATTAATCAATCAACGATTACCCAAATCGCATCATGGCCTCGTCATGTCCTCGCAAACTCACCACAAAGTCCATAATAATCTATTCTCATTTCCACTCAGAATAGAAATCTAAAGTAAGTGTGATCTCTAATGCTCTCTTCACCTGTGCCGGACAAGACATCTAGCTACAAAATGATGTCTTCCTTCGTTCCACCAATAGAAACACCTCCAATCTCAGTACATACGAGTATCGCGTGGATCGCAAGATCGAAGTGATGAGTCTCCTATAGTGTAGGCAGCTGGATGAGACCGAGGTACAAATACTGAGCCTCGGAGTATATAATACTCTCGCCTCGTGAACCTGTCACGCCTTGCAGCACGCCTAGGGTATGCTAATAAATTGAAAATGCGATCACCAACCTCGGTCTCTGGATCCTCGCTCCGATCAACGATCGAGCAACTATGGTAACAAGAATACTCTATTCTATTCCTCGCTCCTCAAGGTCTAACCCGGAGAAACCCAATCAAGTCTGTGACACAACGGTGGTAAGCTAGTCCTCTATACTTCCTCGGCTACTAAGGCACATTAGCTCTCTGGTGATAGCTAATGGTACAATCAAAATCCTTCAGAATCCATCCGTCAGAGATTAGGTTCCTTCCAAGTGAACAAATATTTGAGACTCTGGTCTGAGAATCTCAAATGTAACAATCAGATAGATAACAAATCTTGAAGGCACAAATAATGACGGCCAACCACAAGTCATATATCGGTAGTTCTACATGCTAGGCCTACAAGAGAAAGCGCGGTCGAGCACCAAATCAGATGCTATATAAATCGGAATCCGTTCTCTCAAAAGGAAACCAAAATCGGCCTTTGAGTCTCACTTTAGCTCCTAGAAGGTCGTATTGTAGTCCTCGAACCACGTAAACTTCCGCTTTCCTGGTCAGTGTGTCAATAGCATAACAATCCGAGAAAATCCTCAACGCTAAATATCACCAAACAAAGGAAGTCATGAGCCTCTTCTATAGACTCCGCCTACCCCAACGATAACATCCTCTATCTCTCAATGTAACCGTATACTCCCACCGTGGTGTGTCTCAAATATCTCACAGAAGAAAAAACCAAAATACACACTACTGATCTTCACATATAGATGTTCTCGTCGAAGCATCTCTAGAACTATGCGAAGGTGGTGTACTTGACTCACCTCAGATCCGTAATAAATCACAATATCGTCAACAACGACAATGGAAACCGATCCAAACATTCTAGGGATACCCAAATCATCGAGTCCATGACAACATCTAGGGCTCCGTAAGCTCTAATGGTAAAACCAAGACACATCATGTCTGTATCACAGACATTCCTAACCATAAGATCCTCAACAATAAACAAATCTGGTCACCCACTAATAACATAAATCACCAAGGAAAAGATCCTCTAGTGTGAGAGCAACGCTCCATCACACGAAATACCACAAATGTGGGAGCAACGCTCTACCACCAGAAATCCTCCATATGTGGGAGCAACGCTCCACCACAAATAATCCGAAAATGTATCTGCAATAGATATGGGAGCAATGCTCCGCTATAAGCAATCCGCAATAGGTGGGAGTAACGCTCCACCACAGACAATCCATAACATGTGTGGGAGCAACGCTCCACCACCAACAATACATAAGTGTCCAAAGCACCTAACTATCTAGCTAGAGACCGCACGAGATCTCTACCACGTATCACTGTGGTTAGCCTAGGGTATAACCACCCAGTAAGCAAATCAAATATCATCCTCCTAGTGGGACGGTCACCCACTAATGGGAGAATTAGTTGACAGGGTAAAACGACCAATATCATAATGTAGACATTTAATATTCTACATTTAACATAGGTAGAATCATCATGATGCTACCAATCATACATCTGACACACGTGCACACACAACATATGTATGATCGACATAATCCTCCGATTAGTACACACCAAAAATACTCACATCATAGGTATAAATCACCGTGATACCTCCAACAATGCATACCGAACCCGTGTGCACATATCAATATAGGTATAATCGACAATACACCTCAAACAACACTCACGACATATATACACACATGCCAAGAGTATAATCAACATATACTTCAATCAGGCATACTAAAACCCAGGTGCATTCACAAATCACACATAATCAACAAGATACCTCAGATACCACACCAAACACAGATGTACATATCACAACACCGATGTAGTCGACAAGATACTTCCAACATGGCATTCACACCCATGTGCACATACCACGACACAGATTTAAATCGATAAGACACCTCCAATATGTCAATCAGGCACGTACAGCTAACTAAATAGCTATAATCCACAAGAAACCTACAATAACCATATCTAGATGGAAATATCCTCACTATCCACAAATGAATTATCCATCATAGAACTCCTTCAACTCATAACAATCATATGTACACTTCATAGATATGCATAATCAGCATATTTAATCCAATCTATCACACAAACCCTATGCCATCTTCTAAGTTATCCAACTAGATACATACCGTCTAAAATTAAAGTACCCATAGAATAGGATACATTGATCCTCTATAGTCTGACCAAAATCGACAATAGTATATGGCTAATTCAATCCTTTCCCACGTCAGTACAAGTCATGTACCCAATATACTCAAGATATCCAACTAAACACGAATCACCCAAAGATCAGTATTTTTTTTTTCATAAAATAGCGTAAGTCGATCCCCTACTGATCGGACCAACCAAAACAATGAATCAGTAATCGACTATCCAAATCTAACCAGTGTCCGCTAATCTCGGCAATCACTAAGGTATATCCATCCCTGACTACCCAAGTCGACAAACATCAATCTATCTTCTACTGACCTATATAACAAGAATAAATCAATTATCTACGGATGAAATTAACTAAGATAACATGTTATACTACTGGTTAGGTCAACATAATGATATAGATTATATCCACTACCCAGCTAATAAAAGCAATGGCTGGTATGTGCCTCAATCTGCTAACCAACTGGTAATAACATAAGCTAAAAACTACCAGTGTATGATATGATAAATCACCAGAAACTGTAACCCTTAATCTCTATTAAGGTCAATCAAGATCAGTGACTAACCTAATACCTAAAATATATGCTATATCAACTAAACAGGTACCAGTAAAGAGTGCTAATACAGGTCATAAACAGTAATAGTCAACAGTGCATATACTAACAAAAATGTAGGATAACAGTATACCAACATACCTCCTATAGCTTGGAGATGTCCTGCCGCTGCTAGGTCCCAAAAATCACAACAAGAAGACTAAAACACGAAATCCAAAACACGGGATATAAAACTCGTAAGCCGATCTCTGATACCAAATAAATTGGTATCAGATAAATCTCGAAAATCCAGAACACATAGCAAGTATCGTATACCGCCTCGACCACTAAATTGTCACGCCCGGAGGAGTCTCGAAGTCCGAGAATCAGCATCTCACGACAATAAAACTTTTCTACAAGACTATATACCTCACCACATGCGGTGGAATAATAACAATAAAGAAAACAAACAACCACGCGAAAATAAAATTTCTACCAGCTCTAAAACAAAACACATAATGCTGCTAGCCAAGACTTACACAACCAATAACAAATACAAAACACCACATAACAACATCAACTCTCCAAAAATAAAACCAGAGTACAGAGCTAAACAAACCGATACATAAAACAAACAAAACATACGTGAAACCGATAAGTCTTCGATGTGACGTGGGGACCAGGCGCGGCGGATACTCAGCGACACCAAACCAACTCTCACTAAAAAATAGTATCAAGGGTGAGTTCAACAACTCGTAATACCAATGGACATGAGTAGTAAATATATCTAATAAAGAACAAACATGGAATACGACTTCCTAATCATATATAGGAATATACGCGAAAGGTAACCGGGAAGGTTATCTACGAGAACCCTATCCGCATAAAAGGGTCGTCAAACCGAAAGTGTCAATAATCCAGATTCAGTCAAAAGTATGATCCATCCAACCAAAATGCAACAACCAAATGCAGCAAACAAAATCATAAGAATATAAATGCATCAATGCATATGATGCTAATGATGCGTCCTGGTCACCCCGACGCCAGTCCACTCCACACACAAATGGTGAGACCGAGTGGGTGGGTGACAACTGCACTCTGTCGTCACTACTCGATGAGTGACCGAGGACGGGATCTTGTCAGAGTACTCTGTGACCCCAAATCATAAATGGGGAGCTCATGCTCTCAACTCCGCTACACGATGACGGGAGGTATCTCTCGCGCACTACGGAGTCACCACGACCGGCGACAGCAAGAGTCCACGTCTGCCAGGCTACTCACGGCTACACTAAATGCCGGGCGACAGAGCAACACCAGCCTGGGCTACCATGGTCATGTGACCAATATAGAGAAGCCGCCACACACACACGCCGATATACCACTAAACCATGAGTGGGGTGTGTGCAGATGTAACTGGCGATGGGCTCAACCATAGTGGAGCCGATAATCGACAAAGATGCAATCATGATGCATGTCACTATGCATAGCAAAAACTGATCAACATAACCATATACATATATACAAAATGGGTACTGTAAAAGTGATGGTCACACACCAAAATATAAAGTACACAGGTCAGATAGAATATCAAAAACCTATGTCCTGAACATAATAAGTATGGAATATCCTGATCAGCATAGAAAAATCCATATATACATAATATGGGTACCACAGTATCAGTAAGCCAAATCCACGGATCTAGGGTATACAATCATCTAAGGTATAACAACCTAGACCCAAATCATATCCCTCTTCCATAGCATATGTACCAACAATATACACAGATCAAAGAATCAGGGTCTAAACACCCGAATCATATATGATATACAAATAGAGGTACACAAATCTGATATGGCACAAAAACCTAAGTATCAGATAATCTAGATACACAGGCCAGAAACAACAATCCAAATCCTAGCCCTAACCTCAGTAAGCATGGTATGTCACTCTAGAAACTAAGATACTCATGGTAACAAGATAATCATGGTAACAAATCACGAGATATAAGCGCGGATACATCACAGGTGACAAACCTAACATGCTATGGATATCAAACAGTGACATACCAAAGGCAAGCATGTTCATTGCATGTAGTTATAAAATACTATGCATATCCAATGACAATATCATAAAAGACAAGTCAAGAGGTACCCGCCTCCAAATAGCAGGTCCAATCCAATCAAATCCAACGTCGAGATGCTCGTCTCGCGTCAAAGTCCTGTGACACATAGTATCCAGATTTAGCTAATTACATATAAATAAATTAGCTAAATCAAATCCTCGAGAAGCTAACGAAAATCCAGATCCAATTATAAACCCTAATTGGATCATTTAACTCCTCAATCGATTCTAACTAATACATTCGAATTAGGACTTGCCATGAGCATAATCAACCATAGTAACTTACCCAAATTGGGATAAACCACCACTGATCCAAGGTCGGAATTACCATGATTAAATTACCTCCAAGAATCAGTCCTGATCCATATATTCCACTCATATGAACTCCAACGGCTGCTGTCCACCAAATCCATATCCCTAAATTAGCAATCCACTCCAAATTCAATTATCCCTAATTCAATACATAACCCTAATTAATTATGTATCAAAATTTACTACACTATACCTCAATTCACAGCCGCTGTTGATCCGCAACTAAGGATAGTGTCGCCGAAAGGAGTAGCCGCTGCTGGTGACCAAGACTCTTCAATCCCACTGTCAAATTACTGGCGCTTGTTGTCATCTTCTCCAGCTTCTGGTTTTCCAGCGATCTAGGGCAACCGAGTCAACCAGGGTGGCGGCGCACAGTGCAGAGAACAAGAAGAGGGGCGGCAGAGGAGAGGAAGCTAGGGCACGGTGCGGCGCTGGAGCTCCTGTGGTCGGTGATCGGCGTCGGCTGTGGTAGTCTCCACAGCGAGGGGCAACAGGCGCCGGTGACTAGCAAAGGCACGAGCACAGAGGAGGCGGCCGGAAATCGCTTGGCGTCGCTACGCTGGATCGTGCAGGAAGAAGTCTCGGCCGGCAGTAAGAAAAATCTAGGGCACAGCGGCTGGAGGAGGCAGGCGGCACTGCGGTTGGCGACGCCGTCGAGTGGAGAAGCCGCGACCGAGAAGATGGCTAGGGCTCAAACGGCGTCGGCCAGGAGAGGAAGAGGAATGGGAGAACCGGCGGAGGAAGAGAGAAATGGAGGAGGAGGGGAAGTGCGGCGCCGGCTAGGAGGAGACGACGTCAAGGATTAGGGCACGCACGGAGGAGGAAAGAAATAAGAGTAAAAGAAAAAGCAAATAAAAAGGAAAAGAAAAATAACTTTTCCTCACTTAAATGGGGTACCTTAAACATGTTTTCCCAGGGCCCAGTTTTATCCCCGTAAACTCATCCATACGATCTCCGAAAAATTCCCAGAAAATTTTCAAAAATTCCGAAAAATTCTCTTACCAATACTCGCCTATTTTCGGTATTTTACAGAGAATATAACCAAGTCCTTACTTTATCCTTGATACTGAAAGGAAATGTCATCAATCGAACTGCATCTGCTGACACTCCTTCACATTTCACCATATCACACATCTCTAAAAATGTTTCAAGATGCAAATAAGGACTTTCTAATACTTCTCCTCCAAATTTGTGACCTTGTATCATAGAAATTAACTCTGGGTCTAGTTGGAAACTTTTTGCTTCAATTTGAGGTTGCACAATGGGAGATAAAAATCTTGCAGAAAAGGGTATAGAAAAATTTCTCATGGGTCTGCTTGACATGTTAGTGCTCATGGATATTCAAGAAAAAATTATTAGAAGTTGAAGAATCAAAGACAAGAAATAAAATGAAATATGAAAAGCAAGAAAGAAAATGCAGAATTTAAATTGCAAGAAACAAAGTGCATAATGAAAACAAGAAAGAAAAAATAAGAGGAAAAAGAAAAATATCTAGAATAATTCATATGTTAATCAACTAATGTGTTTATAAGTTCTTGTTATTCTTGATGCCTTTACAAAGTTTGATCTTCACATACACAAGAACAAGATTGCAAGATATGTTTACAAAAGAAAAGAAGAAAGAAAGAGAAAAGTTAGATCAAAAGGAAAACAGAGAAAACTAGATTAGAATGCTAGAAATCAAGAATGCATAATTAGAATTAGAATTAGAATTACAACAAAACAAATTGTCAAGAATTAGAAAGATATGCAAGAATTATGAAAATAGAATTCTAAAGATTAGTTATAACTATGCTAATGATAAGAAAAGTTATGTTTAGTTTAACTCAATTGATAATCTCTAATGTTATAGCGCAGCCCCCGGCAACGGCGTCAAAAACTTGTTAACGTTCCACAAGTGTATGGATACGTCGTCAGTAATAAAGAAAGATATCATATCCACGGGGACTGGAATAACCATTAAAGATTTCTCAACGTGAATTAGCTAAACAACTAATCAATTGATTTTCAGAAACTAAGTGCAACTAATGAAAAGCAAACATAGAAATAAAAGAAATAGAAACAAAAATAAGGGATATGATAAATGGATGTTCTAGGAATTTTAGTTTCTTTGTAAGGTTAATCAATGTAAATGATCTACCAAATCTTATTCCTCAATTGTCCATCATTTGTAGAAGGTTGTCAGTTCTCTCTTGCAATAGACAACCGGCCTAGGACTGAAATCTATACCTAAATGTAATCAATTAGGATTGAATCTATATTGCCCTTACATGGGCTTGCCTGTCACGTACGTCCCTCGGATAATCAACATAAGAATTCATCACTCCTCAACCGCATCAAGATATAAGATATAAATGCATACAATCTATCCTACCCCCTTGAATAACCCTATTTCACCCTCAAGATCATCCCTCGAACGTCCTTACACGGGCTTGTCTGTCACGAACGCCCCTTGAAAAATCGAATGAGAGATTATCTCTACAAGATCCATAAGGTATTCAAGCATTCAATCAAGAATGGGAATTAGGTCTAAATCACAACAATCCACACAAGATTGAATAGGTACAAACAGGATAAAATCATAGAAATAGGAAATTGGCAAATCCACAAGAGTTTTACATCAATTCAACTTACAAATACTTCCTCCATCCTAGAACAAAGAGATCTAATCCATAGAACGAGGAAGAAAATCTGAAAAGAGAAAGATTACAAGCATTCTTGACCCCCAAATCCAAGAAAAGAGAGAGAAAAAGCTTATCTACGATGAAGAATGGTTTTCAGATCCAATCCTCGATTCCAGAGTCGATACTGATAGATAGTTTGGAGCGATAGAGGGGGGTGAATATCGCGCATTTAAAACTTTTTCTTTAACTTTTTGAAATCAAAGTCGTGCAGCGGAAATAAGAGAAGGGGCAAGGTCTTTTACTTCGTTCGGAGCCTAGCTTAACTCCTACTCGAAGGCACGCGGTCCTTGACTGCACCGATGGGCAAAAACACTATAACTCTTCTTTCCAAAATCTTTCGAAAAGAAGTAGATCATACAATGGAGCAAGATAGTAACACCCTACTATCTTGCTTAAATGAAATTATAATGCAAGCTTAAAGTAAAATATACTGACACGTAAATTGTAGATGAAGCTTAGGTCGGCACTTCCGAATGCAGTAGCTTGCTGAGCTGATGAAGATGAGTCATTTGCAGAACCAGATTTTTTATCAGAGAATTGTTTTCTTGCCTTTATCTTCAAGCCTGATTTTATAGGAGTACTGGAGGTTGGGTCGACCATCCCACAGTTCGGTCGACCGAACCTGCTCCCTTCCTTCCTGGCTGAATTTTGAAGCTGGCTCGATCTTTTACATTTACTGGTCTTTAATGGTTCAGTCGACCGATCATGCCTTTCAGTCGACCGAACAGCTTCCTTCCCTGTTCATCGTGATTCTGTCGAGATCATCATTTAATGCTGAATAAATGCTGATTGAATCGGTCGACCGATCCCCAGGTTCGGTCGACCGATCCCCAAGTTCGGTCGACCGATCAGCTTATTTCCTTTGCTACTGATCGATGCTGATGATTTGTCCTGTGCTGAGTCACTAAGGTTCGGTCGACCGATCTTACGGTTCGGTCGATCGATCTTACGGTTCGATCGACCGATCTTACGGTTCGGTCGACCGATCTTACGGTTCGGTCGATCGATTAGGCTTTGATCTGACTTGGACTCAGTTCTGATCTGATCTGATTTCTGTGTTGATTCTGCTAGGTTCAGTCGACCAATCCCACTATTCGGTCGATCGATCAGCTCAGATTTGTAAAACAATATTAGACTAAAAAATCTCCTGCAAAACAAATGTTAGAGCAATAATATAAAGCAGAAATAATATGCAAGACAGTAGGACTGTCTTGATCTCAACTTTTGAAACCTTCCCGGTTTCTTCAGTTTGATCAGCGACCTAAGGTTGTTCCCTTCGGAAACCCGACCTCACTTTCGCTCCTCCAGTTGTTTACCTCAACCTACCTGCCAAACCTAGATCCTCCAGATCTAGTTTGGACTTTTCACTTAGCCTTGATCGGCTCGCTAGGACTTTTCCCTTGTAACGGCCACCCTTCTTACTACTATTCTGAGGGTGACCGCCACTGGTTCTACTAACTACTGTACTACTTACTTTAAGACCAGAGATATTTTAAACTATTGGAAAACATATCGTATATCAGAACATGCCTCTCATTAGCAGCATAAAATTTCTTGATACATTTTTCTTTTTTCATAAGACAAAAGAACTCCTACAGATTTAATCCTCACGGCAGAATAAAAACTCCAGCAGTAGCATGTGAATACAGCATATTAGCATATCACTTCACCCTTCTAACAAAGGTTGCAAACTATAATCAATTAGGGATTCACGACAGACCAAAAATTCAGCAGTAATAAAGAATGCTGAGCACACTACTTCACAACAGATTGAAATCCCAGCAGTAACAAAAGGAATACCGACCATAGGAAATTGCTAGCTATTCATGTATACCACTTACTGTAATAAAAAAAAAGTCACTACAGCAGAAGTTAATCATGTTGCAGTGTTTCCATTAAAGCAAAACTCATATAGAATACTAACATGCACATAACAGTACTGAGCTTATAACAACCGAACATCCCATGCAAATTTCTCAAGCTTGAATACCCCTACTGCTTACTACATCACTTAATATCTTGCATTCATTTCATTCTATATTTTAACAGCAAAGAAAAGAAATTAATTACATCTACTGCTCATTCATTTCAAACAAAAACCGAACACATGCTTTTCTTTCATACACTAACCCAATTAGGATACCAGCATACGTATAAAAATTCTGCGTATTTAACAATCCGAATTAATTCCAGCAGATTTAGCATTTCAGCAGATTTGACATTTCAGCAATGATAAAGGAGTACTGAGTATATGAATTTACCAACTTATTGATTCTAACACACAAATGAAGCAATTTAAAACACAACTTAGCATTTCAGAATAATTCTCTTTTTGCACACTAGCAGGATCCCAAGCTCCCATAACAGCCACCACACACACACCATCAATGTCTCCTTGTCGCCTTCTTCTAGGCCACTTTAGCCTTTCCTTTATTTTTATCCATATCTGCAGTAGGAGGAAAAAGTAGTATCTATAAGCTAAAAGCTTAGTAAGTGCTTTCTACTCACAAAATCCGATACGGAATGCATAAGCATTAAAGAAAGCAGGGAAATACATGCTCAACATGAAAATAGCAAATGGAACTACATCATGCATCTCTAAAGGAAACAACAATTTAATTTGCTAAAATTGGCAACTTTGATAAAAGAACTTGTTCTGTTTGTTTCCAAATTAATACTTGTATACTTTAAAAATAATATTCAACTTTACTTGGGCTCGGCATTGTACCACTTTGCGCGCCTTTCTTAATGAGAATTGAGGTAGCTAATCCCAAAACCATTAAGACACTTCTAGACCTTATGTCTAGGGGCAACTTGGAGCCCATCCCTTGGACCTTGTGTCCGGTACATGCCCTTTAAAAGTAAAATACTTTTCTTTATATTCTTCTTTAAATACTTCTTCTAATAAAATGCCTTGGCATTTATCTAAGCACTTAGTGTGCTTTGATTCTAAATTCTGAAATTCAAGATCAGATTGTGACTTAGTATTGCTTTACTTGTACTTCTTTCATTTATATACATTATACAAGGGGTTCTAGAACCATATTCCACTGATGTATAAAAGTATATATTCAAAACAAAGCTCAACAGCAATAAAACTACTTGATCATAGTAAATGAATTTGGTCAAGCCCACGGCAGCAACAAATTTTGAACAGCAAGATTGTAAAACCAACTTATTTCTGAACCTTAACAGTCCTTTGATCATGCTGTGACTTGAGGGAAATATGACTACTTAAACATGCTTGAAATGTAAGGTAATAAAAATACATTAATTAGTAACACTCAAGAAAACATTCTGTCCTGCTCAAGAAAACATTCAAATCTAAAATATCAAAGGAACATGATCCTAGTCTTAAACCGATTGTTAAAGCAAGGCTTGGAATCAAAACCATATGCTAGAATGAAAAGCCATCATTACATTACACAAACAACGAATACGAAAACGAGAGCTACTCCTAGTACAGAGAGAAGCACTTACCATCGGGTCTTGGATACAATCAAGGGAAAGCTGATTTGTGGTTCCAGACTCTGGGCAGGCACCGCGAATAGTCACTCCTCGGTGGAGACCTGGAAACCGTGAGAAACCTAGACCTCGGACTCACGCAGGAGGACCAACACTGGAGGAAAAAAGAGAGGATTTTAGGGCTCGGGAAAGAAATTACCTCCTTAAATCGGTTATTTTGGTTCCATCTATTACTTAAATATATTTGTTCCCCTTAGTTAACAAAACAAGCTCAGCTCTTGGTTGGTTGGGCCATCGCTTCTGCCAGTCGGAAGTGTTCAATCCCACTCTTGCACTTTGGTTTTATTTTTTTAAACCTTCCTCCACGGTAAAACACTAACGGACCAAAATTGCATAAAATACTCTAAAAATTTCCTAAAAATCTCTAGAATATTTTAAAAGCATTTTCAAATATTTTTGAAGATATTCAGAACTCAAAATAAGGAAAATTGTCGTTATAATTCCCATATCTTATAAAAGTTAGTTCCCTCGAACTTATAATAGTTCCGGATATTTCTCTCTCATACTATCCTCCCGCTCCCAAGTGACTTCCTCGTGTTCCTCGTTCCGCTCGACCTTCACTAGTGGTACTTCTTTGATTCTTAGTCTCTTGACTGCTCTGTCCACTATCCGTGTAGGTCTACTCTCAAAACTAAGATCCTCTTGGATCTGCACTGACTGAGGCTCAATCACTTGGCTAGGGTCATGGAGGCACTTCTTTAACATGGAGACATGAAACACATTGTGTATTGCTGACATGTCTTGTGGTAATTCCAGTTTATAAGCTACCTTACCAATCCTTTCTGAAATCAGATAAGGTCCTACATAGCGAGGACTCAATTTGCCCTTCTTGCCAAATCTCATCACTCCCTTCATAGGAGCAACTTTGAGAAACACTGAATCTCCTTCTTGAAATTCCAGTGGCCTACGGCGTGTGTCAGCATAGCTTTTCTGTCTACTCTGGGCAGTCTCAATCCTCTGTCTGATTTTCTGGACAGCCTGAGTGGTTTCTTCTATCAGCTCTGTCTGAATGCCCAGCTCTACTTCCATTTCTTTTCTTTCACCTGCTTCTTGCCAGCATATAGGCGATCTGCACTTTCTGCCATACAACGCCTCATATGGTGCCATCTTGATGGTAGCCTGATAGCTATTATTATAGGCAAACTCAGCTAAGCACAGATACTTGCACCAACTGCCTTTAAAATCTAGTGCACAAGCCCTGAGCATATCTTCTAGGATCTGATTTACTCGCTCTGTCTGTCCATCGGTCTGAGGATGGAAGGCTGTGCTGAACTTGAGTTTGGTGCCTAGTGCAGTCTGAACACACTCCCAGAAGTGAGAGGTGAAGCGCCCATCCCTATCAGAAACAATAGATTTGGGAACTCCATGAAGTCTGATCACCTCCTTAACATATAACTGTGCCAACTGCTCTATAGAGTGGGACACCTTGATGGCTAGAAAATGGGCAGACTTGGTCAATCTATCCACTATTACCCATATTGCATCATATCCATTCGTAGTTCTTGGGAGACCTGTTATGAAGTCCATAGAGATGTCTTCCCACTTCCACTCTGGTATAGGAAGAGGCTGTAGAACTCCTCCCGGTCTCTGGTGTTCTGCTTTGACCCTCTGACATGTCGGGCAGGTACTGACATATTTAGCTACATCTCTTTTGAGTCCGCACCACCGGAACTTCTGTTTCACGTCTTGGTACATCTTGGTAGAACCAGGATGCATAGAGTATGGCGTACTATGGGCCTCTTCTAAAATTCTCTTTCTCAGCTCTTCATCATTGGGAACACAAAGGCGATTTCCCTGATAAAGAATTCCACTGTCTGATACTCGAAATTCGAATTTCCTTCTTCTTGTATTCCTTGCTTGATCTTTTGGATATCCGGATCTTCACTTTGCTTTTTGATATCCTCAAGCGGTGGTTGACTCTAGGTCAATCGCGAAAGTTGCCCATAAATAATCTCAAGTCCGAAATCGACAATTCCCTCATAGTGGCGGGGGAGCATAATAAGGACATCAAGGATGCCTCTGGACTTATGCATACGCCACTTTATTAGCTTTACCGGTGGTAGAGGATTTCATCAACCATAATCTTTACCACTCTAGCCACTGTTGTCTCATGTTTAAGTCCTTCCGAAAGAAGAACTTAAGACTCAATGGTCCTGAGAAGATCTGCACACTCCATACAAGTAGTGTCGCCAGAGTTTTGTCAAAGGCAAAGAGCCACGCCTCTAGGTCATGAGTGGGATAGTTCTTCTCGTAGTCTTTGAGTTGTCCATAAGCTATAACTTTTCCTTCCTGCATGAGTACAGCTCCTAATCCCATCTTGGAAGCATCAGATGTCAAAACTCTTGTCGCTTTGGAGAATAGGAGCACTGGTCAGTCTCTTCTTGAGTTCTTGAAAACTCTGCTCACATTTATCTGACCATTCAAACTTCTTATCTTTCCGGTGAGTGTAGTGGAGAGGCTATCCCGAAAGTCCTCCACAAATTTCCGTAGTACCCACTAAACCAAGGAAGCTTGATCTCCGCATTCTTGGGTCTCTTCCCAAATGCCGCTTTTTGGATCTACTACCTTTTGAAACAATGTGACCTAGAAATGCCACCAGAACTCGCACTTTGAGAATTTAGCATAGAGTTGCTTTTGGCAGAGGAACTATTCTCAAGTGTGTCATCCTGCTCGTTACGAATAGATTAGAATGTCGTCGATGAACACAATGACAAACTTGTCAAGGTATTCGAACACTCTATTCATCAAGTCCATGAAGACTGCGGGTGCATTCAGGCATAACGAATTCATAGTGTCCATATCCGGTCCTCAAAGCAGTTACGGGTATATCACTCTCCTTTACTTTTAACTGATGGTACCAGAGCGCAGATCTATCTTGCCCCTTTCAATTGATCAAATAAATCATCGATCCCGGCAAGGTGGTACATGTTCTTGATGGTCACTTGATTCAGAGCTCTATAATCTATGCACATCCGCATAGATCCATCCTTCTTCTTGACAAACAACATAGGAGCTCCCATGGTGAGTGACTAGGGCGGATGAAGCCTTTGTCAAGCAGCTCCTGAAGTTGTTCTTGTAGCTCTTTCAACTCTGCTGGGGACATGCGGTATGGAGCTTTTGAAATTGGACCGGTTCAATCTCAAACTCCACCTCTCTATTCGGAGGTAGTCCAGGTAGCTCTTCCGGGAACACCTCTGGATACTCACAACTTCCTCCTTCTTAGGTCTTTCTTCTTCCTCCACTCACAATGAATGCGAAAACCAAAGGACACCCTTTAGCTAACATCCGTGAGTCGAGAGAAGAGAGGAATTTCCGGTCTTCCTCCTTGTACTCCTGAATTCAAAGGAAGGTTCACCTTGGCTAAAGATCACCTTCAATTAATCAGCGGTGAAATCCATACCAAAATGATATCGAAATCCTGTAGCTAAGACTACCAGTTAACATATAGCTCTCGTGCGCACAAAGACCGACTAGATTCCATTACTTCCCGAAGGTAGGGTTGTCGAAACTTGAAATTCATGTTTTCTGAGGTACCGTAGTTCTTTGGCAAAAGGTATGGATACAAAGGAATGGGTCGCCCCAGTATCAAAATAACTACTTGACCATGGAGGCTTCCTCTTTGGTAAGGGAGAAAACTCGGCATTGTCAAAGGCTGGAACTGGTGGAGCTTCCAACCTTCCTTGACTGATCCGAGGTCCTTCCAGAGTTGCAGGCATATAATGTAGTTGAGGCTTGGCCCCATATTGTATTGGCTGTGGCTGGGTGCTTTGGAGCAGGGAGGGAGCTTAGTCTGCTTGATTTCTGGTCCTCCCTTCAGGTTACTTCCTGAATCCCAACGCTTTCTTTCAGTGCCCTTGCCTTTCCAGTTCTGATTATTTGACCGGGGTTTCAGATTTCCCCCAGTCTTGGTCTCCATCTTGATTGGCTTGTGTTGCTCTCTTTGTGCCTTCATGCTGTTCAGGTAGTGCTCAGCTACTAAGGCTCTACTGACCAACTCTTCTCCAGTCAGGGGCTGATGGGTCGCTCCTTCTCTGTACTCACTAGTTCTGGGCAGAGACGGGCTAGCCTGTTGAATCTCTTAACCGCTTCCTCCACTGTTAGATCCCCTGTCTGAACTCCATAAACTCCTCGTAGTGCTTGTTGGTGATCTTTTGGCGAAAGAACTCGTCGTAGAATTCCGTCTCAAAATCAATCCATTTCATCCGATTGATTGCCCTCTTGCTCTTTACTCTCCCACCACATGCGTGCATCTCCGGTAGGCACACTTGACCTTCTCGACTTCCGGCCAGTCAAGAAGCTCCATGGTGCTCTCAGTGTCTTGGCTCAGTAGTGCCTGAGAAACTCTCTGGTTTCAGTTTCAGCCACTGAATGAGGTAGGATTCTTGTCTGGGATCGTGACAACTCCGTGGTGGAACCTCGATTGGAGTCTCATTCTTGTTTGAGGCGAGGAGGAGGTTGTTGATTTGCCATCAGTTGGCAATTACTTGCACTGCGCCACTTGTCTCAAGTTGAGCAACAACTTCGAGAGATTCGCTACCTCTTCATCCTCCGTGTGCTCGGTCCACAAAGATCTGACGTCCTCTTCTTGACATCTAGTTAAACAAATAAGAATATTTGATGATTTCTCTACCCTTTCTAAACATACCCATTTATATATTAAGAAAGGAAATAGTTAAAAAAAATAAAACTCTTATCTTACTCATTCACTTATAACTATCAATCCATACTGCAAATAATAATGTAAATAAAGGAAAGCAATAAAGAAAGAACTTAAATACTTTCTTACTTGAAGACGGCAAGGATGATGCTGATGTGTGTGTGTTGCTGGAAAATGGACCTGCTCTGATACCAACTGTAACAGCCATCCTCCTTACTACTACTCTGAGGGTGACCGCTACTGATTCTACTAACTACTGTACTACTTACTTTAAGACCAGAGATATTTTAAACTATTGGAAAACATATCGTATATCAGAACATGCCTCTCATTAGCAGCATAAAATTTCTTGATACATTTTTCTTTTTTTCATAAGACAAAAGAACTCCTACAGATTTAATCCTCACGGCAGAATAAAAACTCCAGCAGTAGCATGTGAATACAGCATATTAGCATATCACTTCACCCTTCTAACAAAGGTTGCAAACTATAATCAATTAGGGATTCACGGCAGACCAAAAATTCAGCAGTAATAAAGAATGCTGAGCACACTACTTCACAGCAGATTGAAATCCCAGCAGTAACAAAAGGAATACCGACCATAGGAAATTGCTAGCTATTCATGTATACCACTTACTGTAATAAAAAAAAGTCACTACAGCAGAAGTTAATCATGTTGCAGTGTTTCCATTAAAGCAAAACTCATATAGAATACTAACATGCACATAACAGTACTGAGCTTATAACAACCGAACATCCCATGCAAATTTCTCAAGCTTGAATACCCCTACTGCTTACTACATCACTTAATATCTTGCATTCATTTCATTCTATATTTTAACAGCAAAGAAAAGAAATTAATTACATCTACTGCTCATTCATTTCAAACAAAAACCGAACACATGCTTTTCTTTCATACACTAACCCAATTAGGATACCAGCATACGTATAAAAATTCTGCGTATTTAACAATCCGAATTAATTCCAGCAGATTTAGCATTTCAGCAGATTTGACATTTCAGCAATGATAAAGGAGTACTGAGTATATGAATTTACCAACTTATTGATTCTAACACACAAATGAAGCAATTTAAAACACAACTTAGCATTTCAGAATAATTCTCTTTTTGCAGAAAATAAAAGAACACTAGCAGGTATAACAATTCAGCAAGACTCCCAAGCTCCCATAAACAGCCACCACACACACACCATCAATGTCTCCTTGTCGCCTTCTTCTAGGCCACTTTAGCCTTTCCTTTATTTTTATCCATATCTGCAGTAGGAGGAAAAAGTAGTATCTATAAGCTAAAAGCTTAGTAAGTGCTTTCTACTCACAAAATCCGATACGGAATGCATAAGCATTAAAGAAAGCAGGGAAATACATGCTCAACATGAAAATAGCAAATGGAACTACATCATGCATCTCTAAAGGAAACAACAATTTAATTTGCTAAAATTGGCAACTTTGATAAAAGAACTTGTTCTGTTTGTTTCCAAATTAATACTTGTATACTTTAAAAATAATATTCAACTTTACTTGGGCCCGGCATTGTACCACTTTGCGCGCCTTTCTTAATGAGAATTGAGGTAGCTAATCCCAAAACCATTAAGACACTTCTAGACCTTATGTCTAGGGGCAACTTGGAGCCCATCCCTTGGACCTTGTGTCCGGTACATGCCCTTTAAAAGTAAAATACTTTTCTTTATATCCTTCTTTAAATACTTCTTCTAATAAAATGCCTTGGCATTTATCTAAGCACTTAGTGTGCTTTGATTCTAAATTCTGAAATTCAAGATCAGATTGTGACTTAGTATTGCTTTACTTGTACTTCTTTCATTTATATACATTATACAAGGGGTTCTAGAACCATATTCCACTGATGTATAAAAGTATATATTCAAAACAAAGCTCAACAGCAATAAAACTACTTGATCATAGTAAATGAATTTGGTCAAGCCCACGGCAGCAACAAATTTCGAACAGCAAGATTGTAAAACCAACTTATTTCTGAACCTTAACAGTCCTTTGATCATGCTGTGACTTGAGGGAAATATGACTACTTAAACATGCTTGAAATGTAAGGTAAATACATTTAAATTAACATGTTGTAACACTCAAGGAAAACATTCTGTCCGTGCTCAAGAAAACATTCTGTCCGTGCTAAAAATATCAAAGGAACATGATCCTAGTCTTAAACCGAATTGTTAAAGCAAGGCTTGGAATCAAAACCATATGCTAGAATGAAAAGCTGCTCTTATTCATTACACAACAACAAAACGCAAACGAAAACCCCGAGAGCTACTCCTACCGCAGGTGAGAAGCACTTACATCGGGTTCTTGGACTTACAACCGAAGGAAATGCTTTAGGGTTTCGGTGAAGCTTGATTCCACCTTTTTCCTTGTATTTCCCGAGCGGAATAGTCACCCACGGTTGGAGACCGGCCGGAAAAACCCCTCGCCGGCGTCGAGAGGAGGAACCCTAGACTCGGCTGCGGTTTCGCCCGAGAGGAGAAGAGCGTCGTCGGGAGAGAAAAAGAGAGGAAAAGGATTTTTTTAGGGCTCGGGAAGAAATTTACCTCCTTAAATAACCTGGGTTATTTTGGTTCCATCTATTACTTAAATATATTTGTTCCCCCACTTAGTTAACAAAACAAGCTCAGCTTGGTTGGTTGGGCCGCTTACTGCTTGGGCCCGAGAAGCTGGGTTCGAATCCCAGCTCTTGCACTTTGGTTTTTATTTTATTTTTTATTTTAAACTTCCTCCACTCGGTAAAAATTGCATAAAAATACTATAAAAATTCCTAAAAATCTCTAGAATATTTTAAAAGCATTTTCAAATATTTTTGAAGATATTCAGAACTCAAAATAAGGAAAATTGGGTCGTTACAATTCCCCATACCTTATAAAAAGTTCGTCCTCGAACTTAGAATAGTTCTGGATATTTCTGTCTCATACTATCCTCCCGCTCCCAAGTGACTTCCTCGTGTTCCTGGTTCTGCCAGACGACCTTCACTAGTGGTACTTCTTTGCTTCTTAGTCTCTTGACTGCTCTGTCCACTTTCTGTGTAGGTCTACTCTCAAAACTAAGATCCTCTTGGATCTGCACTGACTGAGGCTCAATCACTTGGCTAGGGTCATGGAGGCACTTCTTTAACATGGAGACATGAAACACATTGTGTATTGCTGACATGTCTTGTGGTAATTCCAGTTTATAAGCTACCTTACCAATCCTTTCTGAAATCAGATAAGGTCCTACATAGCGAGGACTCAATTTGCCCTTCTTGCCAAATCTCATCACTCCCTTCATAGGAGCAACTTTGAGAAACACTGAATCTCCTTCTTGAAATTCCAGTGGCCTACGGCGTGTGTCAGCATAGCTTTTCTGTCTATCAGCTCTGTCTGAATGCCCAGCTCTACTTCCATTTCTTTTCTTTCACCTGCTTCTTGCCAGCATATAGGCGATCTGCACTTTCTGCCATACAACGCCTCATATGGTGCCATCTTGATGGTAGCCTGATAGCTATTATTGTAGGCAAACTCAGCTAAGCACAGATACTTGCACCAACTGCCTTTAAAATCTAGTGCACAAGCCCTGAGCATATCTTCTAGGATCTGATTTACTCGCTCTGTCTGTCCATCGGTCTGAGGATGGAAGGCTGTGCTGAACTTGAGTTTGGTGCCTAGTGCAGTCTGAACACACTCCTATCAGAAACAATAGATTTGGGAACTCCATGAAGTCTGATCACCTCCTTAACATATAACTGTGCCAACTACTCTATAGAGTGGGACACCTTGATGGCTAGAAAATGGGCAGCCTTGGTCAATCTATCCACTATTACCCATATTGCATCATATCCATTCGTAGTTCTTGGGAGACCTGTTATGAAGTCCATAGAGATGTCTTCCCACTTCCACTCTGGTATAGGAAGAGGCTGTAGAACTCCTCCTGGTCTCTGGTGTTCTGCTTTGACCCTCTGACATGTCAGGCAGGTACTGACATATTTAGCTATATCTCTTTTGAGTCCAGACCACCAGAACTTCTGTTTCATGTCTTGGTACATCTTGGTAGAACCAGGATGCATAGAGTATGGCGTACTATGGGCCTCTTCTATAATTCTCTTTCTCAGCTCTTCATCATTGGGAACACAAAGGCGATTTCCCTGATAAAGAATTCCACTGTCTGATACTCGAAATTCTGAATTTCCTTCTTCTTGTATTCCTTGCTTGATCTTTTGGATATCTGGATCCTCAAGCAGGGTTGACTCTAGGGTCAATGCAGAAAGTTGCCCATAAATAATTTCAAGTCCGAAATCTGACAATTCCTTCTGTAGTGGCAGGGCTAACGATGATAAGGACATCAAGGATGCACTGGACTTTCTGCTTAATGCATCTGCCACTTTATTAGCTTTACCTGGGTGGTAGAGGATTTCACAGTCATAATCTTTGACCAACTCTAGCCACCTGCGCTGTCTCATGTTTAAGTCCTTCTGAGTGAAGAAGTACTTAAGACTCTGATGGTCTGTGAAGATTCTGCACTGGACTCCATACAAGTAGTGTCGCCAGAGTTTCAGTGCAAAGACCACAGCTGCCAGCTCTAGGTCATGAGTGGGATAGTTCTTCTCGTAGTCTTTGAGTTGTCTGGAAGCATAAGCTATAACTTTTCCTTCCTGCATGAGTACAGCTCCTAATCCCATCTTGGAAGCATCACTATAAATGTCGAAACTCTTGTCGCCCTCTGGAACAGTCAGTATAGGAGCACTGGTCAGTCTCTTCTTGAGTTCTTGAAAACTCTGCTCACATTTATCTGACCATTCAAACTTCTTATCTTTCCTGGTGAGGGCTGTAAGTGGAGAGGCTATCCTCCACAAATTTCTGTAGTACCCAGCTAAACCAAGGAAGCTTCTGATCTCCCTGGCATTCTTGGGTCTCTTCCAGTTGCTGACCGCTTCTACTTTGGCTGGATCTACCTGAATACCTTCTTTTGAAACAATGTGACCTAGAAATGCCACCTGTTCCAACCAGAACTCGCACTTTGAGAATTTAGCATAGAGTTGCTTTTGTTGAAGGGTCTGCAGAACTATTCTCAAGTGCGTGTCATGCTCCTCTGAAGTTCTGGAATAGATTAGAATGTCGTCGATGAACACAATGACAAACTTGTCAAGGTATTCACTGAACACTCTATTCATCAAGTCCATGAAGACTGCAGGTGCATTAATCACACCAAAAGGCATAACCACGAATTCATAGTGTCCATATCTGGTCCTGAAAGCAGTTCTGGGTATATCACTCTCCTTTACTTTTAACTGATGGTACCCAGAGCGCAGATCTATCTTAGAGAACACTGTTGCCCCTTTCAATTGATCAAATAAATCATCGATCCTGGGCAGTGGATACCTGTTCTTGATGGTCACTTGATTCAGAGCTCTATAATCTATGCACATCCGCATAGATCCATCCTTCTTCTTGACAAACAACACAGGAGCTCCCCATGGTGAGTGACTAGGGCGGATGAAGCCTTTGTCAAGCAGCTCCTAAAGTTGTTCTTGTAGCTCTTTCAACTCTGCTGGGGACATGCGGTATGGAGCTTTTGAAATTGGACCGGTACCAGGAACCAGTTCAATCTCAAACTCCACCTCTCTATTCGGAGGTAGTCCAGGTAGCTCTTCTGGGAACACCTCTGGATACTCACAGACTACCCGAACTTCCTCCTGCTTAGGTCTTTCTTCTTCCTCTGTACTCACAATGAATGCAAGAAAACCAGCACACCCTTTAGCTAACATCTGGTGAGCTGTGAGAGAAGAGAGGAATTTCTGGGTCTTCCTCCTTGGTACTCCTGTAAATTCAAAGGAAGGTTCACCTTCTGGGCTAAAGATCACCTTCCTTCTGCGGCAGTCCACTGAAGCACTGTACTGGCTGAGGAAATCCATACCAAAAATGATATCGAAATCCTGCATAGCTAAGACTACCAGGTTAACATATAGCTCTCGGTCTGAAATTCTGACTGGTACAGACCGAAGCCACTGACTAGATTCCATTACTTCCCCAGAAGGTAGGGTTGTCAGGAACTTGAAATTCATGTTTTCTGTAGGTACCTGTAGTTCTTTGGCAAAAGGTATGGATACAAAAGAATGGGTCGCCCCAGTATCAAATAGTGCAGTAGCTATATGCTGAAAAATAACTACTTGACCTGTTACGACCGTGGAGGCACTAGCAGCTTCCTCTTTGGTAAGGGAGAATACTCTGGCATTGTCAAAGGCTGGAACTGGTGGAGCTTCCAACCTTCCTTGACTGATCTGAGGTCCTTCCAGAGTTGCAGGCATATAATGTAGTTGAGGCTTGGCCCCATATTGTATTGGCTGTGGCTGGGGTGCTTTGAACTTGTTAGGACACTGTTTGGCCATGTGTCCTTCTTGACCACAAGAATAACATCCAGTCTTACCCAAGAGGCAGGCTCCTGGATGTGTTCTCCCACATTTAGGGCAGGGAAGGAGCTTAGTCTGTTTGGTTTCTGGTCCTCCCTTCTGGTTACTTCCTGAATCCCACTGCTTTCTTTTAGTGCCCTTGCCTTTCCAGTTCTGATTATTTGACTGGGGTTTCTGATTTCCCCCAGTCTTGGTCTCCATCTTGATTGGCTTGTGTTGCTCTCTTTGTGCCTTCATGCTGTTCAGGTAGTGCTCAGCTACTAAGGCTCTACTGACCAACTCTTCTCCAGTCAGGGGCTGATGGGTTCCACTGCTCACATTGAGTGATATCACAGGCTTCAGCATTCTGAGCATTAGTCTGACTCGCTCCTTCTCTGTATGCTTCCTCCACTGTTAGATCCCCCTGTCTGAACTCCATAAACTCCTCGTAGTGCTTGTTGGTGATCTTTTGGCGAAAGAACTCGTCGTAGAATTCTGTCTCAAAATCAATCCATTTCATCTGATTGATTGCCCTCTTGCTCTTTACTCTCTCCCACCACATGCGTGCATCTCCAGTCAGGCAGAAGGAGGCACACTTGACCTTCTCGACTTCTGGCCAGTCAAGAAGCTCCATGGTGCTCTCCAGTGTCTTGAACCAAGCCTGGGCATCCACTGAATGAGGTAGGATTCTTGTCTCTGGGATGCTGTGACAACTCCTTGGGTAGCTGGTGGAACCTCAGTTACCACTGGAGTCTCCACAGTTACTGTTTGAGGCGTAGGAGGAGCTGGTTGTTGATTTGCCATCAGATTGGCAATTACTTGCTGCTGCTCTGCCACTTGTCTCTGAAGTTGAGCAACAACTTCAGAGAGATTCGTTTCAGCTACTCTGGGCTCTTCATCCTCCTGTGCTCGGTCCACAGTACGAGCGGTACGGGGACGTCCTCTTCTTGACATCTAGTTAAACAAATAAGAAAATTTGATGATTTCTCTACCCTTTCTAAACATACCCATTTATATATTAAGAAAGGAAATAGTTAAAAAAATAAAACTCTTATCTTACTCATTCACTTATAACTATCAATCCATACTGCAAATAATAATGTAAATAAAGGAAAGCAATAAAGAAAGAACTTAAATACTTTCTTACTTGAAGACGGCAAGGATGATGCTGATGTGTGTGTGTTGCTGGAAAATGGACCTGCTCTGATACCAACTGTAACGGCCACCCTTCTTACTACTATTCTGAGGGTGACCGCCACTGGTTCTACTAACTACTGTACTACTTACTTTAAGACCAGAGATATTTTAAACTATTGGAAAACATATCGTATATCAGAACATGCCTCTCATTAGCAGCATAAAATTTCTTGATACATTTTTCTTTTTTCATAAGACAAAAGAACTCCTACAGATTTAATCCTCACGGCAGAATAAAAACTCCAGCAGTAGCATGTGAATACAGCATATTAGCATATCACTTCACCCTTCTAACAAAGGTTGCAAACTATAATCAATTAGGGATTCACGGCAGACCAAAAATTCAGCAGTAATAAAGAATGCTGAGCACACTACTTCACAACAGATTGAAATCCCAGCAGTAACAAAAGGAATACCGACCATAGGAAATTGCTAGCTATTCATGTATACCACTTACTGTAATAAAAAAAAAGTCACTACAGCAGAAGTTAATCATGTTGCAGTGTTTCCATTAAAGCAAAACTCATATAGAATACTAACATGCACATAACAGTACTGAGCTTATAACAACCGAACATCCCATGCAAATTTCTCAAGCTTGAATACCCCTACTGCTTACTACATCACTTAATATCTTGCATTCATTTCATTCTATATTTTAACAGCAAAGAAAAGAAATTAATTACATCTACTGCTCATTCATTTCAAACAAAAACCGAACACATGCTTTTCTTTCATACACTAACCCAATTAGGATACCAGCATACGTATAAAAATTCTGCGTATTTAACAATCCGAATTAATTCCAGCAGATTTAGCATTTCAGCAGATTTGACATTTCAGCAATGATAAAGGAGTACTGAGTATATGAATTTACCAACTTATTGATTCTAACACACAAATGAAGCAATTTAAAACACAACTTAGCATTTCAGAATAATTCTCTTTTTGCAGAAAATAAAAGAACACTAGCAGGTATAACAATTCAGCAAGACTCCCAAGCTCCCATAAACAGCCACCACACACACACCATCAATGTCTCCTTGTCGCCTTCTTCTAGGCCACTTTAGCCTTTCCTTTATTTTTATCCATATCTGCAGTAGGAGGAAAAAGTAGTATCTATAAGCTAAAAGCTTAGTAAGTGCTTTCTACTCACAAAATCCGATACGGAATGCATAAGCATTAAAGAAAGCAGGGAAATACATGCTCAACATGAAAATAGCAAATGGAACTACATCATGCATCTCTAAAGGAAACAACAATTTAATTTGCTAAAATTGGCAACTTTGATAAAAGAACTTGTTCTGTTTGTTTCCAAATTAATACTTGTATACTTTAAAAATAATATTCAACTTTACTTGGGCCCTGCATTGTACCACTTTGCGCGCCTTTCTTAATGAGAATTGAGGTAGCTAATCCCAAAACCATTAAGACACTTCTAGACCTTATGTCTAGGGGCAACTTGGAGCCCATCCCTTGGACCTTGTGTCCGGTACATGCCCTTTAAAAGTAAAATACTTTTCTTTATATCCTTCTTTAAATACTTCTTCTAATAAAATGCCTTGGCATTTATCTAAGCACTTAGTGTGCTTTGATTCTAAATTCTGAAATTCAAGATCAGATTGTGACTTAGTATTGCTTTACTTGTACTTCTTTCATTTATATACATTATACAAGGGGTTCTAGAACCATATTCCACTGATGTATAAAAGTATATATTCAAAACAAAGCTCAACAGCAATAAAACTACTTGATCATAGTAAATGAATTTGGTCAAGCCCACGGCAGCAACAAATTTCGAACAGCAAGATTGTAAAACCAACTTATTTCTGAACCTTAACAGTCCTTTGATCATGCTGTGACTTGAGGGAAATATGACTACTTAAACATGCTTGAAATGTAAGGTAAATACATTTAAATTAACATGTTGTAACACTCAAGGAAAACATTCTGTCCGTGCTCAAGAAAACATTCTGTCCGTGCTAAAAATATCAAAGGAACATGATCCTAGTCTTAAACCGAATTGTTAAAGCAAGGCTTGGAATCAAAACCATATGCTAGAATGAAAAGCTGCTCTTATTCATTACACAACAACAAAACGCAAACGAAAACCCCGAGAGCTACTCCTACCGCAGGTGAGAAGCACTTACATCGGGTTCTTGGACTTACAACCGAAGGGAAATGCTTTAGGGTTTCGGTGAAGCTTCGATTCCACCTTTTTCCTTGTATTTCCCGAGCTCTCCTTGCCGGAATAGTCACCCACGGGTGGAGACCGGCCGGAAAACACCTCGCCGGCGTCGAGAGGAGGAAACCCTAGACTCGGCGGCGGTTTCGCCCGAGAGGAGAAGACGGCGTCGTCGGGAGAGAAAAAGAGAGGAAAAGGATTTTTTTAGGGCTCGGGAAGAAATTTACCTCCTTAAATAACCTGGGTTATTTTGGTTCCATCTATTACTTAAATATATTTGTTCCCCCACTTAGTTAACAAAACAAGCTCAGCTCGGTTGGTTGGGCCGCTTACTGCTTGGGCCCGAGAAGCTGGGTTCGAATCCCAGCTCTTGCACTTTGGTTTTTATTTTATTTTTTTTTAAACTTCCTCCACTCGGTAAAAATACCAAACGGACTCCAAAAATTACATAAAAATATTCTAAAAATTCCTAAAAATCTCTAGAATATTTTAAAAGCATTTTCAAATATTTTTGAAGATATTCAGAACTCAAAATAAGGAAAATTGGGTCGTTACATCCCTTGATCTTAGGTCCTCTAGACCTCTCGATCATATTGCCAAGCTTCAGGTCCTCTCAACCTCCTTGGACTTGCACCTGGGTTCCACGATCTGCTAAGATTTCTCCGCCTAACCTCCAGCTAGGACTTTTCTGGTTGAGTAAACATCTTGCACACTCAGTCAACTTGTTAGATCATAACAAGACTTAACTTGAACCTTTGACAACATCAACACTCAGGTTTGATTCTGGTGCAACTTGCACCAACAATCTCCCCCTTTTTGATGTTTGGCAACCAAAGTTCAAAGTTAAGTTTAAACATATGCAAAAAGTAAATAAACAACCAATTTAACTTTTCTCCCCATAAGTTAAACAACTCCCACTGAATTCACTATCTCTCTCCCCCTTTGACACACATCAAAAATAGGGGTAGACCCAAAAACCAAGTAAGATTTTAACCTTTAAGTTTTTATTTAACAAAATATGCTAAGTAAAAAAAAATGATGAAAATTTTGAAAAATTTTACTAAGTAAAATATATTTTTTTAATTTAACAAAATTTGCTAAGTAAAAAATAATGAAATTTGAAAAATTTACTAAGTAATGTAAATTTTGAATAAAATTGTTGAAAAATTTTACTAAGTAAAATATAAACATATTTGAGTAAAAGTTTCAATCATATTTGAATAAAATTTTGAAAAACATTACTAAGCAAAAAAAATTTCTTTTTAAAAGTAATACTAAGTAAAATAATTTAGAAGAGGATAAAAATTTTACTAAGTCAATAATAATTATATTTTGAAAGTTATATTTTGAAAAGATTTTTTTTAATTTTTTTTTTAAATTTTGAAAATTATATGTTGAAATTAATTTGGTCACTAATTATATAAACTTAAAATTCTTGTTTTGAAGCTCCCCCTAAAATTGACAAATTCCTAAAAGTCCAAGCATGGGTAGGAAAATTTGTCCTTATGATAAAATGTCCAACCTTTGTTCAAGGCTAACTACCACAAGATAGTAGCTGATGACTCAGGTTGGTCAATTTGAGCATTTAGTACTAACTATGTGAGATCTCGGAAAATTTAAATAATAGGGTTATTTGAGAAATAGCCTTACAAAATTTTTCCGGAATTTTTAGAAATTTTCTGGGAATTTTTCGGAGCTCGTACGGAGAGTTTTGAGGGGATCGATCGGTAGGTTCGGATTAAGCTTGTTTGGGATACCCGTTTAAGTGAGGAAATGTTTATTATATAAATTCCTTTTTTCTTTTTCTTTATTTCCTTCTTCCCCAAAAGCGCCGACCCGACCCTCTCTTAGCCGATCTCCCTGATTTCCTTCTCCCTTCTCTTCTTCCCGATCTCTCTCTGTTCTCTCTCGCGGGCAAGCGACGGCGACGGGAGCAAGGCTCCAGCTCCGGCGATCCTTCTCCGCTGGCATCGACGCCTATTAATCTCAGATCCGGCTGGTGTTCTTTCCTCTCCTCACTGTTGCCGATCAGTTCTCGAGCCCTAACCTCTCAGCCGATGGCCGACCATCGCTCTTCGCATAAGGTCGGGTTAGCAACGCCTGAGGTACACGCGGTGCCCTAGTTGAGATCTTGCAGTGGGTGCGATTGATTCCAATCCGTGTCTCCTCAAGTTGGATCGGATTGGGCGACACCTCCTGGAGGCAACGGATCGAGGTAAGGTTTTGTGTTCTGTTTGGGATATTGAGATGATCGTGTAATCGAGTCTTCCTTTCCCTTGTTCACCAGAGGTATCCGGTTGGTGGACAGCAGCTGGATTAGGGCAGTGAGGTGAGGTGCTGTTTTGGTGGAGTATTTGCTTGATTCCGGCCACCACATCCCTGTCAACAAAAGTGGCACATCTGAGGCAAGGTTAGGTTATCATTTAGGTGGTTGTTTGGATTTGGGATATCCAATCTTGATCTCTATTCTTGTTCTGATTAGTGATTTTATAGCTGGACCTGTTCTTGATCCGATCAGTAGGGAGGAATCCAGGTTTATTCTGTGGGTTCTTTGATCCAGCAATTCATCTTGTTGTTGCCAGCAACAATCCCTACTGTGGATCAACGATCATGGTTGGAGGTGAAGTGTTGCTCTGTGGTATTCTTTGTCCAATAGATCACCTTGTCTTTCCAGCCAGCTCAGGTGATTTCCAGCAGCATCACCTGTGGTTTTCGATTAGTGAGGTGAGTTCTTCTTTCTGTGAACTATTTAGTTGTGGATTATGTGTAGATTTAGGTATGGTTGGATTACATGATTACTAGATGGTTAGTGATTATGTTTAGATTTCTTTGTTTATATTGATCTAATGGAATAATTAGGGTTAAGGTAATTAACCCTAATCAACCGTTGGATTTCTAATCTAATTGGTGATTAGGGATTAGTTACTAATCCTAATTAACCATTAGATTTAATTATGTAGATTGAAGTTGTGTGATTAGGGTTTTGCCCTAATTTAGGTTTAGGGATTTTATTTAGCTATTCATTTGATTTAGCTAAATAAAATATATATATTGTTTGTTGATACAGGAATCTAATTCAAGACGGGCGTCTCGACTTCGGATTTGGATTGACTGTACCTTCTATTTGAGGTGGGTACCCTCTGACTTATATTTTGATACTGTCTTATGATATGTGCACTTTATATATAATTACTAGTGATTGGTAGATTTATCACTTCTTTGGTTATAGATTATTCGATACCTGTAGGCGGTTACTAGTGATTGGTAGTTTTAGTACTTCCCCTGGTTTTAGTTTAGTTGATACCTGATACATGGTTCTACTGTTAGCTGTTATGCCTTAGTATGCTTTTCTTTCTGGCTATGTTTATCTGTGTTCATAGAGATAGAGGTATTTATTGTGCTTCCCTCTATATTGGATTAGTTGATAGATATGTTGGATATGTGATGTTGGATTCATGTTGTTTATTATCCTTGTTATATATGTGTTTATCTTTTTGGCACCTACACATATGGAGGATATGCTCAGGTATGACATACTGTAGCCGCATGCACCATATCGCATGATTGCATGCTGGGCGATTGACGACTCCATTGTTGTTGAGCTCGTCGGCCGGCTACATGGACCTCTACACACGTGACCACTGCATGGGTAGTGGCATAGCACTTAGGGTGTGTATGGTAGGTTGCTCGGTGGTGCACCGCCGGGGTGCTCATGGGTAGCGTCATTGTGTACCGGGAGATGAGAGCATTGCGCTCCCTCACTATGTTTGAGGTAGGAGGATAGGTGTACTCCGACAGCATCCCGTCCACTCGGTCACTCTTCAGGGGTAGTGACGGCAGAGTGCACGGTGTCACAACCCTACCCACGCGGTCTCACCATTGTGTGTGAGATGCTGACTGGCGTCAGGGGTGACCATGTCATATTGCATCATATGCACAGATTGCATTTATTGTGATTGTTGCATATTGGATGATGCACTTGGGTGACTGCATATGATTGACATGCATACAGGATACATGCGTATTTGTTCTGACTATCTTTATCTGTGTATGTCCACAGTCATTCGCCCAAGCCTCGTAGGTGAGTATAGTTTATTTCAGTTATGCATTTCTTATTATTCTTGCTGTAAACTGTATTACATGCTTCTGGTTACTCATTACAGTTTATTCAGCTATGCATACCTGTTATATTGTTAGGAGACTGTACCTTAGGATATTACTGGTAGTTATATGTTGCTGTACATATCTATTGGATTACCTGCTGAGTTCTTTGAACTCACCCCGTTGTTACTATTTTTCAGGTTGAGGCCGTCAGGAGAGATTCTAGTCGCTAGCCCCTTTGTCGCGAGGATTTCTAGATATCGGGTTCTGTATTCGCTTTTATACGTGTACTTGTGATGTGGGTTTGTATTGTGGACTTTACATTGAACATTCGGGTTTGCTACTTTTGTTTTCCGCTGCGGTTGTATTTTCATTACTTCATGGATTTGTTTTCTTCGTTGTAGTGGAGTAGGCTATTTACATATATCTTCGAGGTTCTATATCGTCTTTTCTTATTAAACTGCGTGGATTGATTATATGTTGAACTGTATGGAATATTGATATAAACTGCGTGGTTTGTGTCTTATTTGTATTGTATTGTTACGGCCGTGTGTGGCCAAGGTATAGATATATGTATTCTGGATTCATATTGTCACCCGTATAGGGGAAATGTTGTCGAAATTTCTTCTGGCAGGGACTACCTGGGGCGTGACAAACTAGGTTTTTACTAGCTAGTTAATTCAAATTGATTCATGTATGTTGTTTTAAAGCCCAGATTTATAGCGATGCATTGACATAAGCATCTGAAATCTAGGGCTAAGACCTAAGCATCTCACCCATTCTAAGTTATCAAACAAAGAATCCTACTGTGCTTGTGAGATGCTGGCTCCTAGAACTATAGGATCATGCAGTCTACGGTAGATCCTAAGCTACTCCAGAAAACTAAAATATTTTGAAAAGAGATTTGAAAACCAAACATTTGAAAGGGGATATTTACAAAAATAATTTTGAAAAAATAATTTTCAAAATGAAAGAAAAACTATTCTATAAAGCACATTCCTAATTGTCATCTTAGATTACTAAATTCTGCTTCAGGTAACGGTTTAGTAAAAATGTCTGCCAAGTTAGATTTGGATTCTATATAATTTAGTTCATTATTTCCTTTTGACACATGGTCCCTAATAAAGTGATGTTTAACCTCTATATGTTTAGTTCTAGAATGATGTACTGGATTTTTAGTTAGGTTTATAGAACTTATATTATCAATATAGGCTTTTACATTCTTATAATCTAGATTGAAATCTTTTAATGTATGTGACATCCATAGCAATTGAGCTACGCATTCGCCCATCGCTATGTATTCGGCTTCAGTGGTTGATAAGGCAACACATTGTTGTTTACGGCTAAACCAACTAACTAAAGACGAACCTAGCAATTGACATCCTCCACTTGTACTCTTTCTATCCAACTTACACCCGGCATAATCGGAATCAAAATATCCGACTAGGTCAAAATGTGATGTTCTAGGATACCAAATCCCTACATTGACAGTTCCTTTTAAATATTTAATAATTCGTTTAACCAAGGACAAATGAGACTCTTTCGCACAGGTTTGATAATGGGCACACATACTAACTGCAAATAGGATGTCAGGTCAGCTTACGGTTCGGTAAAGTAAACTTCCTATCATGCTTCTATAAAGTTTTAAGTCAATAGGTTTACCATTTTCATCATTATCAAGGTTAATGTTACTTGCCATAGGAGTTTTACTTTTTTTTGAATTTTCCATACCAAATTTTTTAATAAGATCTTTTGTATATTTAGTTTGATGTACATAGTTACCATCTTTAGTTTGTATAATTTGAAGACCTAAGAAATAATTTAATTCACCAACTAAACTCATTTCAAATTCATTTTCCATTAAGGTTATAAATTCATTTAAGAATTGTGAGTTAGTTAAACCAAATACAATATCATCAACATAAACTTGTGCTATGAAAATGTCTGAATTAAAAGTTTTTATAAATAGTGTAGGGTCAATTTGTCCTTCTTTAAACCCTTTAGATTTTAAGAAGCTAGATAGTCTTTCATACCAAGCCCTAGGTGCTTGTTTTAGGCCATATAATGCCTTTTTTAGCTTAAAGACATAGGTTGGGTTTACTATATTCTCAAAACCGGGTGGTTGACTTACGTAGACTGTTGGTGCGGTTAGCACTAACGATTTAACCTAGGTTTTGATGAATGACAAATAGGTTAAGTTAGTTTTGTTGTTGTCTGACACTTTGATCGAGTGTGCAGGAGAAGTCCAGACAGGTCGACGGGCTGACCGGATGTCTGGCACGAAGTCCAGCTAGGTCGACATGCTGGTCCAAGCGGTCGACGGGCTGACCGGACGCTTGGCGTCCAGCTAGGTCGACGGGCTGACCGGATAGTGGCGAGAAGTCCAGACGGGTCGACGGGCTGACCGGACGTCTGGCAGGTAAGTGAGGTAAGTCACTGGAGGGGAGTGACTGCGAGGACGCGTTCCCGGGAAGGGAACATTAGGCGTCGATCCGGCTTAGATCCATTTCGGATGTCTAAGTCGAGATCGTGACTAGATTCCGGTCTCGGAAAGACGGAATCTAAGTCATACTCTTTGCTATTACTTTGTTGAACTTTAATTGTGCTAACAATCTGTTTTACAGGATATATATTTGCCTCCGGACTAACGTTTGTCGTGCAGGACGGATTCTGCGGGAAAACAGGGTCCGGGCGCCCGGAAGGGATCCGGGCTCCCGGGAGGCAAACTTTATCCTGATTGCACATCGCCACGTGGAGCATCTCGGGTGGAGCAGCTACGTCACATTCCAGGCGCCCGGAAGGGATCCAGGCGCCCGGAACAGCATATAAAAGAAGCCCCAGACAGGAGCTTCAGATCAATCAATTTTTACTGAGAACTCTTCTACTGCTGGTCTTGCTGCTCGACGTTCAGTGCGACGCCAACAACGCTCCGACAAAAGTGCTCCTTCGGTTTTTATTTAATTTTCTTTGTCGGTATTGCTTTATTCTCACTAGCATTTCCTGTACTTATTCTGTAATCATATTTCGACTTGTTAGTGATTGCCCAACGAAAGTGGTCAAGGACTACGGGCCTTCGAGTAGGAGTCGTCACAGGCTCCGAACGAAGTAAAAACATCTGTGTCTATTTTATTTTTCCGCTGCGTTTATACTCGTCTTTTTCGAATCGATATTCACCCCCCTCTATCGAATCTAACGGTCCTACAAGTGGTATCAGAGCAGGTACCGCTCTGATTTGGTGCAACCACCAATCAGACAGGGGGTGATTTTTTTTTTTGTTTTTTGTTCGATAATTAATTTTAAAACTGATGTTTCGTTAACTTAATATTTCTCTAATCAATTTAAATTAGTGCAACACGAATCTAGATTTTTTTTCTATTTTTCTCTTCCCGCACTACTAATCCAAGACCAAGTCTTGGGATATTTTTTTTTGGTTATTTACCTGTGTACAGAATGTCCCAACAAGAAGGATTCAGCACAGTGCGACCTCCACTCTTCAACGGGGACGACTTCCCTTACTGGAAGAAGCCCATGGAGGTCTACCTCAAAACAGACTTCGACCAGTGGATGACCATTACGAGACCCTACAAAATTCCAGTGGACAACGCCGGGAATCTAGTGGATCCCGAAGACTGGACAGCAGATCTCAAGAAAAAAGCATCAACAGAAAATAAAGCGATCAACACTCTACAGTGCGGATTGACAAGAGAAGAACTGAACAGAGTCGGTCCACACAAAAACGCTAAAGAGCTATGGGACAAGTTGATCGAACTGCACGAGGGAATGAGCGACACTAAGGTAACAAAACGAGACCTGCTTTTAAATAAAATTTTTAATATAAAAATGCAGGAAGGAGAAACAGCGAATCAACTACACGCGAGGATCAAGGACATCCTCAACGGGCTTCATGCGATAGGCCACCAGATGGAGAACAGAGACTTAATAAGGTACGCATTAAACGCCTTTCCACGTAATAGTTTGTGGGCATCAATAGTGGATGCCTACAAAATTTCTAAGAATCTTTCTGAATTAAAATTAGACGAGCTTTTCTGTGAATTAGAATTACACGAACAAACTAATGCTGGAGCCGAGAAAGGTATAGCTCTATTTGCAGGGTCCTCCAAAGAAAAGAAAAGCAAGCTTGAATTTGAAGAAGAATCTGACCAAGACTCCGAAGACGAAGAACACCTGGTGAACTTGGTAAGAAAAATGTTCACCAGGAGAAAGAGGAGCTTCAGCAAAAAGGACCTTCAAAAGATCAGCTCTCCCTCAGAACAAAAAAACGTGACTTGCTACGGCTGCAACAAAAAGGGACATTACAAGAACGAATGCCCAAAACTGAAGTTTGACAAACCAAAGCCAACCAAAAAGAAGGCACTCAAAGCAACGTGGGACGACTCCTCGGACGAATCGGAGGAAGAAGAGCAGAAACATCAGAGCCACCTCGCACTAATGGCCCGCGAAGCCGAAACAGAAAACGAGTCGGAAGATGAAGATGGGTCTGAACCCGAAACAAGCCACGAGTCCGTACTCGTTTCCGAAGGCCCGAATGAGGTATACTTTAATTTAAACAAAAAATTTTTTAGAATTATTTCCTGTTTAAATAGTAAATTAACTAAATTAGAAAATAAAAACAAATCACTTCTTGAGGAAAATCAAAACCTGAAGGAACAAATCAAAAATTCAAATCCAACTCAAGATCTAACACTTGAGGAGGAGAATCTATCATTAAAAAATGATGTTAAAAATTTAAAAGAAATGCTAGAAAAATTTACAACAAGATCAAAAAATTTAGACTTAATCCTAAATAATCAAAAAGTATGTTATAATAAAACCGGACTAGGATATAAGTCGAATTCAAATAAAACCTTCAAATCATTAATAACACAATACAAATTAACCAATCTAGCTTGGGTTCCGAAAGCGTGTCTGACCACGCAAGTAGGACTTAATCAATATTATATACCTAAAGAAAAAATACATTATATAAAATCGAATAAACCAAACCAAAATCCAAAATACAAACCTAAATCAAATTCAAAATCTAAACAGTTTAAAGATCAACAAAATTACCACCAAGTTAACCATAACTATAAAAAGAATCGACACAAGCCTAAAATCAAAATTTATTAAAGGCCAATAATTCAGGGGGAGGCTCCAGAATAGCTGGCACCTCCAAAACTAACTTACCCGACAGGGTAACCCAAAACTAATTAACCCGGCAGGGTAATTAAGATTAGTTAAAAAGAGACCAAGTTTAACTTGAATCATGGTACTGGTGAAATTTTTGGATGATAGTACGTTAGGGAAGCTTGGGCATCGCATGTCTAGAAAGATATGGCTTCGATCTGGTGCATTTGGCCAAGTGGAACTGACCGAAGCTACCCTTAAATGAATCCTAACCAGTTAGACCAAGATTTAGTACTAAGTTCCGTGGATAGGACTATTCGGAAAACCTCAAAAGGTTGGTTACTTCTAATGATGTCCATGTGACTCACCAAGCTTAGAAGTTTATCCGAAGAATGCCTATTTGTGGAAACCAAAACTAAATCTGAATCTAACACACGTTAAACCAAAACTCCATAATTAAAAATCCAATTTCATCTCACGAAATCATAGGATTCCCTGATTGAAAATATAGATCGGGTGAGATGAATAAGGCTTCAAAAATTTTAATTTTAAACTTAAAAAAAATTATTTTCAAAATTTTAATGTTTAAACTTAAAAAATTATTTTCAAAATCAAAATTTTAAACTTAAAAATTATTTTCAAAATTTTAAACTTAAAAATTATTTTAAAAATTTTAAACTTAAAAATTATTTTCAAAATTTTAAACTTAAAAATTATTTTCAAAATTTTAAACTTAAAATATATTTTCAAAATTTTAAACTTAAAAATTATTCTCAAAATTTTAAACCTATAAATTAATTTCAAAATTCTAATTTTAAACTTAAAAATTATTTTCAAAATTTTTAAACTTAAAATTAATTTCAAAATTTTAATGTTAAACTTAAAAATTAATCTCAAAATTTTAATCTTAAATTTAAAAAAAATTAATTTCAAAATTTTTAAACTTTTCAAAATTTTAATGTTAAACTTAAAAATTAATCTCAAAATTTTAATCTGAAATTTAAAATTAATTTCAAAATTTTTAAACTTTTCAAAATTTAATTTTAAACTTAAAAAATTATTTTCAAAATTCTAATTTTAAACTTAAAAAATTATTTTCAAAATTCTAATTTTAAACTTAAAAAAAATTACTTTCAAAATTTAATTTTTAAACCTAAAAAAAAAAAAAATTTATTTCAAAATTTTAATTTTAAACTTAAAAAATTATTTTCAAAATTTTATTTTTAAACTTAAAAAAATTATTTTCAAAATTCTAAACTTAAAAAAAATTAATTTCAAAATTCTAAACTTAAAAAAATATTTTAAACTTAAAACTTAACTTCAAACCTAATTTCCAAAAAAAAAAAAAAAATCAAAAACCAGGGGCTAGCAACCCCGGGCGCCCGGAGTCCCCTATAAATAAGGGGCAGCAGGCGCCCCCAACCTTTGCCCCACCAACTCTCACTTTTGCCAAGGTTCACTCTGAACCTCAGTGCGAAAGTACTCTAAATCAAAATTTTCTTGCGGTGAAGACGCTATTGCGATTCAACCGAGGTCGTCAAATCTATATTTTTCGATGGCTCCTCGGTAAAAATTCTCCCCCTCTCTAAAAATTTTTAATAGAATTTGTCTTCTCAATTTTTTTTCTTAGAATATTCTTTTATTTATATACAGTAGGAAACGAACAAATACTGGTGCTGGACCCTCCAATGCTAGTACAGACCTTAGGTTTCCCACAGACGAACTTAGGATTAAGTTTGAGTCAACCATTTATAAGGCCATTAGGACTACCTGCATAGATAGATCGTTCTTTCTAAGGTCATGTCCCTCCGCTTTAGAGGTTATAGGCCACTATAACTTAAGGAACCTTGTCGAATGTACCAGTCCAATAAACATAAGTCTGTGTGCCGAATTTTGCAATAACCTAGTGAAAGTAGACGATCTCACCTATACCACTAGGGCAGCAGGCACTGATATCACATTTTCCCCTACGACTATCCGAGAGTTTTTAGAGTTGCGTCCATCTACTTGTTCCTTTTTGTGCTATCCTCCGAGGGATCTACCATTCGAAGATCCCTACTCACATATTACTCTCGATACGATTTATTCGTATTTTTCGGGGGAGAGAGAGATCCCACTGTGACACAGTTTAGGTCAGTAGAACTTCGGGTCCAGGACTACGCTCTTTATAGGGTTGTAGTCCTTTGCATTTTACCACTGACTACTCGGGACATCGCTGTGATGCGCCCATTCCATTCGTTCTTACTCTATGCCATGATTCATAGGTTAGACATTGACATCAGCCTACATATCTTCTCCACCATTATCTACTCAGCTGGATTCGTGACTGATAGACGAGTCCATATGCCATTTGGTCACATTCTGACAGCCTATATGTCCTCGTTGCACATTGATGTCACTAGAGGAGACATTGCCCATATGACCGAGTTCGATGTTATAGCAGCTCAGAACTTCTCCCTAGCCGGTATCCAGATAGATAGAGATGACGGGACTATGTCTTGGCGGAGGGGGGCACAGCACCAGCCCGATCCAGACGCATAGTTCATGCTCGCACTATTTCCAGAGGAAGCCGCACCGGATCCACCACCGCCCCGAGCTCGAGCACCACGCCACGCTCCCCGCACTCTAGCCGACCGTATGACCGGACTAGAGAGAGCTATGGCGAGTCTCCAGCAGGAGAACTCTGATTTTCATCGGGACATTCGGCGAGAGATAGCCGAGTTACGAGCCACCGGGGATACTCGACACACTGAGCTGATGGCGCTTCTCCGATCCTTGGGATCTGGACCACCCCCTTCATCATCTCAGTAGATCTAGTTATGACTCACTTCTGTAGCTACACTACCTGTAAAATATTTTGGATCTATCTAGTGATATTTCAGACTTACATTGATTATGTTCTATCTTGATAGACTAGGATTCTTTTTTCAAACTAGTTTTAAAATAATGTTTTTTAACTAATAGGTTAAACTCGTGTATTTTCAAAACTTTCCATTTTTAGATTTTTATAAATAGTTTTGGCCTTAGACTAGTTTTGAATCCTTAGAAAGCATGTACCCATAGGACTAGTTTTTGAGCATCTCACCAACACCTTAGGTTTACCTTGCTTGTGTTTGACAAACATAGAAAGGGGTGAGATGCATAGGCCAACTGTTTGGACTTAAGATTCTTATTTCAGTGCATCACCATAAGTCTGGACGTTAAATATAAATCAGACAGTAATCAGATTAAGATCATCAGTCAAGTCATACACTGACTGTTTACAATCACCTTAATCTGACTAACCAAGTGAAAACTACTATCTTCTGATAGTTAGTTAGTACCTAATTGGTTAGACAACTGTTTAATTTTAAGTGTCAAATTCAGGGGGAGAAATTAATGTGTGTTTGAAAAATGTTTTTTTTTAAAACTAACTTATTTTTAAAACACCAGTTTTCAAAAAGTTAAATTTAACTAAGTTTAATCCCACCTAATTTTTAAACCTGATTTTAAAAGTTGAATATTGCAAATTTAAACTTATTCAGTTTTAAAACTTATTCAGTTTTTAAAACTTATCAAATTAGCCTTAAAAATTTATTTTGGCAAAAATTTTACTTCTTGAAAAATTATTCTTACTTGTTTAATTTTTGCTTTTGAAAAATCGAAGTTGAAAATTTACCTTTTTGAAAAGTAAATGTTACTTAAACATGAAAAGTAAATTTGAAAAACCTGTTTTGAAAATTTTTACACGCTTGAAAAAGTTAAACTTGATTAAATTTAAATTTATACTTTTCAAAATTCAACTTGTCTCCCCCAAGTTGGTGTTAAAAATTGTACTTTTATCCTTCAATTTTGAACCAAACTTCGATATGTTTCAAAATTTGATTACCTTTTACAGTAACTCTTCACTATGATTGTTTACCCTTGCTTATTTTTGATGAATGCCAAAGGGGGAGGGTTAGGTGGTTAAGTTAGCTAAACCAATTTGAAAATATAAACTAACTTTAAAACCACATAAATGCATGTTGTTTCTTGCATATGTTTTCACTAACTTAACCAGGTTGTCATTCCATCAAAAAGGGGGAGATTGTTGGTGCGGTTAGCACTAACGATTTAACCCAGGTTTTGATGAATGACAAATAGGTTAAGTTAGTTTTGTTGTTGTCTGACACTTTGATCGAGTGTGCAGGAGAAGTCCAGACAGGTCGACGGGCTGACCGGATGTCTGGCACGAAGTCCAGCTAGGTCGACGGGCTGACCGGATAGCTGGCGAGAAGTCCAAGCGGGTCGACGGGCTGACCGGACGCTTGGCGAGAAGTCCAGCTAGGTCGACGGGCTGACCGGATAGCTGGCGAGAAGTCCAAGCGGGTCGACGGGCTGACCGGACGCTTGGCGAGAAGTCCAGACGGGTCGACGGGCTGACCGGACGTCTGGCAGGTAAGTGAGGTAAGTCACTGGAGGGGAGTGACTGCGAGGACGCGTTCCCGGGAAGGGAACATTAGGCGTCGATCCGGCTTAGATCCATTTCGGATGTCTAAGTCGAGATCGTGACTAGATTCCGGTCTCGGAAAGACGGAATCTAAGTCATACTCTTTGCTATTACTTTGTTGAACTTTAATTGTGCAAACAATCTGTTTTACAGGATATATATTTGCCTCCGGACTAACGTTTGTCGTGCAGGACGGATTCTGCGGGAAAACAGGGTCCGGGCGCCCGGAAGGAATCCAGGCGCTCGGAGGTCCGGGCGCCCGGAAGGGATCCGGCCACCCGGGAGGCAAACTTTATCCTGATTGCGCATCACCACGTGGAGCATCTCGGGTGGAGCAGCTACGTCACATTCCAGGCACCCGGAACAGCATATAAAAGAAGCCCCAGACAGGAGCTTCAGATCAATCAATTTTTACTGAGAACTCTTCTACTGCTGGTCTTGCTGCTCGACGTTCAGTGCAACGCCAACAACGCTCTGACAAAAGTGCTCCTTCGGTTTTTATTTAATTTTCTTTGTCGGTATTGCTTTATTCTCACTAGCATTTTCTGTACTTATTCTGTAATCATATTTTGACTTGTTAGTGATTGCCCAACGAAAGTGGTCAAGGACCACGGGCCTTCGAGTAGGAGTCGTCACAGGCTCCGAATGAAGTAAAAACATCTGTGTCTATTTTATTTTTCCGCTGCGTTTATACTCGTCTGTTTCGAATCGATATTCACCCCCCCTCTATCGAATCTAACGGTCCTACATAGACTTCTTCCTTAATGTATCCATTTAAAAATGCGGATTTAACATCCATTTGGTATAATTTGAATCCTTTAAATGCTGCATAAGCAAGCAACATTCTAATTGATTCAAGTCTGGCTACCGGGGCATAAGTCTCATCGTAATCTAGTCCTTCGACTTGACTAAACCCCTTGGCTACTAGACGAGCTTTATTTCTTATGATTTCACCTTGATCGTTTAATTTATTCCTAAATATCCATTTGGTGTCTATAATCGTTTTTCCTTTCGGTGGAGGTACTAAATCCCAAACTTGGTTTCTTTCAAATTGATTTAATTCTTCTTGCATCGCAATTATCCAGTCAGGTTTAGTAAACGCATCACTTATGTTTTTAGGTTCAATTTTAGATATTAATGCTATTTGACTTAGATTTCGAAAAGCAAATCTAGTTTGAACCCTTAGTTCAGGATTTCCTATGATTTGGTTAACTGGATGATTAGGGTTAGATTTTATTATTCTTGGATTAGAATTATCAGGTTGTTTGGGGTTTGTTAATTCCTCTTCTTCCTCTTGATTAACTGGATTATTAGGATTTGAGTCATGTGCATTAACTGAAATATGATCATTTTCATTAAAGGTTACATTTGTTGTTTCCTCAATTTTCAAAGTAGATTTATTGTAAACTTTATAGACCCTGCTTGTAGATGAATACCCAAGAAAAATTCCTTGATTAGTTTTTGAAGTAAATTTGCCTAAGTGATCTTTAAGATTTAAAATGTGAACTTTACAACCAAAAACTTTAAAATATTTTATGTTAGGTATTTTATTAAAATAAATTTCATAAGATGTTTTATTGTGAGTTTTATTAATTATAATTCGATTTTGGACATAACAAGCTATATTAACAGCTTCAGCCCAAAAATATTTTGGTATATTATATTCATTCAACATTGTTCGGGCAACTTCTTGTAAGGTTCTATTCTTACATTCAACTAAGCCATTTTGTTGTGGAGTTTTACGGCAAGAGAACTCATGGTGATAACCATTTTCTATGCAAAAATTGTTAAAGTTTTGATTTTTGAATTCTCCTCCATTATCACTTCTTAATTTTTTAATTTTAATTTCTTTATCATTTTCTACTTGTTTACAAAAATGTTTAAATGTTTCAAAGGTTTCACTTTTATTAGATAGGAATTTTACCCAAGTGTATTTAGAGTAGTCATCAATGATTACCAAGCAATAAAGATTTCCATTTAAGGATTTTATTCCATGAGAATCAAATAAATCTAAATGTATTAGTTCAAGTATTCTATTTGTTCTATTTTGATTTGTAAGTTTGTGAGTTGTTTTAATTTGTTTTCCATGTTGACAAGAATTACAAAATTTATTTATAGGATTCCCTAATTTTGGCAAACCTTTTACTAACCCATGTTTGCTTAATTTTAATAAATTTCTAAGGTGAGTATGAGCTAATCTCCTGTGCCATAACCAAAATTCATCATTGTTTGTTAAAAAACATTTGGAAATTATTTTAGGTAGATGAATAGAGTATATATTTTTATCTCTAAAACCTTTTAGTAATATATTAGTTGAGTCCTTGTAACTTATTAAGCATTCAGAAGCTAGAAATTTAACTTTAAATCTTGGATCACAAAGTTGGCTTATACTAAGCAAATTATAATTAAAATGTTCAACAAGTAAAACCTTTTTAATTAAAATGTTGGACTATAATTGAATTTCACCTGTACCAATTACTTTTAGCTTGTCATTGTTTCCAAAGGTAACTGACCTTAAGTTTTTGAATTCAATGTTGGTAAATTTATACTGATCCCCAGTCATATGTCTGGAGCAACCACTGTCCAAGATCCATTTATCCAGAGCTTTGGATTCCTACAAAATGTAGGATGAAACCAAAGTGTGGTTAAAGGATTAAGTGAGTAAGTTGTTTTGAAATTTAGTTGCATTCAATATTTATTATTTAATGTTTGAGTCAAGTAAAGTGATTAGGTTTGAAATTAATTTTTAAAGTAATTTTTAATAAGTTTAAAATAACTTTTAATAATTTTAAAAGAATTTTTAATAAGTTTAAAATAATTGTTAATAATTTTTAAAGTAATTAATTTTTAATAATTTTTAAAGTAATAATAATTTGAAATTAATTTTTAAATAATTTTTAATAAGTTTAAAATAATTTTTAATAATTTGAAATTAATTTTTTTTAATAATTTTTAAAGTAATAATAATTTGAAATTAATTTTTAAATAATTTTTAATAAGTTTAAAATAATTTTTAATAATTTTTAATAAGTTTAAAATAATTTTTAATAATTTTAAAAGTAATTTTTAATAATTTTTAAAGAGTTTAAAATAATTTTTTAATAATTTTTAAAATAAATTTTAATAAGTTTAAAATAATTTTTACTAAGTTTAAAATAAGTTAAAATAATTTTTAATAATTTTTAAAGTAATTTTTAATAAGTTTTAAAATAATTTTTAATAAGTTAAATAATTTTTAATAAAGTTAAATAATTTTTAATAAGTTTTAAAATAATTTTTAATAATTTAAATAATTTTTAATAAAGTTAAATAATTTTTAATAAGGTTTAAAATAATTTTTAATAAAGTTAAATAATTTTTAATAAAGTTAAATAATTTTTAATAAAGTTTTCATAATTTTAATTAAGTTAATTAAGTTTTCATAATTTTAATTAAGTTTTCATAATTTTAATTAAGTTTTCATAATTTTAATTAAGTTAATTAAGTTTTCATAATTTTAATTAAGTTTAAATAATTTAATTAAGTTTTAATTAATTTTTATCACGTTTTAATGTTGAAAAAGGTTATCGAAGCCATGTTAGATTCAAACTTAACTTTGGGTTAATCATGCAGGCTTCCTAAGGATAAGCTTTCAGTTCAGTGGCGATGCATACGACCTACTTGGATATCATTAGACCACTTGCTGAAGGCTTTCCAAATTGTTCCCGCCTAAAAAACTTAATACTAAATTTTGGTCTAACTAGCCCATGTTTGATTGGGGTAGCTTCGGTCAGATCCACTAAGTCTAGTGCACCAGGTAGAATTTCATATTCAGCCTAGACATGCCTTCGAAAAAGCTTCCTTGACGTACTATCATCCCAATCCATTCCGATGCTATGTTATAGTGTTTGGTAAACCTTTTTCATCTAACCGTTCTAAGCAGAAATAAACATAATCCTAAGTATTGAGTTTGGTTAATCAGGTTGGTTGTATTATTTTTCTACTTGCTCCCCCTGAGTCATAGCTTAGATAAGGTCTATCTAAGTAATGGATTTGACTCCTAGAGACCAAGTATAGATTTGGTTCAATTTGTTTGGTTAAAAATTTTGTTTGAACCCATGCTTGGACTTGCCTTCTAGTATTTTGACTGATTAAGGATAAGTATGATTTGTTTGTTTGTTTGGGTTTGTAACCGAGTCCTGATTTGTTGTGCATGGCTCGTTGTGATCCAAGTACCATATTTAGACACTTGGATCCCATTTCGAACCTTTCCAACGTTTTCTTGAGTCGCTCGACTTGACCTTTCAAATCAAAATTTTCTTGCTCAAGTTTTCAACTTGAGTTGAAGTTTCGACTTAAACTCGATTAGTCGAGTCACTCAAGTTAACTTGTTGCTTAAGGTGGTCTATTTCCTTAAGTAACAAGTTATTTTATTTTTCAGATTTCGATAATTTTTTAAACAAACATTTAACTACTTTAAGTAAATTAGACTTGGAATAAATTGTTACCATGTTTGGATCTTCTGATCCGTTGCTTTCGTCGAACTCGATGTCGTTCTCAGATTCGTATTCTTCGTCGGAGTCGGACCCGAAATCTTCGCTTCTTGCCATAAATGCAAGGTGGCTTGAGTGCTTCGTTGGCTCCGTGTCGGATTCGTCGGAAGAAGTTTCATCCCATGTCGCTTGAAGAGCCTTCTTTCGTCTTGTTGATTTGAGTCTTTCTTCTATCCGATTTGGGCATTCATTTTTGAAATGCCCCTTCTTGTTGCATCCATAATAGATCACTTCTGATTTGTTTTGGATCTGGTTTGGTGGGGTCTTCTTGGTGCTTCTTTTAAACTTCTTCTTAGTCAACAACCTTCGGACCATGTTGACTAATTCTTCTTCGTTCGTTGAGTCCGAGTCTGGTTCACTTTCTGACTCGGTCTTTGTTTTTGATTTTGTTTCCTTGCTTGAACCTGCATACAACGCTACTCCTTTCTCGACATGGCTTGTGTTAGACTGTTCGTGTAATTCTAATTCACAAAATAACTCGTCTAACTTAAGAATTGAAAGATCTTTGGAAACTTTGTAGGCATCTACAATCGATGCCCACAAAGCATTCCTTGGAAAGGCGTTCAGAGCGTACCTTATCGTGTCGCGGTTTTCCAGGTTGTGTTCGATTAGTTGGAGGTCGTTAAGTATGTCCTTCAGACGAGCGTGTAGTTGCGAGGCCGTCTCTCCAGGAAATATTTTTATATTAAATAAATTGTTTAAAAGTAAATCCCTTTTGTTTACCTTCGAGTCGTCGGTTCCTTCGTGTAGTTTGACTAGTGAGTCCCACAATTCCTTGGCGTTGTCGTAGGGACCGACTCGATTCAACTCCTCCATTGTGAGCCCGCACTGAATGGTGTTGATTGCCTTGTAATTCAGTTGAGCCTTCTTGATCATTTGAGGAGTTCATTCTTCTGGTTCTAAAGTTGTTCCGTCTTTCGTCGGTAGAGTGTAACCTTTTAGGATTGTGAACCAGAGCTCGATGTCAGACTTCAAGTAGCACTCCATTCTATTTTTTCAATAACTAAAGTTTTCTCCTTTGAACAGTGGAGGCCTTATAGTACTGTAACCTTCTTGATAAAAGTTCGAAATCCTTGCAAGAAAAAATTAAGAGAAATATATTTCCAAGACTTTCGTCTTGGGATTAGTGGTGCTTGAGAAGAAAATGAAATAAATAAAAAAAATATTTCTAAAAGAAAAAAGTATTAAAACAAATTGCTTTGAAAATCGGTTAAGAAATTTTGGAGCTAACCTGCTCTGATACCAATTGATAGATCGTTTGGAGCGATAGAGGGGGGGGGGGGGGAATATCGCACGTTTAAAACTTTTTCTTTAACTTTTTGAAATCAAAGTCGTGCAGCGGAAATAAGAGAAGGGACAAGGTCTTTTACTTCGTTCGGAACCTACCTTGACTCCTACTCGAAGGCCCGCAGTCCTTGACCGCACCGATGGGCAAAAACACTATAACTCTTCTTTCCAAAATCTTTCGGAAAGAAGTAGATCGTACAATGGAGCAAGATAGTAACACCCTACTATCTTGCTTAAATGAAATTACAAGGCAAGCTTAAAGAAAAATATACTGACACATAAATTGTAGATGAAGCTTAGGTCGGCACTTCCGAATGCAGTAGCTTGCTGAGCTGATGAAGACGAGTCGTTTGCAGAACCGAATTTTTGATCAGAGAATTGTTTTCTTGCCTCTGTCTTCGAGCCTGATTTTATAGGAGTACTGGAGGTTCGGTCGACCGATCCCACAGTTCGGTCGACCGAACCAGCTCCCTTCCTTCCTGGCTGAAGTTTGAAGCTGGCTCAATCTTTTGCATTTACTGGTCTTTAATGGTTCGGTCGACCGATCATGCCTTTCGGATGACCGAACAGCTTCCTTCCCTGTTCGTCGTGATTCTGCCGAGATTATCATTTAATGCTGAATAAATGCTGATTGAATCGGTCGACCGATCCCCAGGTTCGGTCGACCGATCAGCTTATTTCCTTTGATGCTGATCGATGTTGATGATCTGTCCTGTGCTGAGTCACTAAGGTTCGATCGACCGATCTTATGGTTCAATTGACCGATCAGGCTTTGATCTGACTTGGACTCAGTTCTGATCTGATCTGATTTCTGTGCTGATTCTGCTTGGTTCGATCGACCGATCCCACTATTCGGTCGACCGATCAGCTCAGATCTGCAAAACAGTATTAGACAAAAAAATCTTCTGCAAAATAAATGTTAGAGCAATAATATAAAGCAGAAATAATATGCAAGACAGGAGGACTGTCTTGATCTCAACTTTTGAAACCTTCCCAGTTTCTTCAGTTGGATTAGCGACCTAAGGTTGTTCCCTTCGGGAACCCGACCTCACTGTCGCTCCTCCAGTTGTTTACCTCAACCTACCTGCCAAACCTAGATCCTCCAGATCTCGTTTGGACTTTTCACTTAGCCTTGATCGGCTCGCCAGGACTTTTCCCTTGATCTTAGGTCCTCCAGACCTCTCGATCATACTGCCAAGTTTCAGGTCCTCTCGACCTCCTTGGACTTGCACCTGGGTTCCACGATCTGCTAAGATTTCTCCACCTAGCCTCCAGCTAGGACTTTTCTGGTTGAGTAAACATCCTACACACTCAGTCAAATTGTTAGATCATAACAAGACTTAACTTAAACCTTTGACAACATCAATACTCAGGTTTGATTTTGGTGCAACTTGCACCAACAGATACGTTGAAGATCTTCCCTTGAATCATCGGAAAACCCCTCCAAGATGGAGAGGAATCACCCAAATCTTTTTCTCTCCCAAAGGTGAAAAGATCCCCTCTCAAATCATGAAGAAGGCTTTATATAGAAGAGGGGTTTGGGCGCCACACGGCTCCTAGACACGGCTAAGTGAAGCTCATACGGGCTGTGCTACTCCCCTCTCTGCTCAACTCACACAGTCGTGTGTGAGACACGGCCGTGGTATGCTTTGCCACTGCTCCCCTTTGCACAGTCGTGTAGATCTACACGGCTTGCCCTGCCTCTGGCTCTGGAACTCTTTCACGACCGTGTGGTGCACACGGCCAGGGCATTCTTTGTAACGCCCGCCCTTCCTGCTAGTAGGGCGGGATTACTGTACGGGGAACATACATGCATATTAAAATTTCTTTTTCTAAAGCAGCGGAAGTACTTACTATATATTCTTGTATACCTCTAAGTGAATGAGGTCATGAAGTCAATTTCTATCATAAACATGAACAAGTGTCAAGTAATCATGCAAAACATTAACATAAGCTAGACATAGTTCATATCATGCATAAATTAATATAAGCAGGTCTTTTCCTTAACCGAGCCACTACCACACACATCTCTTGCCTTTCCTGCTGCTCCCTTAGTTCACCCATCCTTTTTCTTTATCTGCGGTATAAGGAAAGTAAACTATAAGCACATAGGCTTAGTGAGATCCTTTCCTACTCACAAAAACCATATATCATAGCATAATCACATAAGCGTATAGCATGGAGACATAATCATCTGAACATCATATCATGTAAAAAGAGCATCATAACATATCATATCATAAAGTAAAAGAGCATCATGTCATATCATATCATAAAGAAATATCATTCTATATCATCTCATAAAATAAAAGAGCATCATATCATATCATGTCATAAAGAAACATCATGCTATATCTTCTCATAAAATAAAAGAGCATCATATCCTATCATATCATAAAGAAGCATCATGCTATATCATCTCATAACATATCATATCATCACATATCATATCTTAACTTATCATATCGTATAAGTATATGCAAGATGTCTTTCAAAAACATGCGTTATGTCATGTGCAAAATGTCTTTTAAAGAAAACATAACATATAATACTTAAACATAATCTCAACATGAGGGCCCGGCTTGTACCACATACATACATAAATGCGCGCATCCTAAATAGATCCAAGGTAGCAAATCTTGAACCTACTAGGAACTAGGCCCATTTCATAGACCATCGACCTAGGGGCACTTAGGAGCCCATCCCTTTTACTAGACCCGTTCATAGACCGCCGGCCTGGGAGCGCTTATGGAGCCCACCCTTGGTACAAGCCATACAAAGTAAAATAGCATGTCATAGTTACTTATCATATCATGAAGAGTGCTCTTAGTCCCAATTAATAGGGAAGCAACTCTTAGGTCTTTACTTATCATATCATGAAGAGTGCTCTTAGTCCCAACAAAAAGGGAAGCTTCTCTTAGGCCTTTACTTGTCATATCATAAAAAGTGCTCTTAGTCCCAACAAAAAGGGAAGCGTCTCTTAGGCCTTTACTTGTCATATCATAAAGCATGCATACTTGAGCATATAGCCCATCATAAAAGTCATTATCATACATGATTTATAAGCATACATAAATAAGCATAAAACATATCATGGGGAAACATAATCATGCATGGAAAACATTAACTAGCATCTCTTAATTCATATCATAGCATGTGAAACACATAGTGAATCATGATTGGGTCTCTAACCCTAATTTCATACAGCGGCCGAAACATGCAAAGGATTTCCCTAGGTTACAAGCAACATAAAAGCATATAACCCTAAACCAACTTCATAACACTTATCATAAGAACATCATAAGCATGTTTAGTTTAGGTTCAAAGCTTCCTAGGTCCTTTAACTTGTTGTGGCCGAAACTTGTTAAGCATGTCTCTAGGATACAAGCAACATAAAAGCATGTAAACCCTAAACCAATTTCATATCATATACAATAAGGAACATCATGAGCATATTTAGTTTAGGTTCTAAGCTTCCTAGGTCTTTTAACTTGTTGGGGCCGAAACTTTACGGAGCATGAAACTAAGTCTAAGCAACCTACAAGCATAAAAACATCAAGCTAACTTCATATCATATCATAAGGAAAATCATGAGCATGTTAGATTTGGTTTCAAGCTTTCTTAGGCCCTTAAATTCTATCATGGCCGAAACCCTAAGTGAAGGGTATCTAGGTTTTAAGCAACATGCAAGCATAAAAAAATCAAGCTAACTTCATATCATATCATAAGGAAAATCATGAGCATGTTAGATTTGGTTTTAAGCTTTCTTAGGCCCTTAAATTCTATCATGGCCGAAACCCTAAGTGAAGGGCATCTAGGTTTTAAACAACATGCAAGCATAAGAACATCAAGCTAACTTCATATCATATCATAAAGAAAACCATGAGCATATTAGATTTGGTTTTAAGCTTTCCTAAGCCTTTAATCTTACCATGGCCGAAACCCTAAGTGAAGGCATCTAGGTTTTAACAACATGTAAGCATAAGAACTTCATATCATATCATAAAGAAAACCATGAGCATATTAGATTTGGTTTTAAGCTTTCCTAAGCCTTTAATCTTACCATGGCCAAAACCCTAAGTGAAGGCATCTAGGTTTTAACAACATGTAAGCATAAGAACTTCATATCATATCATGAAGAAAACCATGAGCATATTAGATTTGGTTTTAAGCTTTCCTAAGCCTTTAATCTTATCATGGCCGAAACCCTAAGTGAAGGCATCTAGGTTTTAACAACATGTAAGCATAAGAACTTCATATCATATTATAAAGGAAACCATGAGCATATTAGATTTGGTTTTAAGCTTTCCTAAGCCTATAATCTTATCATGGCCGAAACCCTAAGTGAAGACATCTAGGTTTTAACAACATGTAAGCATAAGAACTTCATATCATATCATAAAAAAAATCATGAGCATATTAGATTTGGTTTTAAGCTTTCCTAAGCCTTTAATCATATCATGGTCGAAAGTTCAAGAAGAAACCTTAGGTTTTTCTTTTACACAATCTAAACTCATGGAAGACATATGAACAACTTGTACCACAGGTGAGGGGATACTCACAACTTCTTGCTTAGTTTTTCTTAAAAGAAAGTACTCTTGTGAAGAGGAAGAAGAAGCTTCTCTTCCTAGTTCTCCCTTTTCTTCTCTTGCTTGTAAGGAGTAGATCTTGAGAACTCCTTCTTGTGAATTATTTTTCTTAGGGAGAAAACTTAACTTGGATCCGAAAATGGGAGAGGGAGGAGCTCTAAGTCTCGGTGGAGGAATAAGGAAAAAGAAGAAGGAGGAAGAAGTAGCCAACATTTCTTTCCCTTCTCTTCTCTTATTCCTCTTTATCCTTAATGAGGAAGAAAGAAAAGGAGAATGCCCCAATTCATCCCCTAGACTCCTCTATTCCTTCACCCTCTTCATTCCTACGAAAATGGTAAGTGGAAGAAGAAAAAGGCAATTTGTCCTTTTGCTTGCTTCTTCTCTTAACCAAGAGGAAGAGGAGGAAAGATACTTGATTTTCTCTTGCTCCCTTACTTAATCATACTCTTGCTTTTAACTACAATTCTCATTCTTTGCTATTCATATATCATTCATGTCTCTAGTGGTTATCATACACCAATTTAGCCTTATCTATTGTGAGAGGTTCAAGGTTCAAACCTTAACTCCTCTCTCTTTTTATCATACACAAAATGGGAGAGGTACCTGCTGGAAAAAGGTGGTCCGTGCGCCCGGGATGGATCCGGGCGCCCGGAGGTCCAGGTGCCCGGAACAGGTCCGAGCGCCCGGGACCAAGTTTTATCCCTGCCGCGACTTCGCCACATGGAGCATCCTGGTTGGTTGGCCACGTCACACTCCAGGAGCCCGGAAGGGATCCAGGCGCCCGGAATGTCATATAAAAAGAGGGTCGAGGGAGCAGCTAAGCATAACAACAGATTCTAAGCTTTCTTCTGTGAAGTGCTGCCAACGAGACGACCTTGACGTGCTACAACTCGACGTCGACGACCCGAAGCTCAGACTCTTCGATTTTGTGTTGTCGGTATTAGTTTACTTATTGCATTAATTGTAATACAAATTGTAATCTTTCCGATATTATAATTGTTGCCCACCGAAAGCGGTCAAGGATCGCGGGCCTTCGAGTAGAAGTCGCCATAGGCTCCGAACGAAGTAAAACATCTGCGTCTGTTGTGTTTGCTTTTACTTTCCGCTGCATTTCTACTCTGTGTTTTAAAATCGTTAAAATAGCCACGAGCGCTATTCACCCCCCTCTAGCGCTTTCGATCCATCAATTGTTATCAGAGCGGGGTCATTTTGAATCGGTGCAACCACCACTCAAAATACTTTTCGTGGTATTTTCAGATTTTTCGGAGTCGATTAGAACTTAACTTCATAGCTAGATTCTAATTCATTTTCTCGAATCAACTTTCTGCTCGGAGTTGGTGCAGCACCACCCGAGTTCGTGATCCATTTTCTTCCTTTCGCACTACTAAGCCAGGACCAAGTCCTGGAACATTGTTTTTGTTGTTTTCTTTTTAGGTTGATCTAAAATGGCCCTTCAAGAAGGCTACAGTACAGCCCGCCCTCCGCTATTCACCGGAGACAACTTCGGGTACTGGAAGGGTCGGATAGAGGCATATCTCCAGACTCACTTTGAAGTCTGGATGATTGTCAAAACAGGACTCCAACTGCCAACTGATAACGCCGGCAAACCACTATCATACGAGGATTGGGACGCATCTCTTATTAAGAAGGTGGAAGCTAATGCCAAGGCAACCTGTACCCTGCAGTGCGGCCTATCAAAAGAAGAACTCAACCGCGTTGGCCCCTTCAACAGTGCCAAAGAGTTGTGGGAGAAGCTCATTGAACTTCACGAAGGGACATCCGACACCAAAGTAAGTAAAAGAGACTTAATTTTCAATAAATTATTTAACATCAAATTGCAGGAAGGTGAATCAGCTGCCCAACTCCATGCTCGGATTCAAGATCTGCTCAATGGTCTTCATGCAATTGGACAGAAGGTAGACAACCGGGACATCATAAGGTATTCTTTAAATGCTTTTCCAAGGAACACCTTGTGGGCATCCATGGTAGATGCCTACAAGGTCTCCAAGGACTTATCTACCATTAAGTTAGATGAACTTTTTGCAGAATTTGAACTTCACGAACAGACTAATGCACACCCGACCGAGAAAGGGTTGGCTTTGGTTGCAGGAACATGGAGAACGCGCGAATCAAAAATCAAGCGCAGAACCGAACCTGAGTCAGAAGAAGAACCAGATTCGGAAGACGACGATGAACTTACAATCGAAATAGTCAACTTGGTAAAGAAGCTCTGCAAAAAGAAGGGCTTCAACAAAAAGGATGTCAGAAAGGCCATCCAGTCGAAAGAAGCCCAACCAAGCTCGAAGGTTAAATTCGAAGTGACCCGCTACGGGTGCAATCAGAAGGGGCACATCAAGGCAAACTGCCCGAACTAGAAGGATCCAAAGAAATCAAAAAGAAAGAAGGCATTGAAGGCAACATGGGACGAGTCTTCTTCCGAGGAATCCGACGACGAAGAACTAGACCAGACTAACTTTCTCGCATTAACAGCCCGGGACTACACCAACGAATCCGGAAGCGAGCACGAATCGGAAGCCGAGTCCGAGAGAAGCCACGGATCCGCATCCGTTTCCGAAGGACCAAACCCCTCTGTAAGTCAAAATAGGTTATATTGCATAATTAACTATTTAATGCATAAAGTAGCTAAGTCCAAAATTCGAATCAAGTCGCTTCTAAAGGAGGTAACACTCCTTAAAGAGACGACTAATAACGAATCCTTGACTGATCCAGTTCAGACTGGAACCTCAACTCAAGTTCAAAAACTTGAGGAAGAGAATTCCAACCTGAAAAGTCAAGTCAAGGATTTGAAGACAACCTTAGAACGATTTTCCTTAGGATCAAAGAATCTTAACTTGATTCTTGGAACACAAAGGGCAATCTACAATCGAACTGGACTAGGATACAAAACGAAAAACAAATATAGGTCATATCTATCTCTCATACAAAGAACAAATAGAAAAATGGTCCAAGCATGGGTTGCCAAGTCCAACCTGATCAATCAAGTTGGACTTGGACAGTATTGGGTCCCTAAGGATCAAATACATTACCTCAATAGACCTTATCGAGGCTATGATCCATGGGGAGCTAAAACAATAAAAATTCGAAATTAATTATTAATTATTAAAATTCAAAATTCAAAATTCGAAATTAATTATTAACTATTAAAATTCGAAATTAATTATTAACTATTAAAATTCAAAATTCGAAATTAATTATTAATTATTAAAATTCAAAATTCAAAATTAATTATTAAAATTCAAAATTCAAAATTTGATATTAATTATTCAAACTCGAAATTAATTATTAAAATTCAAAATTTGAAATTAATTATTCAAATTCGAAATTAATTATTAAAATTCAAGATTCAAAATTCAAAATTAATTATTAATAATTAAAATTCAAAATTCGAAATTAATTATTAAAATTCAAAATTCAAAATTTGATATTAATTATTCAAACTCGAAATTAATTATTAAAATTCAAAATTCTAAATTCGAAATTAATTTTTAAAATTTAAATTCAAAATTCGAAATTAATTATTAATTATTAAAATTCAAAATTCAAAATTCGAAATTAATTATTAATTATTAAAATTCAAAATTCGAAATTAAAAATTAATTATTAAAATTCAAATTCAAAATTCGAAATTAATTATTAATTATTAAAATTCAAAATTCAAAATTTGAAATTAATTATTCGAAATTAATTCAAAAATTCAAAATAGAAGGAGGGTCCAGAATAGCTGACAACTCCGAAATCTATTTACCCGACTGGGTAACCGAACTTAATCTACCCGAAATGGGTAAACAAGAGTAGATGACCCAACAGGGTAAGTAAGGATAGATTAAAAGGGTTAGATTTAACTTGAATCACAGTACTGGTGAAGTTTTTGGATGATAGTACGTTGGGGAAGCTTGGGCATCGCATGTCTAGGAAGATATGACTTCGACCTGGTGCATTTGGCCAAGTGGAACTAACCGAAGCTACCCTTAAATGGATCCTAACTAGTTAGACCAAGGTTCAGTATTAAGTTCAATGGGTAGGACTATTTGGAAAACCTCAAAGGCATGGTTACTTTAATGAGCTCTTTGTGACTCACCATAGCCCAGAAGTTTATCCAAAGAACGCTTACTTGTTGAACCCAAAGCTAAACCCGAATCTAACATAAAGTTAAACTAAACCCTAAAAATTGAACTAATTCATCTCACAAAATGATAGGATCCCCTGATTGAAAACATACATCGGGTGAGATGACTAAGCAAATTAAAATTTAAATTTTTTTCCAAATTAATTAACTTAATTATTTTTCAAAATTAAGTAACTTAGAAATTTATTATTAAAATTAAACTCTTGAAAAAAAAACAGGGGTCAAAAACCAGGGCCCGGACTCCCTTATAAATAGGGGGCAGGGGGCGCCCCCTACCCTTGCACCTCAAGTTTTCCTTAAGCTTCAAGAAGGCTTCACTGCGAAAACTTTCAAAATTAAAATTTTCCGCGGTTGATATGGAGTCGCGACTCAACCGAGGTCGTCAGTTCTAAAAATTTCTTACGATGGCTCCTCGGTAAAATTTCTATCCACTCTTAAATTTTATTCCAAAACTTATAATGCTTGTTTATTTCTTAGTATAATATTAATTTGAAATTTAGGAAACGTTCTAAAGCTGGTGCTGGGCCCTCTACACCTAGCATTGACCCTAGGTTTCCCACCGACGAACTTAGGCTTAAGTTTGAGTCAACGATTTACATGGCCATTAGAACCAAATGTATAGATAGAGTGTTCTTTCTATGCTCTTGTGTTCCAGCCGTCGAGGCTATAAACCACTATAGGTTGCGGAACCTTGTTGAGTGTACCAGCTCGGTAAACATAAGTTTGCGTGCTGAATTTTACAACAACCTAGTAAAAATAGACGACTTTACCTATACCACTAGAGCAGCTGGGACGGATATCTCACTATCCCCCACTACCATTCGTGAGTTTCTAGGGTTACGAGAGTCACCCTGCACTTTTTTATGCTATCCTCCCAGGGAGCTACCTTTTGGAGATCCCTACTCACATATTACCCTTGATACGATCTATTCGTATTTTTTTGAGGGCCAGCGTGATCCCACTGTGACCCAGTTTAGGTCAGTTACCCTTAGAGTTCAGGACTACGCCCTTTATAGGAACAATTGACTTGATCAAATTGTCTTAAACAAATCTTAACTCATGCTTGGACCTTAGGGATCTGATACCTTACTAAAACAAAATTTATAAACTATTAAGCACTAAGGTTAACGCTTCTCCTTTACCTTAAATTCATCTTAAGCAGCTTTTCAAAAAGTTTTTCAAATTTAAGTCTCCTCTATTTAATTTTTTTTTTTTTGAAACTTCACAAAATCAATGTTTTGTCATGAAAAGTTAAGTTTTTTCAAAACTAGTTTATTTTTGATATATGGCAAAGGGGGAGAGTAGAGAAATTCAAATTCAAAGAGAACAAAAATCCAAAGGGGAGGTCATATTAATGGGGAGTTTGTAATGCACGAAAATTCAAAGGGGAGGTCATATTAAGGGGGAATTTGTAATGCCCATTTTTTGTCCCTTGTACTTATACCTTACTGCATATTATTACTTAACTTTGAATTTCGATTGCCATAATCAAAAAGGGGGAGATTGTTGGTGCGGGAAGCATCCGACAATCGAACCTGAGTTTTAATAATGGCAACGGATTCAAAGTTAAGGTTTATGGTGATCTAACATGTTGAATAAGTGTTTCAGGAAAGTCCTAGCTGCGGTTAGGCAAAGGGAAATCCTAAGGGGTGGTAACCTTAGGTCCTAGGGAGCGGTAACCCTAGGTGAGGGAAAACCCTAAGGGGCGGCAACCTTAGGTCCTAGGGGCGGTAACCCTAAGTGAGGGAAAACCCTAAGGGGCGGCAACCTTAGGTCCTAGGGGATGACAACCCTAGGTGGAGAAAAACCCTAGGGGGCGGTAACCCTAGGTCCTAGGGGGTGGTAACCCTAGGCGGAAAGTCGAGGAGGACGGGCATCGTGTAATCTCTCCGAGGGAGTAGGTGAGGACGCGTAGAGGAAACAATAGTCGACCTAGGGTTTCGGTTGGAAATCAAGTCAAACCGACTGACACCAAGACTACGTACTATGATTTATCGATTCTAACACTGTCTTGCATTTGCTCGGACTAACCTTGTTTTGTACTGCGGAAAAAGGTGGTCCGGGTGGAGGTCCAGCGGTCCGGCGCCGGACCAAGTTTTATCCCCGCGACTTCGCCACATGGAGCATCCTGGTTGGTTGGCCACGTCACACTCCAGGCGCAAGGAAGCCAGAATGTCATATAAAAAGAGGGTCGAGGGAGCAGCATAACAATGACTTTCTTAACGTGCTGCCAACGAGACGACCTTGACGTGCTACAACTCGACGTCGATGACCTGAAGCTCAGACTCTTCGATTTTGTGTTGTCGGTATTAGTTTACTTATTGCATTAATTGTAATACAAATTGTAAGCTTTTCGATATTATAGTTGTTGCCCACCGAAAGCGGTCAAGGACCGCGGGCCTTCGAGTAGGAGTCGCCATAGGCTCCGAACGAAGTAAAACATCTGCGTCTGTTGTGTTTTCTTTTACTTTCTGCTGCATTTCTACTCTGTGTTTTAAAATCGTTAAAATAGCCACGAGCTCTATTCACCTCCCCCTCTAGCGCTTTCGATCCATCAATAAGAAGGAGGAGGAAGAAGAAGGAGGAAGAAGTAGCCAACATTTCTTTCCCTTCTCTTCTCTTATTCCTATTTATCCTTAATGAGGAAGAAAGAAAAGGAGAATGTCTCAATTCATCCCCTTGACTCCTCTATTCGTTCACCCTCTTCATTCCCACGAAAATGGTAAGAGGAAGAAGAAAAAGGCAATTTGTCCTTTTGCTTGCTTCTTCTCTTAACCAAGAGGAAGAGGAGGAAAGATACTTGATTTTCTCTTGCTCCCTTACTTAATCATACTCTTGCTTTTAACTACAATTCCCATTCTTTTCTATTCATATATCATTCATGTCTCTAGTGGTTATCATACACCAATTTAGCCTTATCTATTGTGAGAGGTTCAAGGTTCAAACCTTAACTCCTCTCTCTTTTTATTTCTATTTCCCATTTCCCATTTATTCTAAAATAGAATACCCATATGTATAGCTTAAATATTTTGTGGGTGTTACAGTACCCCATACCTCATAGAAAGTTCATCCTCGAACTTAAAATAGCGACATCAGGTGGCACAGGTCTTCCTGCTGAGTGCATCGACCACTTTGTTCGCTTTTCCTGGATGATAAAAGATCTCGCAGTCATAGTCCTTGACTAGCTCGAGCCATCTACGTTGTCTCATATTCAGGTCTTTCTGTGTGAAGAAATATTTCAGACTCTGGTGGTCGGTATAAATCTTACACTGGGCTCCATATAAATAATGTCTCCATGTTTTGAGAGCAAAAACCATGGCTGCTAGTTCTAGGTTATGAGTGGGGTAATTCCTTTCATGCTCTTTGAGTTGTCTAAAGGCATAGGCAATGACCTTGCCGTCTTGCATGAGTACAGCTCCAAGTCCTAATATGGAAGCATCACTGTACATATCGAAGCCTTTGTGTAACACCCGCCCTCCCTGCTACTAAAAGGGACGGGGCTACTTACTTACTTAACCATTCCAGGATACATGCATATTTAAAATTTCTTTCTAGTATCATAAAGCAGCGGAAATGTCATGAAGTTATACTGGAATGTAACATAAATACAAATGGTTCATGTCAAACATAACAAAATATCATAGCATGTCTTATTTGTCTTAGCCGAGCCACTGCCACACACACCTCCTTGCCACTCCTACAGCTCCCTTAAGTCATCCATCCCTTGCCTTTATATGTGGTACAAGGAAGTAAGCTATGAGCACACAGGCTAAGTAAGATCCTTTCCTACTCACAAAAACCGTATCTTAAAGCATAATCATATAAGCATATCATCAATGAAGACATAATCATCTAACAATATGTAATGTGAGCATAGTTCCTTATCATAACATATCATTATCAACCATGATTCTAACATATCATAAATAAACAGATCATGTGAGGTGAATCATAAGAAACATAACATATCATCAGATCATATGAATCATAAAAGAAACATGTCATATGTGAATAGGTGCATTATGCAAAATATCTTTTTTAAAACATATGCCATGTCGAGTGCAAGATGTCTTTAAACATATCTTTTAATACTTAAACATAATATCATCATCATGAGGGCCTGGCTTGTACCACATACATACATAAATACGCGCAATCCCTAGGACAGGGTAGCTAGCCCCAAACCTACTAGGGATCTAGACCCGCTCATAGTCCGTCGGCCTAGGGGAGTGATGTGCGTAGATTATATACTCTTTTATGCATGTTTTTACGCACATTTACATACTTTGAGCATGCTTGATCTATGCATTTTTATACTTCCAGCTTTCCTTTTAGCATATTTACTCTTTTGGTTCGGAGATCTGCTTTTTGTGCATTTTCTGTACACAGGAGTCGATTTGGTGAAGAATCTACATCTTTGGGCATGCATTGGAGGAAACGAAGGGAGAAAGCACCGGGCCGTGTACCTCACACGGCCATGCACTGGGATGGAGCTTGGGCCGTGTGGAGTTTGGCACCAACAGAAGAGGAAGATGACATGGCCGTGTGAACCTCGCACGACCGTCAAGTTTTGGGCAGCAGAAGCCTTACATGGCGTGTGGATCTACTAGTGAGACTTCCGGAGACCAGCGGTGCACCACACTGGTGTATCATTTCCAGAGCGAGGGTTCGGCCGGGAGTCACACTGCCTGCAGAGAGGGAATCGACATGGCCGTGTGAATCTCACACTGCCGTCCGTGTGGCGCCCGATTCCCTCCTCTATTTAAACCCTTCTTCATGAATTGAAAGGGGATCTCTCCCCCTTTGGGAGAAAGCAAGATTTGGTGGTTTCCTCCCATTCTTGGGAGGATTTCTGGGCGATTCTAAGGGAGATCTCGACGATTTCGACTTGGGAGCGAGGATTGGATCCGAAGACAAGGCTTCTTCGTAGATAAGTTTTCTCTTTTCCCCTCTTCTTGTTTTCTTGGATTGGGGATTCAAGGAATGCTTGTAATCTCTATTTCTTCGGATTTTCTTCCTCGATTCATGGAGTAGATCTTGTATTCTAGGATTAAGGGAGTACTTGTATGATGGATTGATGTAATCTCTTATGGATTTGCCATTTTCTTGTTTCAATGACATTATCTTGCTTGTATCAATTAATGATTGATGGTGATTTGTGCTTAATTCTCATTCTTGATTGATTGTTTGGATTTCTTATGGACTTTGTAAAGATAAACTCTCACTCGATCATCCGAGGGATCCACGTGACAGGTGCAAGCCCGTGTAAGGACGTTTGAGAGATAATCTTGAAGAGGAAATAGGGAGATTCAAGAGAGTAGGATGGATTTTATGATTAGCTCCTTGTATCTTAATAGATTAATGAGTCGTGGGCTTCTACGTTGATATCTGAGGAAGGCATAGTAATAGGTGCACTTCTGTGTAAGGACAACATAGGCACATGTCTAATTAATCCTATTTAGATACATTTCTCAGTCCTTAGCCGGTTGTCTATTGCAAGAGGGAACCGGCAACTTTCTACATGTTTGGCAATTGAGGGATAAGAATTGGTGAACCATTTACATTCAAGAAATCTTACAAAGAAACCGAAACTCCTAGAATCTTCCTTTATCATAACCCAAAACACTAAACTCTTGTTTGTTGATCTCTAATATTAGATTTGTTTACCTTCACTTTGCTTTTGAAACGATTGGATAGTTGTTTAGCTAATTCGCATTGAGACATTTCTAGTGCTTATTCCAGTCCCTGTGGATACGATAATCTTTTATATTACTTGCGACATTTCCGTACACTTGCGGAGCGTAACAAGTTTTTGGCGCCGTTGCCGGGGACTGCGCTATAACATTAGGAATTATCAATTGAGTTAGACTAAACATAACATTTGTTTTCCTTTCATATTGCATAGTTGTAACTAATCATTAGATTTCTGTTTTTTTTACTTACTTGTATAACTTTCACTTCTTGTTAATTCTTTTTGTACAAACTCAATTCTGCATTTTTGATTCTTCTATTTTCCTTTTTGTGTCGAATTGCTATCTGCTATCTTGTTCTTGTGTATGCGAAGATCTAACTTTGCAGGGGAATTCTTTCCTTTTGACCCTGAGATTGATAAAACTTTCCATAAAAGAAGAATTCTGCAAAGGCAAATTGAAGAACAGGAACATTTGAATATGGCAAATAGACCACTTAAGGATTATGCAGCACCCTATGCGAGAGGTTTTCGATCTAGTATTTCAAGACCTTCAGTGGAAGCTAATAACTTTGAGATCAAACCCGCAATCATATCTATGGTGCAGCAGAACCAATTTGGTGGAGGACCTCATGAGGACCCTAATCAACACTTAGAGGTCTTTTATGAAATATGTGGTACTATGAAAATGAATGGAGTTCCTTCAGATGCAGTTAGATTATTATTATTTGGGTTTTCTTTAAGAGATAGGGCAAAGCAATGGCTGAATTCTTTGGCCCCTAACAGCATCACCACTTGGGAGCAGTGTGAGCAACAGTTTCTTGATAAGTTCTATCCACCAAGCAAAACAGCTCATATGAGGAATTTAATTGCAAGCTTCAAGCAAACTGACTCAGAATCTCTTTTTGAAGCATGGGATAGATATAATAGTATGCTCAGACAATGCCCACATCATGGGTTGGAAAGATGGTTAGTGTTGCACACTTTTTACAATGGTATCAATTATCATACCAAAGTGTCCCTTGATTCAGCTGCTGGAGGGGCACTTATGAACAAAAGCTTAGATGAAGCCGAAGAAATCATTGAAAGTGTAGCACAAAATCATCATCAATGGGCAAATGAAAGAAGTGGTGGCTATTCCTCCGTAAACCCAATAATTAAAGCATCAGGGAAGTTTGATGTAGATGCAGTCACTCTTTTGTCTGCAAAATTAGACGCTCTTACAAAGAAATTTGAGAATATGGGGACTAGTGCTAATATGGTCAATGCTATTAGTACATCTTGTGAAGTATGTGGGAGTTCAGAGCATTCAAATGACTCATGTCCATTGGGAGCTATCACTGCACAAATCAATCAACTTGAACAATGTGATGCAATCATGAGTTACAATCAAAGGCAGAACAACCCATACTCAAATACTTATAACCCTGGATGGAAGAGTCATCCAAATTTTTCTTACAGAAATAATCAAGACCAAGGACCATCTATGGGGGCAAGACCAAATTTTCAAGCTGGGTAACAAAATTTTCAACATCTATCTTCTCAAGGCTTACCAAAGTCAAATGTTGAAAAGATGCTTGAAGAAATTATCTCAATTCAGAATGAAATGAAGCAAGATATAGCAAAGCTCATTCAGAGAATGGATAATTCTGAAAAGCATCAAAAGATTCAGGATAGTCAAATTGCCCAACTAGCTTCCTCATCATCCAGAGCACCAGGACAACTTCCAGGAAAACCTGATGTGAATCCTATGGAGCATTGCAATAGGATTGAGCTTAGGAGCGGACGGACCTTGGGAGACTCCCAAGTGACTGCTTCAAAAGGGATACAAAAAGAAGAAGAGCTCCCTCCTCCTATACCGAATCATATTCAAGCTAATGAGGAGAGTACCATTGAGGTTGAAGAGACTCTTCCACTGAACCATCAGAGCAAAGCTGTCCCTTTTCCTCAGAGACTTACAATGCTAAAGAAGGATGAAGAATTTGGCAAGTTTCTAGAAAAGGTTAAGGAAATTTGTGTTGAGGTACCTCTTATTGATGCTATTCTACAAATGCCTAGATTTGCCAAATTTCTGAAGGATCTCATGTCAAATAAGAGAAGAAGAGGAGAGGTCAAGACCATTGCGCTTAGTGAGGAATGTAGTGCTATTTTTGAGAAGAACACTTCTCCAAAACTGAAGGACCCAGGGAGCTTTTATATTCCTTGCAACATAGGAAAAGAATTTTTTGAAAAAGCTTTTTGTGATTTGGGGGCGAGTGTTAGCCTCATTCCCTATTCAATTTGTAATAAATTAGGTCTCAAAAACATTAAACTTACTACTATGGCACTTCAACTTGCCGATCATTCCTGCAGGTACCCTTTGGGTATAATAGAAGAGGTGGATGGGAACGTTATTCCCACAGATTTTGTTGTGTTGGACATGGAAGAGGACCCTAGGATTCCTATCATATTAGGAAGACCTTTCCTTGCTACAGCTGGAGCTATAATTGATGTCAAAAATCATAAGCTTTCTTTGGTAATTGGTAAGGAAAAGTTGGAATATGATTTATCTAATATCTCTAACCATGTCTCGTCTCTTTTAAATGCTTGTAGCAGGACAAGCATTTATAAACTTGAGGAATGGAATTTCCATCCTCATGGAAGGCCACCAAATGAAGGAGACAATGTGGTGGAAGATGTTGGGAGAAGATCTCCCAACAGAAACGAAAAGTATATCTGTCCTCCAAGGGCGAGGAAAAGGAGCGAATGATTAAGTTTGGTCGAGCTAAAGACCTTAAACAAGCGCTTCTTGGGAGGCAACCCAAGGGTTTTTTTAGTTAGTTTTGATTTGTATTGTAATTTCTTTTAGTTTGATGCATTCTTTTGATTTTGTTTTCAGGTTAGGTGCAAAACAGAGTCAGGCCGTGTGCTATACACGGCCAGGCAAAGGTTGCAGAGAATGGAAGTGTTTGGGCCGTGTCATCCAGACACGGCCGTGTGGGATATCCCGAGGAGAAAAAGGTATAGGTCGTGTCATAGACACGGCAGTGCAAAGAATCCCGAGAGGAAAGATGGAGAGGCCGTGTCCCAGACACGGCCGTGCGAGGAATCCAGAGAAGGAAGATGGGGAG